>NC_086189.1:15947311-16247311 GCF_023053635.1 Elgaria multicarinata webbii
CCGGAACTGCCGACGAAAACAAGAACCTCCAGAAGAACAGCCGAGTCCAAAGACGAGAGCCCAGAAACGGCACCTACAAAAGGCCCAGGGGAATGTGGTAGGTCCCAGCTCTGCTTGTGAGGCAGGCCAGAAGACCGGTTGGAGGTGACTGTGAGCAAAAGAAACAACTGAGTTAAGAGCTCTGATGCACTATTTGGATCCCTCCTCCTTTGTATCGCTCCCTTGAACCCAGGCTAAAACAAGACTCCGTCCTAGAATGTTTTCAGCTCAAAACCTGGGTGGGGTAAAAGGTTTCACAAAACTCTCCCCTTCACCTTTTTCGGTGCCAACCTGTTCATGCTGTCCTGGCCGTGGAGGCAATCATGCACTCCACCACTGCTGGGCCCCATTTTTCTTCAGTGCTGTCTATCCACAAGACACCCATGTTTCTTCCACATTGGCTCCTCAGAAGTTGGCAGAGTAATCACTCTTACTTGGCTTCATGTCAACAGCATGTAGCCAATGAGGTACGGTGACGCAGCCAAATCAGAGTGAGGGACTTCCCTCCTGCCCTCACTCCAGTTTGGCTTCCATTGTGCCCTCACTCCGATTTGGCTTTCCTTCTGCCCTTGCTCCAATTTGGCTGCAGACAAAACTCATTGGCTACATGATGGAAAGTAGAGTCGTTGCTCTGGCATCTCCTGAATAGGAAACATGGAAGAAAAACATCCACCACCAGTAAGGGTCCAGTTTGTGCCCATCCCCAATATCATCAAAATGTCCCTTCCATCTTCCCCTCTCTAGTAGAATTCAGGACCAGATATTCCTTTCTTCTTCACACCCCCTTGTATTGGGTGTCTGTTCAGTGAAGAGTATCACTTCTGGCAGGTACCAAATATAATTTCAACAAGGGGCACCGTGAGGTTATTTACAAAAATCTACCATGAAATTAAACAGCCTTTCAATCAGTCCGTCGAAGCAGCGGGTGGCTTCCATTCTGCAGCAGCAAGAGCAAGAGTCTGGTGGCACTGTAAAGAGACGCCTTGTGAAGAGACGCCTTGTGGCAGGGACGTTTGTGGGCTGGAAGCCCTCTTGGTCCGACACACAACTTGATGAGGTGGCCTCTGGGTCGTGAATGCTTCTGCCACAAATAAACCTGGTAGCCTTTTACGGTACCCCGAAACCCCCCTCGTTGCAGCAGTGTTGAAAAAGCAACGGGAGGTTTGCTTCTGTGCAAAGCGTTTGAAATGGAGAGGCTGGGAGAGTTTATATATTCAGAGCTGCTTGCTGTCATGAAACGTTTTCCCGTGTTGTGGCGCATGGACCCTAGACACCAGACGATGTTCCCTGCATGGCCAGTAGGAGGGAGATGCAACCAAGGAGGACAGCTGGGCTAAGGAATCATAGAATCATAGAATAGCAGAGTTCGAAGGGGCCTACAAGGCCATCTAGTCCAACCCCCTGCTCAATGCAGGAATCCACCCTAAAGCATCCCGGACAGATGCTTGTCCAGCTGCCTCTTGAAGGTCTCTAGTGTGGGAGAGCCCACAACCTCCCTAGGTCACTGATTCCACCGTCGCACTGCTCTAACAGTCAGGAAGTTTTTCCTGATGTCCAGCCGGAATCTGGATTCCTTGTCCTTTTCTTTCAGGTCATAGTCATTTTTTCTCTCTTTGGCAGAGTGGGCAGCTGCTTGGGGTCAGGAGCAGATACTTCCATTCATTATTATTTGTTTACAATATTTATATATTGCTCAATTATCTAAAACCGATTCCGGAGCGGTGAACACAGGTTTAAACAGGAAAAGAAATAAGATTTCAAAAGCCAATTAAAGTTGTTCAATTTAAAAACAAAGGAACCAGAAAAACAGCGGCTGGTCAGTTGAGGAAGGCTTCTCGAAACAGAGTTGTTTTCAGGAGGCGTCGGAAGCAGCCTAGTGTTGGCTGCCTGACCTCCAGGGGCAGGGAGTTCCACAGGGAAGGGGCCACCACACTTAAGGCTCTTCTCCTGGTGGACTCCAATTGGGCCGTAGGTCCACCAGGAACATGCCCTCCGATGACCTCGGTGATCAGGCAGGTTGGCCCTTTTGCCCTCGGAGTGCAGTTTGAAGAAGCCCTGGTAGCCCCTGATTCACTTCCTGGGGCAAGCTGCAAGGACACGTATCCTCTAGCGGCACACGTGGCCAAAATAGTCATTTCCTGAGTCTGCTTTTCACCCAGAAGTGATTTGGCGGTTGCTTCTTGATGGAAAAAGCTCTTGTTCTGCTTGACCGTGGGGAGATGTGTTCTGAACTGGGGCTCACAAATCACCACCCTCTCTCTCCCCTGCCCAAGGCAAGTCTGGGAGGTTAGGAATATAGAAAGCCAAGCCCATCTTGCTTCCTGTTACTGACTTTACATTGGCCAGCGCCATCAAGTTCCTTCTCTCTCTTTTCACTCTGCAGACTCCACGGACCAGGAGCCGGCTGTCTCCCCCTTGCTGCCGCGGAAGGAGAGGGTCGCCGCGGACGGCGGTTTGAACGAAGATGATCGCTTGCTCCCGAAAGACAAAAAGACCAACCTCTTCAGCGCCCTGATCAAGAAGAAGAAGAAGATGGCCCCCACCCCTCCGAAGCGCAGCAGCTCCTTCCGGGACGTCGAAAGCCACCAGGACCGCAAGGGAGCGGGTGAGGAAGAGAGCAAAGACGGCAGCAACGGAGCCTTGGTCGCTCACCCTGCGGACGCGGAGGACCGTTCCAGGTTCCAAAGTCCCGGCAGTGAGGTCGGAGTCGCCAACGGGACTGTGGCGGGGAGCTCGGGGCTACTGTCCCCCAACCTCTGGAAAAAATCCGGCCCCACGGCCAACAGCCGGCAGGGGGCCAACGAAGAAGAGAACAGCTCGAACTCCAGTAAGCGCTTCCTCCGCTCGTGCTCGGCCTCTTGCGTGCCCCACGGGGCCAAGGACACCGAGTGGAGGTCGGTGACTCTACCCCGGAACCCGCAGCCCACGGGCCGGCAGTTTGATTCCTCCACCTTCGGCGGCCACAAAAGCGAAAAGCCCGCCCTGCCCCGGAAGCGGGCGAGCGAGGCCAAGGCAGACCTGGTCGCCAGGGGGACGGCAACCCCGCCTCCTCGGCTGCTGAAGAAAAGCGAGGAAACGCCGGAAGACGGGCTGAAAGACGCCGAGCCCAGCCCGGGTTCCAGCCCGCCGACCCTCACGCCGAAACTGGGCCGGAGACAGCCGCTCGTCCCGCCCGCCATGAGCCTTTCCCACAAAGAGGAAGCTGTGAAACCTGGTGCCGTAGGAGCCGGGGCGGGGACGGAGCAAGGCCCGACTGCCAAAGTCGGCGTGTTCATCGGCCTCGGCAAAGCTTCCGGCGAAGAGCCGCGGCTGAGGAAGGCCAAGCAGGCGTCCGAGAAGGAGAAGGGGAAACACGCCAAGTTGAAACCGGCCCCTCCGCCTCCGCTCTCCTCGGCCTCTTCCGTTGGCAGAAGTAGCAAAGGGGGGCTGGGCTCTAGCCACGAAGGGCCTGAGGGCTCCGCGGCGAAGGGCAAGCAGCCGGCCCCAACTACGGACCCTGCGAACGTTGAGCCCCCCAAGCCTAGCCTACTCGCAGAGGGCATGAAAAAAGCAGCCCTCTCCTCCATACCAAAGCCCCCGTCCTCTTCGAAGTTGTTGCTGATGACAACGTCCCCCACCCCTGGCTCTCCCTTCTCTGCCCCTACCGCCTCCTCCGCCCCGAGCATGGACCAGCCGGCCTCCACGGCCTTCATCCCCCTCATTTCCACCCGCGTCTCCTTACGGAAGACCCGCCAGCCTCCGGAGAAGATCGCCAGCGGCACTGTCACCAAGGGCATGGTGCTGGAGAGCTCCGAGGCGCTGCGGACGGCCATCAGCAAAAACTCTGAGCAGATGGCCAGCCACAGCGCCGTCTTGGAGGCCGGCAAGAACCTCTACACCTTCTGCACGAGCTACGTGGACTCCATCCAACAGATGCGGAACAAGTTCGCCTTCCGGGAAGCCATCAACAAACTGGAGAACAACCTCCGGGAGCTGCAGATCTGCCCGGCCACGGCCGGCAGCGGGCCGGCGGCCACGCAAGACTTTAGCAAGTTGCTCAGTTCCGTGAAAGAAATCAGCGATATTGTCCAGAGGTAGCGTGAGGCGCAAATGGGGGACTTTGGTTGGGGCTGGCCCGAGACTTTTTGGTGCCTGAGGCAGAAGAAAGAAAAACGTCCGCGCGCCTGCATATTAAGGTGGGGAGAGTTCTCCCCTGCCAACCCCATTGGAATAAGCAGGAGCTTTGCGAGAGCAGCTCCCGTCCATTTCAGTGGGGTTTGCAGAGGAGGACTTGGGTCTCTTCCCGCCTCCCTCTTGGCTACCCTGAATTGGACTCAGAACCCACTGGCCAATATGGCTGCCTTTCTTGGGCCCCTCTTTGCATCCGGCACTTCACCGCAGGCCTCACCCGGAAGCCCGAGACTCTTTGAGGAAACAAGCGAAGCGTTTCTCCTCCCACCGCTTCCTTTTCCTAACCCGGATTTCCCTCCTGCCTCTCGCCTTCTCGAAATCCTCTTATCTGTGGAGCGTTCTTGCCTTGGGAGATTTAGCGAGACTGAAAAAAGGTCGAGGTTGCGTCACTTCTCGTATTCGTGTTAATATTTTATTACTTTTGGACTGAGCGTTACGTCAGAAGCGGGGCCTGAAGGACCCGGGCCATTGGGGCTGCTTTCTTTGGGGGGATCCGTTCAGACGCCTCCCTCCTGTCCCCCTCTCCCTCCCCTGATGGCCTGTACTGATAGCAATATTCCCACTGCCCGTCCGCCCATCCCCATTTTCTCTCCCCTCCCCTGGTGTTAAATTCGGAACTGGCCATAGGTGCCGGGAGTGTGTGTGTGCATGTTGATGACGATGTAGTGTGCGACCAGATGACTTCCGCCGTTATCCACTCCCCACCACTTGCCTGGGCCTGTCCCAAGGATCAACAGCAATCCTCTCCTTCCCAAGAAATTAACTTGTGGCTGGAAAGAGACAACCAGGTCATCGCTTCAAGCAAAAATTCTCCAAATGTGTGTCGCTGGAGAACTCCCGCGAGTGTTCTGCTAGAAATAAATGCATTGGAGCACTCTCCAGAGGCCGGAGTAGATAACCCGTAGAAGAGGTGTCCTCTTTAGATGAATCGCCCCTCCGGCCTGGCTTCCTCGCAGTCACCCCGTGTGGGTGGGTAAGTCCGCCCTGCCTCGGGTGCAATTGGTCCATTCATTCCAGACCCCAAAACGCAGTAACAACACAGCAGAACACCCCTCCTTTTGGGAGGCTCGAGTTAAATTTGCACAGTCCTGACAGGCAAGCACTGAGATCTCAGCCATTGCCTTTGATAAATTCCTGTCCCTTGAGGTGAACCACTTGGAATTCAGCGCCCCTTGACGAAATCCTCCTGATTCAGATCACCACTTTTGCCTTGCCTCGCTTACAGGGGACCTTCGTTGAAAGGGGGACCAACTGTCATTCCGTCAAATCCATTTCTTCCACCACCCTTTCTGGAAGGATGGCATGCGAGGTTTCTCAACCCTTGTTCGAAAACACATGTTTTTTTCCTCTGGTTTTGGCTGCATCTACGGTGTCGAGGGAAGCAGGGAGGAAAGGCAAGAGACCTGTCCGAAGCACGCAGTACAAATCTAGGAAAGGATGAAAGCGACTGAGTTTTGGGGTTCACTTTGAACTGATTCACTCACAGCTACTGCTGGTAGAAACGAGCTGGAAACTCCTTGCACTGAGAGGTTCTCAACAAAAGTAAAATGGCTTCCGGACTGTACCTCTTCAGAGTCCACAGAGGGAATCACGTGACTGAATGCTCCTTCCCCCCCTTTTTTAAATAACTCCCTGCACATAGAAAAACAAGCATGTCAGGGTCTTGTCGCTGACATGCTAGTTCTTTGTGTGTAGGGTTTCCCCTCCCCGTCCCTTCCGGGGTGGACGATGACATTTGATCCTGCTATATTCACACTTCACGTAGAAGTACAAGCCAGGGTTATTTTCATCAGGAGAGCGAGATGTTTATTGAGTGAACCTCTTAATCAAGAAGTATTGCTAGAAGCCCCCGTTGCTAAATAATCACCAGGTGTTTTCTGCAGCCCAAAGCCAAGCCTCTTTTCCGTCACCTCGCTGCCATGAGGGTGATGCTAATTTCACCTGCTGTAAACCTGACAATATTGCTCAGTTGTGGACCAAAGCCCTGTTCTTCAATTTTATACTACTTCAGTCTATGAAGTGTTCAGTTTACCTCCTTTTGGATGAAAAAGCAGATGCAAAATATCAAAATGAGGATTCTCTTACACACACACACACAAATACACACACACTGGGTCGTAGCATCCTGTTCCTGTGGGTCTTCAGCACTCACCACTTTTAATTCTATTTCTCCCCTCTTTCCTTTAAGACAAATTCAAGTGTGAGATTTCTAAGACTAACCACACCCCTACATGCACACACACACACGCACACTTCCTTGCCAAACTGACATAACTTTTTCGTACCTGTCGATAAATGCAAAAACGAAAACATGACCACAAGCTGCCTTTGAAGACTCGTGCGTGCTCGATGAAAAACAAAACCAAATTCCTTTTTCCTGTCGGACTGTACTGTTTTCAGAGGGTACTGATATTTTGTGGATAATCTATTTGTTGCCACTATAGTATACATTTGTATCTCAGTATTACACACAGCTTTTGTAGACCTTCTCTCTCTCCCCCCCCCCCTTTCAATGTGTAAATAGCTGTGTCTCTTTTCTCACTTCTATAACACCCACGGGTCTCGGTCTTTCTCCTCCCCATCCCCTGCTTATGATTTTTCCAGTTCAGACCCCATCCCTCCCTCCTTCTACATGAGTTTCCTCTTCTCTGACTTTGTGTTGTTTTTTTAAAAATAATTCCAGGTTTTCTTCCTTAGTATTTTTTAAAATAAATTGATGTCCAAGAAAGAAGTGTGTTTCTGTCAAGCAGATTCTCCAGTTTAAGAACATCAGAAGAGCCCTGCTGGATCAGACCAAGGGTCCACCTAGTCCAGAATGTTCACACAGTGGCCAACCAACCATCGGCCAGGGACCAACAAGCAGGACATGGTGCAAGAGCACCCTCCCACCCATGTTCCCCAGCAACTGGTGCACACAGGCTGACTGCCTCGGATACTGGAGATACCACACAACCATCAGGGCTAGTAGCCATCGATAGCCTTCTCCTCCAGGAACTTATCCAACCCCCTTTTCAAGCCATCAAGATTGGTGGCCATCACCACATCCTAGATAGATAAGCATACATTTGTGTGCATCTGTATGTCCGTGCTTGATACGTTGTCAGTGCTGAGCACAGTTGCTCATTACACGGGGTGTAAACTACAAACAGTAGCAGGATTGGAGCCCAGGTTGGATGCAGTACTGGAAGCAAATCTCCAGGAGGGATATATATGGAGGTCAAGTCTATTTCTGGCCAGGGTTTGGAGCCAAAAACATAACACTTCTGCAGCAAAACAATCTATCACAGCCTTCCCCAACTTGGTGCCTTTTGTCCATGCTAGCTGGGGATAATGGGAGTTGCAGTCAAACATCTGGAAGGCACCAGGTTAGAGGAGGCTGATTCATCGGAGAATGCCCCAATTGCAGAACAAGAAAGGAGAGACGGATAGCCTTCATAACGCTGGAGCTTCCTTCCAAGTTGCATTTTCATTTAGAGTTCTCTCTAATGAACTCTGCCTTCACTTGACAGGCATGAGTCCATGCTGAAATCTGGTCACATGGGAAATCAGTATGTTCCTGGAACATTTGCAAAGTCAGAGTGCTTTCTAATGTTCTCTTTTATCACGGAATTGGTACTAATTGCAAGATAACGTTGCCGTATTAATCATCCCTGTTTTGCCACTATACAGCATGGTACGTACCCAGCCTTCCTGACCTTAGTAACAGAGGCTCAGGTCCTCTTAATTCCTGACAGACTGCCCTAACCTTTCTGTGTGAGCCTGTGAGTAGCAGTACTTCCATCGCTGAATTTGTTGCAATGAAGCCTTTTGGTATGTTTGGAAGCTCCTGCAAATGTTACTGTTTGAAGTTAGACAAAACTGCTTATCAAGTAATTAACTTTCCCCCGGAATATACCTCTTCAGATCAAAGGCAAGTAGTTGTGTGTTTCAATGCTCGTCCACAAAATGAAACCCTTGCAAATAGAAAGGTGCATCATGGAGCATCCTAGGCTAGTACAACACTACCTGATGTCTGGTTCTGGATCATGGATCCCTGAAATTTACATGAAACTGTTTGCAGGACCCCCCTATCCTATTCTTTCTAAGAACTGCGAAGCGCCCACATATGCAACAGAGAAATCACGTATACGCCAGAGTGGTAATGGGAAACCCATTTACATGTTGCTCTGTATTGCAACAGAGACACGGCTGATCTTTGCCACATGCTGGTAGCATAATTCCGACAGCCCACTAGCTTAAACGGTGAATTGAGCTGAATCACATTCTGTCCTTATAAGCAGAAATCGGGGTGGTTGGGGAGTATGTTCTATGACTTATACTGAGAAAAAGGCCCAGCAGACTGTTTGAAACTTGGCAATGTAGAAGAAGTGGGTTTGAAGATGGCCTCTGCTGATATTGAGGCAGAAAGGGCAAGAAATGGCTTATTGATACAAGTTTAAAGTTTGATATATAAGGGTGGTATTGGTTGCCGGTTGTATGCTTGTAATGTGGAATGGGCACTTCATGCTCCGGAATCTCAAGTTTTAAAAGGAGTCCTGCCTGAAAACTCTGGAGAGCTCCTTGCCAGCCAGACATTTCTGGGCTTGATGGACCAAAAACTAATTCAGCTCACTGATAAGGCATCTTTGTACATCCTTATCCTGAGACTAATTTTTAAAAAACAATGCAAGCCAAACTGGGAAGTTATAAACACCCAGTTGTCTTGGGTAGCTGCACCAGGAAAGTTAATTGTTTGAGTCTTTAATGAGAGAAAAGTGAATCTGTGATGCTGGGACGTGTCACTATAGGTTTAACACGTTCTGGATCTGTGTGCATGTCTGTTTTTCCGTTTTTCCTTCGCTAAGCAAACATAGAGGTAGTTCTGAGCTGTTTGCTGCCGGTGCCCTCTTTGTGAGATTGAAAGCTGGAAATGATTTAAATTTTACATCTCCGGAATAAAAAACCATACACACAATTATCAGCCATGCTGCAGTTTTGCTAGATGCTCCTTTTGCCTCTGGCTGGCAAGCAGGTGGGAATTCCCAGGGCAGACTGGAGAGATAAAACACTCCCACTGCTTCTAAATGAGAGGATTTCAGTAGCTTTCCCTGTAGGATGTGATCTTTGGCATTCTAGAGAAGACCTAAGCGTGTGTGTTTGTTGCTTTGGCTGGAGCCGGTCCGGAGAAGACGCGTTCCCATACAGAACGGAGCGAGCCATGCAGAGGGTTAGGACAAAGTAGCAGCAGTTGGCTTGAAGACTAAACTTAGCCTAATACAGTGGGAGTTGATTTAACAGATCGATGCATTTAACAGTTTGATAGCTCCAATTTTCAGGGTTGTTGAGCCTGAACGTGCAAGCGCCCTGGAGGGGGGAAATAGTGTTTGTTTATTTGGTTTGGTGGCGGTTGAAATGGTACCGTTTACTGTCAGGCCTGGCTTTAATGCCAGCCTGCCCTTTAGACGGAGTTTGGCAGAGAGATAACTTCAGCTCCTAGCTGGAAAATGTGTGTGTGTGAGAGAGAGAGAGAGAGAGAGAGAGAGAGAATAACAAAGGAAAATACTTTATGATTTTTGATGGATCTTCACTGCATAGATACCAAGAGCTTACGTTACACATTATGTAATGGGTTGGTTAAATGTCTCAAGCTAAACGCCGGGACAGGCAAAGAAGCCTCTTTTCTCTGGTTAATCTCGTTAATTCGCTATCTTTATTTATTTATTTATTTTATTTTATTTAATTTTCAGTATTTATATACCGCTCCCCATTCAGAATTACGGAGCAGTGGACAAAATAAAATAGAATAAAACCAGAATAAAAACACATTAAAAGTACATTTTTAAAAGAAACAAAGTGCAAGATAAACCACGGCTGGTCATTAAGGGAAGGCTTCTTGGAACACTGGGGTTTTCAGGAGGCTCCGGAAGGAATACAAAGTTGCCGCCTGCCTGACTTCCAGAGGCAGGGAATTCCATAGGAGGGGGGCCACCACGCTGAAGGCTCTTCCCCTGGTGGACTCCAATCGGACGTGGAACCTTGCAAATTAATGTGCGTGTTGAAACACAAGTGTGCAAAAAACAAAACAAAAAAGGGTGTGAGATGAGTCCCATCAGCCAAGCAAGATGGGGATCCTCATTGTGCAAGTGATATGGATAAGGGCAGCTCTGTAGTTGAACTCCCCTTTCCCGTGGAACATCTAGTACGGCTCACACGCATACTGATGCCTTGATATTTACGCAGCTCATATCCGCTAAGCCACTGAACACAACATTGCCGTGTTTGTGATGCTCTTGATGAGAGGGCAGCATGCCATCTGCTGGGCCCTTCAACCCCTCCGTCTTGGCAAACTTCCCCCATTGCTGGAAAAAGTACAAGGTCAGGGGGTGGATTGGCTGGAAGAGACTCCATTTGGCTCACTCACTTTTTGTCAGTTCAGGTGATAGTTTCTGCATAGAGAAAATATCACCGAAAACTGACAAAGTGACTGAGCCAGCAAAATTTTGCTCCTGGTTTCTATTCCCTTGGCAGGTCTGAAACCGCCTCCTGCGTGAGAAACCTCTCCTTGAAGTCAGCTTGGCTCTTGGATCTAGGCATGAAGAAGGGCAATTTTTTTTTGCTGCCCTCTACATTTTTTCCCGTGTTTAGGAGGAGAGTTCTGCAAAGGAATAAAAAGCTTTTCCATCTTTGCTCGCCTTGACCTGCAACTCGATTCTTGCTCCACCAGCCTACCTTGGAAATGACGGATGGCCTCTCTTTGGCATTATGATAATTTACAGTTGGACCAAAGGTAGCAAAGAGGCGATTTAAATTAACAGGGCCATGTCTGTGAAGAGAATCCAGAACCCCATTCCCTGGAAGACATCGACACTGGATGCCATTTAAAGTTTTCAACCCACTTTGCTAATCCTCAGCATTTCAAGAGTGAGAAGTGCATTAATAGAAATGTGTGTTGATATCAATTGAACAGTCAGTCAATCTTTATTTGCTCAAAACCAACGGTGATTTGCAAAAGAAGAGAAGGGGGGGGAAGGAAAAATCCACAACAAAGCATAAAATCAGATAATCACCACTAAAAATGGTTAGACATAATTCTGTCCAATTTTAAAAGCAACTATTGCCAATAGCAGAACTTGGTAGGCAATTTATTTGTGCAGATCAGCTGTGAGGACATAACACATTTTCTTAAAATCTGACATCCCAGGATAAGAAAAAAATGTATAAAAATTTCTCACTAGCTGGCCTATATACAATGGGCAGTGCAACAAATAATCACAGGTATCTTCCAATTCTCCCCATCCATCAACACAGCGAAGTTGGTTCCATGGAACTTTAAGGTTGCATGTTTATACCAAAATTACTGTTTTTCTCTTTGCTGTTAACTACTGCAAAATCAGCTTGGTTGAATGACTCCAGCTCCTAGTAGCTTGAAAGAGGATGAGAGAAAAATGATTCTATCTGCTTTCTCTGCACTTTTCGTGTCTTCTATAAATTACGCACAGGGGATCTCGGGAGCAGGCAGGGAAGATCCCTGCATTTACCCAGGATATAGCCCTACACTTTTGTCCCATTTTTCCCCACGGTCCCAGGATGATCCCGAGACCATGGGACATGTGGGTGGCAGTCCTGGTTTTTTCTGGCTCCTCACAAGGAATGGGGCACAGAGCTCCTCAGGAGTTCTGTGCCCATCGGGGGGGGGGGAGTAGGAGGTGGTTTTTGTAATTGTAGCTGGAATGCTCCTGCACTCATTTTTTATTTTAAAAAATGACAGCCGTGATGTCCTCTTCCTCCCGGGACATCGTGGACCACATGTAGACTGAGGGGGAGGATCTCACGATCAGTATATCGTGAGATACTCCCCCTCCACCCCCCTGGTCTAGACATGCCCAAAGTTTCAGGATAGTAGCTGCCTTCACCAAGAGATGGGGTTAAATCAAGGTGTCAGGAGTAGGGAAGGGGAACGTGTTCTGTTTTCCATGGTGCAAATCCATGACCAGCCATTCCACCCTCTTCTATCCCTGTGCAGTAGTTTTCAGGGAGCTGTTATGGCTTAGATATGGTTCACATTAGGTCTCTGAGGTCAGCAAGGTGGGAAGAGATCAGCACCATGGAAAGTTCCAAGTGGCGCTGGGGTTGAAAGCCAGACAGGGTTGTCTCTTATGTTGCTCCAACAAGGAGCAGAGCAAGACGGGCTTACTGGGAAAGCAGTAAAAGGAGTAATGTAGGTACCAGGTGAACCTCTCTCGGGAGCTCATCCCACAGCCAAGGGGCCACAGCAGAAAAGCCCCCCCCCCCCCGGTAGCTAATTGTCTCTAAGCCATTCTGATAGCCTCTTTTGACTGAAGAATGGGATTAAAAAAAATACTTTAAAGTTATGGCGGAGAACCTCACCAGGCCCCTTAACATCAAGGACTCCTAATTGAACTGGCCGCACCCACATAAACTGGCCCAAGCCGATTTGATCTGTTAGCCTCTTCGCTCGTCCACCTCCCGGCTCTGAAAAATCAACATTGGTTTTGGAGGCTTCCAATTAGCATGACCCAGTGCAGTTTGAAATCTCTGTCCGTTCATTGCAGCTCAATAGAAAATTGACGGGGTGAATATTTATTAAGGATTTGAACACTTCAGGTGGGGGGTATAAAATAAAGGAACTGTTTCCATAGGAACGTCAATAAAAGCTCCCTGCAGCTTTACTGCTCAATCATAAAAACGAAGGGATGTTCTCTGAAATTGAGGCCTTCTGCGGAATGGGATTAAAGCCAGAGTTTGTGAAGGATACCAGCGGCAAGCATCTACTCTCGGTGTCGGTGTTGCTTTGCAACTTGTCTGTAGACTGGTTGCTTTTTGTTGGAAGTTTTGTGTTGCACAAGCAGATGAAGAGAAAACTGGCTTAATTTCTCTGGCACTTTTCAAATCAGACAGGCGAATGGATGCTATCAGGACTTCAATCGACCCACAGTGGTGACATGAGGGATTATAGAATCATAGAATAGTAGAGTTGGAAGGGGCCTATAAGGCCATCGAGTCCAACCCCCTGCTCAATGCAGGAATCCATATTCAAGCATCCTTGACAGATGGTTGTCCAGCTGCCTCTTGAAGGCCTCTAGTGTGAGAAAGCCCACAACCTCCCTAGGTAACTGGTTCCATTGTTGGACTGCTCTAGCAGGACATTTTCCTTGATGTCCAGCTGGAATCTGGCTTCCTGTAACTAGAACCCACTGTTCCGTGTCCTGCACTCTGGGATGATCGAGAAGAAATCCTGGCCCTCCTCTGTGTGACAACCTTTTAAGTATTTGAAGAGTGCCATCATGTCTCCCCTCAATCTCCTCTTCTCCAGGCTAAAGATGCTCAGATCTTTCAGTCTCTCCTCATAGGGCTTTGTTTCCCAGACCCCTGATCATCCTCGTTGCTCTCCTCTGAACCCCCTCTAACTCGTCTGCATCCTTCTTGAAGTGTGGTGCCCAGAACTAGACACAGTACTCAAGATGAGGCCTAACCAGGGCCGAATAGAGGGGAACTCGTACCTCACACAATTTGGAAGCTATACTTCTATTAACGCAGCGCAAAATAGCATTTGCTCTTCCACCCCCTTTTTTTTTTGCAGACACATCACACTGTTGGCTCATATTCAGCTTGTGATCTAAAACAATTCCTAGATCCTCGCTTATAGTATTGCTGAGCCAAGTATCCCCATCGTGTAACTGCATTTGGTTTCTTTTTCCTAGGTGTAGAACTTGGCATTTATCCCTATTAATTTTCATTCTGTTGTTTTCAGCCCAGGGCTCCAGCCTATCACGGTAACTTTGAAGTTTGTTTCTGTCTTCCAGGGTATTAGCTATCCCACCCAATTTTGTGTCATCTGCAAATTTGATAAGCGTTCCCTGCACCTCCTCTTCCAAGTCAGGCGGGGACTCAGTCTTTGCATTATTCCCTCCCCCATACCGCAAGTTCTGTGTTCCTACACCCCAGGTTTGGTACCCAGAAATCAACCATGTACGACAATTTAGCAGCCTTGCTGTCATCTAGGGGAAAGAGCCATAGCTCAGTTAACTTTGTTTGAAAGTCTGGTGTGACTTACAGCAGAGTTGCCTTATACAGAGAGAGCGTGGTGACACTTTCTGAAACTCCCACTAAACGGCTTCATCGGATGACCCCTTCGGGTTCTAGTATTATGAGAGCGGGAGAAAAATGTCTCTGTGTCCACATCACACCATGCATAATTTTGTACACCTCTATCATGTCTCCTCTTACCCTCCTTTTTTCCAAGCTAAATAATCCCAGCTGATGTAACCTTCCTTCATAGGGGAGTTGTTCCAAATCCATTTAGTTGCCTTTTTCTGCACATTTTGGGGACCCCTGTATGAAGGCCATTTAAAAGATCCTAGACATATTTAAGAAGACTCCATTCCTGTATTTATAAAGGGTGAATGGTTAGTTCTGACAACCTGAGCTAACACAGACCACACCCACCCGCTCTCCCTTGTATGGTTCCACAAGAACCATGACAGATAATGAGCTACCAAGGCAGATCTTCATGGAGGTTTATATATTTTTCTGCATCTTCCGATCTTGATACTCTACTGGACGGCTTCTGTGCATTTTGGTGTAGGATTTGTCTACATAACCATTTTGTGGAGGTTTCATTTCCTAACCCCTCTCTTTTTAATGAAAAAACCCCACACCCTTTTAATTAGCATTCCAGCTATCATTCCACCACAAATCTTCCCACTTCCATTATCTATGTAATTTTAACTCCCCAGGGAGATTTCTGAAGGCATGCCTTAGATATGCTTAAATTTTAGATGATAAGAACAAGCAGAGATTTGTAACCACAGAGGGGAAAGAGAGAGAGAGAGAGAGAGAGCTTCTAGGCTGATTTGCTGAACCAGCTTCAAGTTCTAGGTCCGGGGTGGCAAATCCTTGTAGCTCCTTCCTTCCTTCCTTCCTTCCTCTTTCTTTTCTTCCATACTTCTTTTCTCCTTCCTTCTTTCCTTCCTCCTGCCCCCCCCCCACTGCATGTGGTTTCCCTAAACAGGTAGAGAATTTCAGATCCGGCCTCCAACCCCTTCTCACGGGTTAAAGGTAGATGTAATCTGACAGCCAGGCAGGGCGCACCATGAAATTGTCAGCCGCTTTATCGCTTGTGAGAGCTTTAATAAACGTTTAATAAAAGGCCTCTCTCCCTAATTAGATCTCGGAGCCAGCCGTGCAATCCACGGGTCCGCTGAGCTTGCGGGAATGGCGACTCTGTCAGCTGCGCTTGAGCAGGGGCCGCTCTGCCTATTTATCTTTGACGGGGTTTCGGGGCTTGATGATGGCATCGCCGGCGGTGCTACTTTCGTCCCCAGTCACTCACAGCCACGGTTCTCTTCTGCATAATTTTGTCACCTGGGCCCCGTGACCTGACTCAAGTCCTTCTGTAGGCATTGTTCAGGGAGTCGGGGGAAGAAGATATTCAGAGCGCAGATTTGAGTTTTGAGGTATGTTAGGCCAGTGTTGGCATCAAGGGTAGGCCTGGTTGGGCATCTCCCGAGGGCCCACACTGAGTCCCCCGGACTTGCTCTTCTTCCCCACTGCCTCCAACCTGCTTGTCCATCTGTCCCTTGCTCTGGTGAGAAGGAGGAGCAGGAGACACCACGGCCTGCTTGCTCTCTGGATCTCTGCCTGTCAAGCAAGCAACTGGCAGCTATGATGAGAAAGAGGTGGAAGCAGTGGTATAATGGGACCAGGGAAAGGGAGGCCTGCCGGCACTTTTTCATTAACAGGGGTGCCTACATCACCCGCCATCCCCAGACCTCTGAGCTTAGCTGCAATTCCTACTGCAGTATCCAACCACCTTCCGCTCTGAGGAGAGGGGTGTCTCTGCCCGCTCTCGCCCACCCCACGTCACGGCAACAAGAGGACTGGCCAGGGAAAGCGAGGCCAAGTTTTCCCAAGTGCCCGGTGGGACCCCTTTCTCCGGCACGAACCCGTTCTTCTGGATGTCAATGGCAGGGACTCCCCACAAGGAGTGACAGTGCTTTGATGAAGCATCTCAGTGGCTGCTGCGTCCACCCACCTTCCGCTCCGAGGCGCGGGGTGTCTCTGCCTGCTCTCGCCCACCCGTGTCACGGCGCCGAGAGGACTGGCAACTGCTCAGAACAGCCGAGGCGCCGCTTGCCAGGCGAAAGACCGACTGACAGCTCGTCATCCCGGCTTTGCTTTTAAGGGCTTCGTGCCGCCAGGGTGGCCTTCGTCAAATCGCCGTGCAGTGGCAGGTCTCACGTCTCTCTCCCTCCACGCAAATCCTAACATATTGCCTCCGCTGGGGCCTCATTCTTTGACCCCTGATATTGCGGTTGTGATATCAGGTGGTCTTTTGTTGCAGGACGGAGATATTGTCATTCCTCCCCCCATTGCTCCTGCTTCCGCTAAAGGGCAGCAAGACGGCAATAAAAAGGGGAAAGAACCCACACTCTCAGTCAGTGAATGGCTTTCCGTTTTTGGATTCCCAGGGAACTCTTTCCCCACAAGTGCATCTGCAGCGTTCGTGTTTGAGGCTTCAACTCCCAGCATTCCCGTGCTGCCAGGGGCTTCTGGGAGTCAAAGTCCAAACTATCTAAAGATCTCCCCACCCCTGTTTTGGGTTGCATGTTCACATCGGCCAGGGATGAAGAGCTTCAGGTGGGCTTACCCAGAAGACATCTGCCTCTTTTTCCCATCGTTCCATGGTTTCCGAGCTTAGGTGGAGTCCCCCCCCATTCTAAAAGGTAGAAATCCCTCTTCTAAGACTTCATTTCTGACAGTAAAAGCCAACTTATCTTTTTTTAAGTGTGGTGACTAGAACTGTACACAGTATTCTAAGTTTTGCATAAAGGCAGTACGATACTGGCAGTTTTATTCTCAATTCCTTTTCTAACAATGCCTCACATGGAGTTTGCCTTCTTTACAGCGGCCGCACACTGGGTGGACATTTTCATTGAGCCGTCCACCACAACCCCAAGATCTCTTCCTTGGCCAGTCACCACTAGCTCAGATTCCATCAGGTTCTACTTGAAGTTGGGATTCTTTTGCCCCAACATGCATACCTTTTTACTTGCTCACATTGAACTGCATTTGCCTTTTGGATGCCCTTTCTCCCAGCTCATCCTGCAAATATTCTCCCAGAATATCCCCCAAACATGCACAAAATTGTCTTTAAGGGAATGTTTTATTTTAGGTCAAGAGATGGAGCAAATGTAATCCACACTATTATGCCGCCTGCCTGGGTCTGAAGCTACGGGTCCCTCAAACCCAAAGGCAGGAATAAATACTTGCTATAAGATACAGTATATCCTAGTATCCCCCTGCCCCAATTTTGGTGCATTTCCTCGTGAGAAATTTAAGTGTGCATCTTGATCTTATCCATGCAGTGGGGGCTCAGGCAGAATGGCCCAGACAGCTGCCCTTCCCCCAGCACCAGACGCCTGAAGCAGTTGCTTCACTTTGCCTAATGGTAGGGCCGGGCCAGAAGTTTTTCTTCCTGTTCTTCTTTCGTCTCCATCTGCGTTGCTTTGACAGGAACTCCGTCCGAATGACTTGTGGCAGAGGGAAGCAGAGGTGGCGACGGAGGACTTGACCCACTCCCTCCGCAGAAAACGATCAAGATTTTTGAAAAGGAGAAAGCGAGTGCACCAACCAGAAACGTTTTGAGTTGCTGGGGTCGGCAGGCGGAGGAATGGGGGCACGGCACACAACAGAACAAAATAAGGGCTCAAGTTCTGGCAGGGGAGGTTCAGAAAAAAGCTGCTGTTCTCCTCCCCCTTCCAAAGCGGAAGCTGAACCCGCCCTTCTTTCTGTTATAGCCGTTCAGCTCCTCCGCAAGACTCCCCAAGGTGCCGCCCCTTTTCTGCCCATCCTCCTGGGGCAGATAGTTGACAGCTTCGCTCTCATCGCTTTGGCCAACCTGCTGCCTCTGGAACCGGACGCCAGGTCTTTCCTTCCCGACGCCTTGCAGAAGCCCTTTGGCAATGCTGGCGTATGGGGAGTGGAGGTCCTCGGGCGAACGGCGCCACTTGAGGGCTTCGGCCACCCTGGGGAGACCGGGCCACGCCTCTGCTGCTCGGAATCCTCCTCTTCCTGGGTACCTCGACTCACGGCCCTCATCTGGAGGGAAACAGGCACCAAAGCTCAGCAAGAGGAAGCAGGAGACGGGGCAGGAGATCTTCATCTACAGAGAAGGAATCAAAGATAAGCCTGTTCAGAAGACACCTTAAACCATGGCTTTAACCACAGTGAATAAGGCTTTTAGCCATCGAAATTGGTGGCCATCACTACATCTTGCGAAGCCTATCAATGACCGTGTTCACACATCGCACTAACCCATGGTTAATTTAACCCATGGTTTGTTACCCTAACTAGGGTTGGTGTGGCAGGAGATTGAACAAACTGTGTTTTCTTCTTCTTCTCAGTCCCTGGGTTGCTTGTTTCCACCCATCCTTTGTCTGCTCCCTGACTGTATCCCAAATACCAATGGAACACCCAGCAGGCTCTCTGTGCGCCTTGCAGAGCTGCAACTTGGTGGGGACTGCCAGAGGACCTTACTAAGTTGATACATTTGGGTTTTTTCAAACCAGTCATTCAAAGAGAAGGTGTGTGTGGAATGTGGAGGTGTGGATTTTTTTTTAAAAAAACAACAGGGTATTTTTGTCGCCCTCTGTCATCTTCTGTGCTTTACATCCGAGTAGATGTGCATAGGATTGAGCTGTGCTCTTCAGGCGAGACACCTGCTGCACCGGGGCTCACTTCTGAGTAGACATGCAAAGACCTGTGGGGGGAAAGCAGATGGGGCCTCAGCCTACAGCAGAGGGATGGCTGTGGCACATGGGTTGAGCACTCCTGGGGTAGACGATACTCAAGACATGGACTTAAGATGGACTGTGAGTTACTAGGATCTATGTGAAAGTAGAGGCAGTCTCTGATGTCAGGATAATGAATCTACTCTGGATTTCTGTCAGAACCAGTCAGCACCTTGAATAGCTCCTTTAGAGTTCTGACTGAGACCCGGAGCGGAATCGCCACCCCACTGATACCGGAGCCACCAACCTCCACTGGTGTGAGAGTTAATCCGTAGAACAGCTCAGATAAGCAAAGGAGTAAAAATTAACCCATAGCTGCCCCAGCCCATCGTCAGCTTGAAGTAAAATAGTTCTATTCTTCCTATTTTTATCTGTGGTGGTTCATGAACGAACACCTGTCTTTTGAAAAGCTGCCCATGGTTTATCAAAGCCTGTGGTGCTTTTACACAACGACTCAATAAACCATGTGCCAACTTGCATCTCTCCTCATCCTGTGAGAGAAGAAGAAACGGGGCTCTCAAAGGTGACCACATTTTGCTGTTCAGGAGAGGGCATTCATTTCACAGCAGGAGAGCCACGGACGGCAGGCGTAAAGATGGCGATGTCTAAAAGCCTATAGCTGAGATAGGGAGCCTTGACTCAAAGGAGACCCCGCACCGAGCCCTCTGCATCCCAGAATAATGAAATCAGTCATAACCCGAATTGACTCACTCTGACGGACTTGCCAAATTAAGTTGTCTCAATATGATGATTGATTTGTTTTGCCGTACTTACTCCCGGCTTTACAAGACGTCTGTGGAAACCATATGGTGCCAAGAAACAGGAATTCTTTGCTTCCCACTAGGGCTGAACCAGCAAGTCGGATCTCACCCTCAGGCCATTCTAACTCTTCAAATACTTGTAAGGTTGTCACACAGAGGAGGGCCAGGATCTCTTCTCGATCCTCCCAGAGTGCAGGACACGGAATAACGGGCTCAAGTTAAAGGAAGCCAGATTCCAGCTGGACATCAGGAAAAACTTCCTGACTGTTAGAGAAGTATGACAATGGAACCACTTACCTAGGGAGGTTGTGGGCTTTCCCACACTAGAGGCCTTCAAGAGGCAGCTGGACAACCATCCGTCAGGGATGCTTTAGGGTGGATTCCTGCATTGAGCAGGGGGTTGGACTCGATGGCCTTATAGGCCCCTTCCAACTCTATGATTCTAACACAGGAACTCATCCGAACCTTGCTTCGGAGACCCAAAGCTTCATGCCTTGACTACCTTTGGAGATAGACCAACAGCTATAACCCTTTCGCTTCTTGATTGGCAGGCATGATAGCCCCTTCTGAGGAATGAAGCAAGCGAAGGTGGCAAAATCCCAGGGGATTTTGGCTAAATAAATGCCTCGGGGTGATAGAGGAAAAAAGCAAAAACTCTGGATTTATTCACATTTTGGATGCTTATTTCTGGGTGAAATGGAGAGTCTATTCCACGTTAGGGTCACATTAAAGGCACACCAGTTCCATTATTGGAATTAACACTTCAAACAAGGCCGATGAAACCTGTTCGGCTCTTGGTGATGTCATATGCTATTGTTACACTGCTCAGCACATGATAGGAAAGGGTTGGGAGAGGGACATGTACACAATATTTTAATTTGGCTGCTGCAGTACAAATAAAAATTGCATCCCTATTTGTATAGGGATGGGTTGAAGAGACTCCGTGACAAGAAGAAGGCATCCTAGAGAAGTGAAAGATGAATGCAGGTCTTCCCAAATAGGCATGATGAATACTTATGCAGTCTTTTATAAGAGGGAAGTCTTGCTAAGAAAATATGATTGGATGGATGGATTGTTGGACTGATGGATGAATGAATGAACTGTTCATTTTCCTCTGTCCCATGCAAAGCCGCTGGAGTACTTACGTTTTTGCACCTTCCGGATCTGTAGCTCCTCCGTTCGTACGGCAGGCTGGGAAGCGAGTGAGGTGCCCATGTCCCCCCCTTCCTTAAATAAGACCCCTTATTAAGGATTGCCCTCCCCTCCACTCCAATACGTTTATTGCCTTGCATTCCAGAGCCTAGGATGCCATTGTGGCCACTGGAGTCATGGTGTGGGAGGGGAGCACGTGCAAAGGGCTAATTGGGTTGGCTTGAGCTCCCACAACACAGACCGATGATTCGTGCTGATGAGCCTCTCAGGCTTCCGTTTTAGTTAACTTGCTTGTGGTATTAAGAAAGAAAAGTAACTCAAAGGAGCTCCAGGGCCACCTCATTAATTAGCTTTGAGTCAGTGATGTCAAAGAGGAAGAAAGTGATACTAACAATGGAAGTAACCTCGAATGGTGTCCTAATGTGTATGTGTGTACTACTAGAGTAAGTGGTCTTTGGGTGGGTGTGTTTTTGCAAATTACAAAATTGCTCTCCTTTGGGCTGGAATCAGCAGTTTGTAAGATTGCACAGGAAGCAACCAATTAGCAGCTTTAAAGGAAAGGGGAAAGGAGGAATCTGCTAATGAAAGGGACAATAGCCCTATTAAGCCTCAAAAGAACTTTGGCAGTCCTTACTAGACAGGCTGGCAATGGAATGGTGGTGATGATGACATAATTAACATTTATGTAGTGTTTTCAAGTGATCAAACTGCTTCATGAGTGTTACAGCGCATGTCTATACATGTTTACTCAGAACGAAGTTCCATTGCATTCCGGTAAACATGGGAGGCTTTTACATTGCCCCTCAACCTTAAAAGCTGGTGGCTCTGATAAGGATGCTTCGTTGGTTGGCCAAGTTAGTGAGGCTCCTATGCTGTTGGTTTTGTCCATGCAACTCCCAGTGGCAAAGAAATGATTTAAAAAATAAATAAAGAGCCAGGCAGAACTAGGGACATACATCACTGGGAAATTTGGTTCCTTTTTCAACTCAGCAGAGCTCTGTGGCATGTACAACTTGCTTTGCGTTTGCGATCCAAGCTGAGGGCTGTTTCCCAAGCTCCATGCATGTTTTTGCACATTGTTTTGGAAGGGCTGTGCAATTCGCATAAATTTCTGAGCAATTTGATCAAATCATGGCCGAATTTGCGCAAATCTGGCTGTAATTTGCGCAAAACCCCCAGGAATTCCATAGACTGTCCCAACTCGCTGCAGATTAAGTCAGGCCCAGCAGTAAGAACAGAAATGAAATTGGGGAGTGAGCCTAGGAAAACCCATTGAAACACACACACCCCGGATTTCTCTGGCATCCCTAGGCACAACGTTGGACCTGGATGGAGGAGAGTTGGATTTGAACCACGACTTTGTGAAAACTCAGTTGGGGTCCTGGGCCAATCAGCCCCTCTTCCTCAGCCTAATCTACCTCACAGGGCTGTTGCTAGGAGAATGTGTGTATGCGCGGGGATGACTCTCATGTATGTGTTGAGGAAGAGCAGCAGACAAAACAACAGATCTGTAATCATGAGTTCCTTTTTATTAAGGAGTTTTAGCAAGTCCACATGTTACGGCATTGGACACCAATCACACGCTAAGATCTACTTTACTGGAGGGGCAGACGGTGCACGAACTGCCCGGTAGTTCGGACATGAATGGGCGGTGCCCCAAATCCAGGTCCCTTGCTGACTTTGCGTTGTCATTAGCTGACCGATGTAAATAGCTATTAGAGATGCTTCTTTCACCCCCAGCTCTTACCCACCACATACCCAAACAATGTCCGGATCAATACAGTGCACAAATGGTTAACTCCCAGTTCTATACTTATTTGTCATTGTCAAGGCCAGCTGGCACATGGAAGTGAAATGAAGGGTCCAGTGGAGGCCAGTGGCTCCGAGGTCAGTGGGGCAGGGAATCCACCCCGGGTTTCAGTTGGAAACAGTCAGAACTTGAAAGGAGCGCTCCAAGTTCTCTGCCATCACGTAATCATCTTGCATGGCCTCCGATCCGCCTTTAACCAGCAATGTGTCTTGCAGTTGTCTTACACCTTATTGTGTAGGAGCTTCAGCGACAACGACACAACACACTAACACACACTCAGGGGTTATTTGTGGGTTGTGGTTGAGGTGTGGGCTGTTGTTTTGAACTGTGGGTGAGCATGTTCTCTGAACCCAGGATGTTTTCCACAAGGGTTGTTAACCATGCGTTCTGGCTTATTTGAGAAGCCATGGTTTGTTGCTGGGTTGTTCAGGATGGTTATCAAGAACGTGGGTTCAGATAACGCGTTAACCCATGGTTCAACAACAACTCACATTCGACTACTCAGGACGCAAGCTGGCTGGGGAATGTTGGGAGTTGTAGGGCTTTTTTTCTGTCTAAGCATGCATCGGACTGCATCCAGAGTGTGGGTTAGCGTGTTGTGTGAACGGCTCCAATAAAGCTGCTAGTCTTTAAGAGAGCAGACCTAAGTGAAGTGTGTGTGTGTGTGTGTGTGTGTGTGTGTGTGTGTGTGTGTGAAAGGCAGGAGGTGGAAATTCACAACCCCCTCCAATCTGGCATAGTTGAGGGGGCTGATTTTAAGAAAGAAGGCAGTTTAATCCAGGAGATGCAAGGTCACTTCCAGACTGCCCCAGGATACCAGCATTTGACCCAACCACCGGGGGCAGCAAACCTTTGCCAGGGGAGGTTTCCATGGGAGCCCTGGGGCTGCTGCATTGGACATCTGCTCCATCCAGGGCCCCCTTCATCCAGTGAGTCTGTGGCTTTGGGTTGCTTTGTAAGGTGGCACAAGACTTCTCATTGTGCAAGAGACAAACACAATTTCTCCACTGGGAGTTGAAAGCATACACAAGAAAGTCTAGCATCACAAGAGAGATATTTTAGTCGAAGAACTTTTCTAAACAAGACCGTTAATCCGCTGTAACTACTTTCAGTTTCATAACAGAATTGAGACAAAGTGCTTTTCCTTTCCTGCTTTTTTGCTATATAACCTCTAGGTGTCACTGTACTATAGCAAAATGATGCAACTACACAAATTGGAAAACACGTTTTCTATAATGCTCCATTTTTTCCCTCCCTAAAAAACTTGGGTGAAAGTGTTGTTAAAAAACAATCAAACCCCAAAACAAGAGCCAAAACTGGAGGGTCACATCAGCATCTAAAGAACCTGTAAACAACTGTGAGTAAGGAATGAGTGCACAGGAAATGCCTCATGTAGAAAAGCTCTTAAGCCTGGGAAACAGATGGACGTTAGAGAGCTAATCTTCATACGTAGTCTGGAATTGTCTGCTTCATTGTTTTCAGCTCTTCATTTTGCTGCAGTGAAACAAACTTATGAGAACAACAGAGTGGAGACCCTGTAGCTCTCCTTATGTTGATGACTACAACTGACATCATCCCATATCATTGGTCATGCTGTTTGGGGTCGATGGGAGTTGGAGTCCAACAACGTCTAGAGGCCATAGGTTTCCCCCTAAGGATGGGGTAGAAATTTGTACAGTTCACGTTGTAATGCGGATGTACTTTGCACTTCCAAACCACTGTGCAAACCAAAACTCAGTTATCCTTTGAAATTTGCACTTTTCTAAATTTTGAAACCGAGTTCTACATATATATTTTTTAAAGTGTATAACGCTGAATGTATTAGAGAAAATAACATGTGTTTTAGGAGGAAAATGCCCTGCCTCCCCCCAAAAAATCCCCTTAGGAAGGCCGCCAAATAATATATGGGGCTGAAACATGTTGAGCTTCTTAAAGAAAAAACTTCTTTTCCATCATCTTGATATTGACACTCTCCTTTTGGATCAGCTTTGGATGCTTTTCAGTTTTCTCATACTTATGCATTTCTGGGCAAGCCTTTCAGAATACATTTTCAAAGATGAACCGAACCTATGATTGGAAAAATGAGAAACTGGGAGAGACTGACACCAGGGTAAAAGGGTTTCACTCTGAAGCAGGGAGAGTTTTCACAAGATGGCGTCTCTTGGTTAACAAACCTGTTTTCTTTCTTGCCTTTCAACACAGCCCTGCAAGGAAATAACTACCCCCAAATGCAAATAAATAAATACACACATACATAAGTGGAAATACAATTTAAAAACCTTCCAGATTACCAGCCACTGCACTGTTGTACTGGACTGGCTACAGAGATTTGGTCTGAGATCTCTTTCACCCACAGAGGAAAACACTAGAAAAACTATTCACACAACATTCTGGTGAAGTATATGTAATATATAAAAAGCTATGATAGAATAGCCATGTTAACCTTTTCTGTACAAATGGAAGGATGAAGCATAGCACACATAAAGATGAACTGTTTTAAAGTTTCAGATGTTTTCATAAATTTGCATGATCTTTCGTGGGCTACTGGAACAGACTTCAGTTTCCTGCTATGCATGAAACTGGAGGCTTTGAGAGTCAAGAGTCAGATCCAAAACATCCAGTCCCAATCCGGTTTCCACCTCATGTACTGCAAGAACCCAAGACAGTTCCAAAAGGCATGGGCTGTGGGTGGCAGATCTTTGACGCTTCTCCACCCTTGTTTCGGGCATGCATGCAACAGCCACTGAGATGAGGTGAGGCAGGGAGCAATTCCTGGAGTTATCAGTGACCCACAGATAATAAGCCCTCTTTGATTGCTTCTGCAAGACCTTAATGGGATTGGAAGGAATGAGGAGCTTGGAGGATCTTTCCAGTGGAAGGCTGATTCCTGAAGGAAATAAGCCCCTGGCCTTCTGTCCTCTGGGTGACAATTATCACTGGAACTCGAGACGGGGAGAATGTCACAGCCAGTGGTAGAGTGGTCAGTTTGGAAGGGGAGCCACTCATTGTGACAGCATCCTTAAGGAGAGTCCAAAAACAGGCATCCGCGTTGATTCACAGCAACCAACCAGTTCTGGCAGTTTTCATTCCCATCAGTAGGTCTTCTGTCAAGTTGATGGGTCTTCATTGTCCATTCCAGACCAAGCCACTGCTGAAGACTTTCCAACACAAGGAACAATGTATTGTTATGGGGGAAATTCATTTCCCCCTCGCTACTATGAGGATTGCAGCAAAGCTCAGGAGGAACAAGGAATTTTGACAGGGGCAGAAGATGATGTCAGCATCCCCGCTAATAAGCCCTGCCTCTCCTATGCCACTACTATATGGCTTGGATCTTACATTCCCCCGCAGATGGAGGGCTGAGGCCAGCCAGCCCTTCAGTGCCGGCTCTAGGTTTTGGAGGACCCTTTGGCAAGACTCCCTCCATGGGCTCCCTCCCTCAGTCTCCGGTCTCACGACCATTGTCACCATCTGCTTGTGCTCCATACTGTCATGGCTCCCACTTGCTTGACAGGCAGAGAGCCAGGGAGCAAGTGGTCCATGGTATCTCCTCCTCCTCACTATCACCACCGTTTTCTGGGCCAAATTGAGAGGCAGATAAACAAGCAGGTTACAAAGGTGAAGAGGGGGAACAACTCCAGGGGGCTCTTGTCAGGGGGGCCCTGCTGGCGTGTGCCCCCTCCGTGGGTGCCCAACCATGCCAATCTTTGACACTAGCCTTACATTCTTGAGTAAGCTGGGTAAGCAAAATTGTAGGCTTCACATGTCTTCACCCACAGTTGAAGGTACAGTGGAACTCAACTCCTCCAGAGCTAGGCATTCTCTCATGCACACCTTATCCCCAGTTTGGCACATGCCGATGTATCCATCTAGTGGGTCTCGGATTTGTCGTTTCAAGCATTCCTTGGTGAGGAACCAGAGGATGGATTCATGTCCACTACACCGATGGCAGAGAGCCATCCTGAGTTCAGGAATGTTCCAAAGCAGCTGCGAGGCTGGATCAGGTAACACACACACCTGTTTTGGCAATGTTTCATGCTATGGACTTTTGCAAGCAGGGTGCGGTCAAGTAGAAAAGTTCGAGTACTGAACAGCGGTGTGGTATAGAGATGGAGTGCAAAGCAAATGCACCAATTCAGGAGCTGCAAATTAGCTTGGGAGCAAATGCATCCTCCAGCCAATAAGAACATTCATGTCTTGCCTCCCCCAGAGTCCTTATCATCAGAAAATGAAGGTGAAAGGCATCAGTTAGGATATGTAGCCCATCACTGGCCCCGATAAGCCTGTTGAAAGCTCCATCCGCATGAAATTGGGGATTTTGGAGCCAATGGTTATCTGGTAGAAAGAAGATACTAACTAGAGAAGACTTTCCCAACCTGTGTTGGACTGCAACTCCCATCATTCCCAGCCATTGGCCACGGTAGCTGGAAATTATTGAGGTGTTGCAGCCTAACACATCTGGAGGATGACCAGGTTCGACTGGTATCACCTGAACTAGAGTGATAGCCCGACTCTGGGCTGCTTCACCCATAACATGTTTCCTACCGGGGTGCTGAAGTTACAATATATGAAGCTACCTTGTGATTACGCTGAGTCGGATCTTGGATCCACCTAGCCAAGCATCGTCTATCCTGATAGACAGCAACTCTCCAAGAAACTGAAGAAGCTTTCCCGGTTTTGCTAGCCACGAGCCGCTTCGTACTGGGGAATCCAGGAAACGAACTTAGGACTTCTAGCATGCCAAGCAGCGAATTGACCACTGAGCAGTCACCTCCATGTCTATTTGGTCATCTTGTTGGCTTCCCCCCCCCCAATTCCTCCTGTAAAGATTCTGTGTGAAGCAGTGTGTGTGTGTGTGTGTGTGTGTGTGTGTGTGTGTGAGAGAGAGAGAGAGAGAGAGAGAAACCCTGATTCCTGAAATGGAACAGAGGGTAGCTATTCAAAGCCATTTCAAGTGGCTATGCACATGGAATCAAAGGAGCTTTTAGGGTGCAATCCTATGCATGTTTAGACAGGAAAAAAAGTCTTACAACTCTCAGCATTAGATTGCATTAGCTTTTTTAGCAGCTGCATCACACTTCTGGCTCATATTCAACTCGTAATTCACTAAGGGCACAATCCTATGCATGTTGATAGAAAAACAAATCCTACAACTAGCTGGGAGTTGTAAAAACATTTGTCTAAACATACATGCATAGGATTGCACCCTAAAAAACAAACTAACCTATTTTTTCCCCAGCTGGACAGGATACAGAGGGTTTGGTGGGCACTGCTCACAATAGCTTAAGCAGTGGCATTTTTGGGTCATGGCTGTTTAGAACTCTGTGTGGCATGGTGGTTAGAATCTTGGACTATGAGACCCCAGTTCTAGTCCGTACTCAGCTCTGAAGCTCAGTGGGTGAGTTGGGGCCAGTTATGGACTCTCAGCCTAACCTTCCTCGCAGGGTAGTTGTGAAGACCACGTTTAGAGGAGTTGGATTATCTACTGCCACCTTCGGTTCATTGGAGGAAAGGCAGAAAAGAAACCTAACAAATCAATAAATAATACTTAATAAACAAAGTGGTTGTTGAAGTGTGAGGCTGAAGGGAGATGTCTGTGCATACTGGAGAACTTGCTGAATTGTGGGTGCGAAGAATCTGTTGAATTGTCAGCTGCTGCAGTCTTATTTCTTACATCTCAGTCTATCATTGTCACATCAGTGCTCTTTCCTCCTTCGGGAACATGACTCTTCAGGGACCGCCGTGAGCTTTTTACCTTCTTGGAAAGTGAGAGACACGCTAGGGAGAATTCCTTCCAAAGCAACTCTTGAAAAAATAAAGTAGTGTCCTTGTTTGGGGGCTCTTTTTCACTGCCTCCAATATGATGCCTGCTTAATACCCAGTGGCTAAGCCATTGTGGCTGCCGAATTCCTTTCCTCCTCTCCCAGCTCCATGAGGGCTCACAGGAAGGGGTAGCTTGTTACCCAGGCTGAGAATTATCTTGTCCAGGAACCCAGCAATGTCTGAACACCAGATAGACTTTCTCTTGTTTGTGGATGGTTGAGGTCACTGCTCAACCTATCCACAAACCATGCCTTCAGGGTGCTGATCCCGTCACTACCACCACTGCTAAGTTGTCCATCTCCATCTCAGAACACCAGGGCAACCCCCCAGCCTTTGCGTAGCAAAAAACAATGCATTCCAACAGTGAAGCAAGCGTGCCCCAAATGGTACAGGAGTGTCCTTGTTATCAATCCATGCCATACAATATCCTAGCAAGATTTTCACCTTGGGCGTCGCTTTACAGCGTTGCGCTCCATGTTGCCTTCTGAACACCCATCGCAGTCCTTCCTTCCTTCCTTCCTTCCTTCCTTCCTTCCTTCCTTCCTTCCTTCCTTCCTCGGGGACTGGCTAGCCCCCAATTTCCTGGCTTTCATGAACTCACCTCTGCTGAAGGTCAGGGCGTTTCTGTAAATAATACACAACAATTCTTCTATCGGGGAGGGGAGGGTGCATATTGTTGGATGTGCTTGGATCAAAACGAAACACACACATTTCGAGGGACTTCTTTGGATATCAAAGCATCTCTTTTTTAAAAAAAAAAGCCACCAGGGTGGGTAGAGGGTGTAAGATGGTTCCCATGATGCATCTGGGAAACACTTCTGAGGCTGTCTCACTTCTATTTATATGGGTGAATTGCCAGCTTCAGAACCCACCATTGTTTTGGAATCAGAGGGAGAGGTACATCCAGCACTTTATCCAGAAAACTGTTATTCACAGAGGGGGGACTTTTAAAATAATCAAACATTGGTGGTGAAAAGGGGCCCGTTCAGCTCCTGTTGCCCCTGACTCAGACAAAACAACACTGAGCTACAGGAGCCAGGAGCAGGCGGAGGAGGGAAAATAGCAGGTAGGATGTTGGAGGCGTTGCTAATTGTCATCCCTGACAGGCCGAATCTTCATCTCGGTGAACTTGAGGGAATACTGCCAGCCTGTCAATGAGGACCACTCGATGCCATCAGCGTACGAGCTGTGGTGTCCCTTGAGGTACTGCCCATTCAGGTTGGAGGTGTGGCAGTTGCGGTACCACCAGGCGCCGTGGTAGAAGGCGGCACAGTTGTTCTCGGAGTGGTCGTTGTCCAGGTCCTTCGTGGTGAATTTCATGCCGTTGTGTTTCGAGAAGGAGTCTCCTGAAGGAGGAACGAGTGATTTGTCAAGCTCTTTGTGTCAACTATAGGGGTGGCATCTCTGCACAGCCTCTTAGGGAAAAGAAGCGCTGAACCGTTCTGCCTCTGCGTTTTGCAGGGAGGGCCTTAGGAAACATTCTGTCAGGGGGATCCCTTCCCCAGTGGACCAAGCTTCATGCATAGCTGGCTGGAGGATTCTGGGAATCGCAGTCGAACACATGTGGGGCAGCCTTTGAAGATGGTTCGGAAGCTGCAGCTTGTGCAAAATGCAGCGGCCAGATTGATAACTGGAACCAGAAGGTTCGAACGTATAACACCGATTCTGGCCCACTTGTGTTGGCTGCCTATACGTTTTCAACCCCAATTCAAGGTGCTGGTTTTAACCTATAAAGCCCTACACGCCTTGGGACCACAATACCTGACAGAATGCAGGCAAGAACTAGTAAAGATTTTAATCATTTTTATCAGCACCAGAGCTAGTCTCTCAATCCGCGCCTGCACAGTGGTGTCTTCTTACCCTGCCAACTATTATTATTATTATTATTATTATTATTATTATTATTATTATTATTATTTACACGCTGGAACGCCTCTCCCGACATGAACCTACCCGTCCACTGCGCTCAACATCTAAGGTCCTCCTCCGAGTGCCTACTCCGAGGAACGCTCGGAGGATGGCAACAAGGAAGAGGGCCTTTTCAGTGGTGGCCCCCAATTCTGGAACGATCTCCCCGATGAGGCCCGCCTGGCGCCAACGTTGTTATCTTTTCAGCGCCAGGTCAAGACCTTTCTCTACTCCCAGACATTTAACAACATTTTACAATATATGCTAAGTTTCTTTTTTTAATGGACCCCAGAACTGTTGTTGTTTAAAAATGGATACTGTTTTATACTGTTGCTTTTATATTTTTGATAGTTTTAAATTTTGTATACTTTTTAATGTTCATTGTTTTTAACTTTTGTAAACCGCCCAGAGAGCTTCGGCTATGGGGCGGTATATAAATTCAATAAATAAATAAATAAATGTGGAAGACACCAGGTTGGGAAGTCTGGCATAGAAGTAGCTTTTCTTGCCTTTTACTCTTTTATGAGGGCACAAGGCCTCAATTCAGGACCGTGACAATTTGGGAAAGGAGGGTTAAACCTTCCCATTATTTTTTCCTGAAATGCCATCGTGGGATTTTAAAAAAGAAAGAAAAGAAAAGATTAGGTGCTGATCCTAAGTCATTGGACTCCCCCTCAGGTTCCAGGCCCCTGAGGTGTGCGCCTTTGGAAGACTGTCAAAATGTCGGATGAAATGGGTTGAAAAATCAAAGGCGGTTTTTAGCAAGGAGAAAGAAACAAGCAGCATTGTGGGCCTAGAATTCTTTTTAAAAGTTTCTACGGTTAAAAACACAATATATATTTTTCCCCTGTCAGAAACACTGAAATATTTGTTTCTGAGTCAGATGCGGACCACCGGCACCCAAATTCTGCCTCACAAATTGGATGTTCCAACTTAAATGTTCTTACCATAGGGTGAAATGTCAATTTCTGACATGAAATTTCAATCCTGAGTGGATGTTTTGAAGTGGAAATTTGCCATTTTGACAGGCCAAATCATTCCAATGCTATTAGCATGGGGACTGCTGTGGATATAATGTGCCTTCTTTTGAGCACAGAGCAAATGTGTTCTTTTCCTTCCTTCAGACCGATAACGTGGCAGAAGCATATTTGAAAAAAATGTGCCCTACATCCCCATATACACCGGCACCAGATACCTACCCGCTGTCCCAGAATAGTCGGCGACAGTGACCGGATAGCCGTCTTCTTCAGGGTCAACGGAAAACAAACCCACAGAGAAGGTTCCATAGTGGGCATAAGCTGTGCCATTATCAAAGTCTTCGAGGTCAATGCGCAACTCATAGTTGGCTTGAGTGGTCAAGGCATGGATCCGCTTTAGCCCTTGTATGGGAAAAGAAGTAGAAAAATTAGCCACAAGTAGGGATGTTATCATAGAATCATAGAATAGTAGATGTGGAAGGGGCCTATAAGGCTGTTGAGTCCGAACCCCCTCACTCAATGCAGAAATCCACCTTAAAGTATACCTGACAGATGGCTGTCCAGCTGCATCTTGAAGACCTCTAGGGTGGAAGAACCCACAACCTCCCTAGGTCATTGGTTCCATTAAGACACAAATAGGAGAGCCCCAGCTCTTATCTCCAAAGAGAGATAAGAGATTTCCCTCCTCCTTCCCATGCTGGAAGTGAGGCTTTAAAAAAAAACACCACCTCCATTGGAGGCTTTTAGAATCATAGAATAGTAGAGTTTGAAGGGGCCTAGAAGGCCATCGAGTCCAACCCCCTGCTCAATGCAGGAATCCACCCTAAAGCATCCCTGACAGAGGGTTGTCCAGCTCCCTCATGAAGGCCTCTAGTGTGGGAGAGCCCACAACCTCCCTAGGTCACTGGTTCCATTGTCGTACTGCTCTAACAGTCAGGAAGTTTTTCCTGATGTCCAGACGGAATCTGGCTTCCTGTAACTTGAGCCCATTATTCCGTGTCCTGCACTCTGGGAGGATCGAGAAGTGATTCTTGCCCTCCTCTGTGTGACAACCTTTTAAGTATTTATTTATTTATTTATTTATTTATTTATTTATTTATTTATTTATTTATTACATTTTAATACCGCCCAATAGCTGAAGCTCTCTGAATTTGAAGAGTGCTCTCATGTCTCCCCTCAATCTTCTCTTCTCCAGGCTAAACATGCCCAGTTGTTTCAGTCTCTCTTCATAGGGCTTTTTTTCCAGACCCCTGATCATCCTGGTTTTAAAAAGCTAATTACTGTGTGTGTGTGGGGGGGGGGGAAATGCAGCTGGGGAGGGAAGAGCTTCCCCGATGCTATGACTCCCCCAAAACTGCCCCTCCCCTGCTGTAATCAGTCTTTTAAAAAGCTTCCATTGCCACCAATAGAAGACTTTAAAAAGCCTGATTGCCGTGTGTGGATGTGAATCCAGTCCTTGTTCCAAAATACGACCCTGGATCCATGTAACGCCTCCCCAATAGCCCGAGGTGGCCATACCTAACCAGTGTTCTCCAGTGAGTTTCCCAAATCCATCCCGGTAAGTTTCCCATCCACGGAAGAAATTCACAGAGCCATCCTCCCGCCGCTGGAAGACCTAGGGAGACACAAATTGGTGCAGAATTGATGAGCGAGAGAGAGCACAGTATGTGATTCTCTTGTCCATTCCATTCCTGCCTCTTCCATTCACTGCAGCTGCGGTCTAGCTGGGGAAGCGCTGCTGCCGCTTATTAGATGTGAGTGGAAAATATAAATTAATTAAAACCCTTTAAATTGGGCTAATTGCACTGGAGTGGCTCAGTCTAGGAAACTCCGAAAAGGCTGCCTGTCAGGATTAATAGGTGGTTGAGGCTGGGGGTTGCATCCAGACAGACTCTGGGTCACGTCTGCTGATGGAAGGGGACCCCCCCACCCCCTCGTCTCCATGGCAGCCCCTCCAGTCCCCTGCAATTGCTACGAAGAGAGGCAGAAGGCCCTGATGAATGGAGTGAGCTTGGGGGGGGGGTGTTTGTGTGTCAGGGAGAGGATCCCCCCTCCCCCCCCCCCAAAAAAAATGGACAGAGGGACTTTTTGCAAGCTGAGACCTGCCTCTTTCAGGAGGTTCCTTCTTCTCACGGAAGGCAGATTCTGGATCCAGAACTAGAAGTATGACATTGTACATGCGGCTGCCACTGAAAACGGTGGTCACGTTTGTAGTTAGTACAACTTTCCTATGTCCTCTTATGTGCTCTTCATTCATGCCACATTGCTGGTCGGGGCACGGGTCCGTGTGCATCTTCCCAGAGAGATGGCTATCCAGCCTTTGCTGAAATACTTCCAAAGAAGGACAGACCTCATTACTCCTGAACTAAGCTCTAAATATTTCCCTGAAATTTGCTTCCTTGCCATTTCCGCTGTTTGGTTCTGGTCCTGCCCTTTGCAGCGACAACAGGCATCCAGATGTTTGAGGATCAGGATCACGTTTGCCCTTAATCTTCTCTTTTCCTTTGTTCAACAAAGGCAGCCTATCTCCTGCACATAGAGATCCAGTTTAAGCACCAGGACGTTCCACCATTGCTAGAACTAACCTTCACGAATTCATCCAATCCTTTAAAATAGCAATTTAAGCCTGTGGCCATCACCCACTTTTGCGGGAGTTAATTCTGCAAGTTAATATTTGCTTCTGCCACTCAATTGCATGGGATGATGTGGTGTTCTAATATTCCGAGGAAGGTCTTTCTCTGATGCACTTCCTCTCTCTCTCTCTCTCTCTCTCTCTCTCTCTCTCTCTCTCATTTTCCTCCTGTGAGCTGCACAAGACATCTTCCCAAGTTCTCTGCACTGCTATGGGTGGTTCTTCGTGAACAGATTCGGGCAATTTCATGCTGCATAAACTGCCCGTGATTACATTATTGCAGTATTCTGGAAGTTGAGTGCGAATGGGGCCGCTTATACTTCAAAATCCAGATGCGTTTCCATTGCACGACGTTGGCCGTCTTTGTGGCCAGCGAGGAAATGGCTTCCCCACAATCTTGGTTTGGTGCATGTGAGCCAAACTGGAAATGGGACAAGCAGGCAAACGTGATTAGTAGGGCGGGAGGGGGCACTTAGGCGTGGTCAAAAAAGAGGACAAAAAAGGACACTGTACTCCTTCCATCGCCAGCTGAAGACCTTTTTATTTTCTCAGTATTTTAACCCCTAATTTAACTTAAATTTTAATTTTGCTGTTTTAATTCAATATTTTAACCTAGATCAATTTCTGCTGTGTGGTTTTATCCTGGTTGTGCTTTTTATATTGTATTTTGTAGTTGTGTTTTTAGACTGTTGGTGGTTTTATTATGCTTTTTATGCTTTTAATTTTTGTGAACTGCCCAGAGAGCTTCGGCTATTGAGCAGTATAGAATCATAGAATAGCAGAGTTGGAAGGGGTCTACGAGGCCATTGAGTCCAACCCCCTGCTCAATGCAGGAATCCACCCTAAAGCTTCCCTGACAGATGGCTGTCCAGCTGCCTCTTGAATGCCTCTAGTGTGGGAGAGCCCACCACCTCCCTAGGTCACTGGTTCCATGGTCATACTGCTCTAATAGTCAGGACGTTTTTTAAAGCAGTACGACAATGGAATCAGTTACTTAGGGAGGTTGTAATAAATATTAATAAAATGAAATAAATAAATAACTAAATAAAAGGACACCATGTTGCATGGCACCTGCATAGGCACATATTTATGTCCAAATTTAGAAATAATGGGCGGAATCAGTCCCTAGAGTAGACCCATTGAAATGAATGGGACTTCCGTTAGCTATGACTAACTTAAATTGCGGGCGTGCATATGTAAATGTACACATGAAAAGTTTGCACATGGAAATGCATACATGAGAAGTTCGCATATGCAAACGTCATGCAAATTGGTGCAGTCTTTTTTTGTGTGTGTGGGGGAGGTTGATGGAATTCCTCCTTTTTGACAATGCGTCAGTGGCCACCCTCGCTCAAAGACACCCACCACTGTGGGGTTGGGATGGGAAGAAGGCCTATGTGTCATATCCCCCAGTGTCTTCACTCTGATCCGTGCGGTGCTTACCTTCTAGAATTAGAGCCTTAATTTTGATCCACGCGTTGAGAACTTGAGAAGCCGCTGTTAAGCCCCTTTGAAAAGGCTTTCGGCCTGACTGGGTTGATGCAGAGGGACGCTTCTCCTGGAAAAACGCCAAAAGCTGATTGCTATGGAGGGCACCGGCTTTTATTGGCTCCTGCACCCGTGTGCCATGGATGGGGAGGAATGGTTGTGTGAGTAGGCGATAATGCAGCTCCTTCATTAAGCTGCTTTGACCTCAGCCTACAAAGTAGGCCATGTGTCCGTGGTGCTTGCAGAGAAGGGTTTGGAGGGGCTTGAGTGAATTAGCGAGAGCTTGCCTCCCCCACTGCCCCCCATGTAAAGGCCTGATTACACCAACGTCTGGGGAGATTAGTGGCACATACAGCTTTGCTGAGAAACGCCTCTTGCTGATTATCCCTTCGTGAAGGCGCAGAGACGGCGTCGCACAGGCTGCAGAGTGGCACACAGAAGCCACAGCTGCTGTGCAAACTCATCGTTGTAAGGCTGATTCTCCTCTATGTAGTCACGAGGAGGACTAGAAACTGGAACCCTGAACAAGTTATTTGCCACGGCCTTAATTCTGTGGTCAGATTGTCAGATAAGACCGTCAAATAGGGTGGACATTTCTGGTTACTGCCATGATTTTCCAAGCATAAGAACGTAAGAAGAGCCCTGCTGGATCAGACCGAGGGTCCATCTAGACACAAGTGCAACAGCAGCTTCCTACCCATGTTCCCCAGCAACTGGTGCTCACAGGCTTCCTGCCTCGGATACTGGAGGTAGCGCACAACCATCAGGGCTAGTAGCTATTAATAGCCTTCTCCACCACGAATTTGTCCACTCCCTTTCTTAAAGCCATCCAAATTGGTGGCCATCACCACATCTTGTGGTAGTGAGTTCCAGAGTTTAACTCTGCACTGTGTGCAGAAGATGGGTAGTGGGTGTGGATAGTTGACTCACCACAGGGAGGGAAAACTCTTGCCACCTGACACGCTAACCCACCATGGATCACATTTTTGAGGGCTCCAGTAGTATTTCTGTGGGCCTGTTCAGATGACACGCTAAACCATGATGGTTTAGCGTGTCGTCTGAACAGGCCCACAGAAATACTGCTGTAAAAGTCAAGCAGGTTTGTTCTTCATATGGGTGGTCAAAACAGACAGCGGCCTAGAAGGTGCTTCCCAGGGCCACAAATGCAGAAGCTATAAAGAAATCAGATGCAAAAGAAAGGGATCACTCCTGTCCATTTCAGAAATGAGGACACTGCAGCCCATACGAATCAGCAATGCTTTTCGCATACAAATTAAGTTGGCCACAATAAAATAAATAAAATAAAAAATACTAGCCCATTGGCCAATATGCCACAGCTAGTCAAAGTGCCTTGGACTGCAAGAAGATCAAACCAGTCCATACTCCAAGAAATAAAGCCAGACTGCTCACTTGAGGGAATGGTATTAAAGGCAAAATTGAAGTACTTTGGCCACATAATGAGAAGACAGGATACCCTGGAGAAGATGCTGATGCTAGGGAAAGTGGAAGGCCAAAGGAAGAGGGGCCGACCAAGGGCAAGATGGAGGGATGATATTCTGGAGGGGACAGACTTGACCTTGGGGGAGCTAGGGGTGGCGACAGCCGACAGAAAGCTCTGGCGTGGGCTGGTCCATGAAGTCACAAGGAGTCGGAAACAACTGAACGAATAAACAACACAACAACAGTCAAATAGAACTATCGTCCCATGCTTTGGTTGCCTAGAGGGTATTTTAACTCAACAAGGCGAACAGCTATTTAAAAGTCCAAGAGAACTTTCTATACTGATTCTCTTAAACCCGTAAACATGTATCTCCTCTTTGCCTTTGCCTTCTTTTCCAAGCTGCGGGTGAGTTTATTTGACCAGGAACTGGAGCTTTTTGAGTGTCACTGAAACCAACTCCAGACCCTGGCCTCTCTACGTTGTGGCAAAAAAAAATATGAATCAAATTTGAGACAGAAAATTTAAAAGGTCGCATCTCTGGGGAGATACCTTCCTCCCCATATGCCTTCTGTTTGGGGGTCTTACGTCCTGTTCGTTAACCCCCCTTCCTCCCTTCCTGTCACATTGGAACAAAAAACACGTTGCTTTGTCTTTTGGGGGGAAACGGATAAAGAGCTTAGCTGAGACTTGATGGTTTCCCTTCACAATTCCCCCGACTGAACAGGTGGCGTGACGGTGCAGTCAAAGTAGGATTGACTCAGAGGGGCAGCAAAAGCGAGGCTAGGCTGGTCCCTGAACATGTGTAGCGGCGTGGAAGAGATTCTGTCAAGAGGCTGTCTTGATTTCGGGTACACAAAACACAATCTCTTCCCTTCACTGCCGAGGCTTTGGCTCACGTCAAGGCTCCATCTTGGGACCAGGAGAGGTGATCTGGAATTTGCCAAGCACTTAGAAACTGTGCTTCCTCCTGTCATTCCTTCATTTGATGGGCGTAGTAGGTAGCATAGAGACAGGTAGCAAGTGTCTTTCTGTGATGGATGAGCGTTCATTACAGGACTTCAATTAACGCAGGCATCCATTTTCGTTTGGCTAAATAGCAAAACAGATGTGGTTTGGAAGCCTTTCCCTCATGTAGCGTAGCGGCTAAGAGATTGAGCTACGGGTTTGAACCTTGAAGCACGCCACTGTCTTTCTCTCAGCCTCAGTCTTGCCACATGGGGTGATGAACCTCTTTCAGCTTGAGGAGTGAATTCAATTTAGGTGAAGCTCTTGGGGGCTGCATTCTGAGGCACCGCACAGCACCCCCAACTCACCTCAGAGGCCGATTTGGGAGCTTCAGATTGGCCCCGATTCAAATCAGGGTGCTTCGGGACTGGGTCGACCCACTTCGGATTCAGTCCCGAAGCGAGGTTCGGATCCCCAAAGCGGCTCAGCCATTGCAGGTTCCCAGGTGCCAGTCAGGCACGAGGCTGACTGGGAGTCGATTGGACTCCCCACTGCCCACTCAGCCCCTGAACCCAGAACCCCTGCCCCCACCACCTGCGAGACTTACTTTAGCTCTGCATCCTTGATTACAGCCACCATTTTACACGAAGATGGAGGCTGTGTGGTTTCCTGAGATCAACGGCCGCAAATGGCTGTTTACAGCCACCATAGTTGGTGACAATAGATCAAGGGAAACTACAGAGCTCCCATCTTCATGTAAGATGGTGGCTCTAAGGAGGATGTGTGATGAAGGGCAGCAATTCTGGGTTCTGGGGGACAAGCAGGGAGAGAGGGAGGAATGGGGTGTGAGCCGGCAGTCTAATGGACTCTTGGTTGGCCTCTTGTTGGGTGGTGGCAGCGCCTCACTACTGCCCCCAATTGGGTCAAGGTGCCCTGAAACTTTTGGACCTGTTTCAGTCTGCTTTGGGGTGCCTCAGCCCAATCTTTTACCGCTTTGGCTCAGATTCAGGCTTCAGCCCCGGGGAAATGCACAGCACTACAGCCTATTTAGGCTTAAAGATTTTACTGCAAACAACAAAGTCTTATAAGAGGCATTTCAACGTCTAAGGATGGCGGGAAAACTCCACCTTAGCTCAGAAACCATCAAACGATTAGTGGCTGGGAATAAGAGGCAGGTGTCTTCTGGGTAAGCCCACCTGAAGTTCTGCACCCCTGGCCAACATGAACTGAACATACAACCCAAAACACGGGTGGGCAGATCTTCAGATAGTTTGGACTTTGACTCCCAGAAGCCCCTGGCAGCACAGCCAATGTTCAGGAATGCTGGGAGTTGAAGCCTCAAACACTACTGCTGCAGATGTACTTGTGGAGAAAGAGTTCTCTGGGAATCCCAAAAACGGAAAGCCATTCACTGACTGAGAGTGTGGGTTCTTTCCTCTTTTTATTGCCGTCTTGCTGCCCTTCAGCGGAAGCAGGAGCAATGGGGGGAGGAATGACAATATCTCCGTCCTGCAACAAAAGACCACCTGATATCACAACCGCAATATCAAGGGTCAAAGAACGAGGCCCCAACGGAGGCAATATGTTAGGATTTGCGTGGAGGGAGAGAGACGTGAGATCTGCCACTGCACGGCGATTTGACAAAGGCCGTCCTGGTGGCACGAAGCCCTTAAAAGCAAAGCCGGGATGACGAGCTGTCAGTCTGTCTTTCGCCTGGCAAGCGGCGCCTCGGCTGTTCTGAGCGGTTGCCAGTCCTCTCGGCGCCGTGACACGGGTGGGCGAGAGCAGGCAGAGACACCCCTCGCCTCGGAGCGGAAGGTGGGTGGACGCAGCAGCCACTGAGATGCTTCATCAAAGCACTGTCACTTCTTGTGGGGAGCCCCTGCCATTGACATCCAGAAGAACGGGTTCGTGCCGGAGAAAGGGGTCCCACCGGGCACTTGGGAAAACTTGGCCTCGCTTTCCCTGGCCCATTCCTGCCAACGTCCCTCCGGCACGTTGTAATGTAACACATTAAAAAGGGAGGGGAGAGAATCCAATACATTAACACAGGTCCAGTGTAGTTCTAAAAGCCTGCTGAAACAAAAAAAGGTTTTGCCGGCCTCCGAAAGTGTAGCACAGAGGGAGCCAGCCTAGCCTCCCTGGGAAGGGAGTTCCAGAGGCATGGAGCAGCCACCGAGAAGGCCCTCTCCTGCGGACCCATCAGGCGTGCCTGGGATGTTTGTTTGATTATTATTATTGTTGTTGTTGTTGTTATTTGTACCCCACCTTTTGCCCAATACTGGGCCTCAAGGCGGTCTTACAAAGTTTAAAACATACATTTTAAAACCTAGTAAAAGAAATGTTAAAAACAACAACAAATACACAACAATTTAAAATACACGACAAAATTATAAGTCATTAACATAGATGGAGGACCAAATTACTCTCAAAAGGCCTGCTGGAACAAACAAGTTTTAGCCTGCTTCCGAAAGCCCATCAAGGAGGGAGGCAGTCTGGCTTCCCTGGGAAGAGAGTTCCAGAGCACTGGAGCAGCCACCGAGAAGGCCCTCTCCCAGGTTCCCACCAAGCGCGCCTGAGAAGATGGTGGGACTGAAAGAAGGACCTCTCCAGAAGATCTCAAAGCACGGGCAGGCTCAGAAGGGAGAATACGTGTTCTTTCAAATAACCTGGACCCGAGTCATATAGGGCTTTATAGGTCATAACCAGCACCTTGAATTGTGCCCAGAAACAGACTGGAAGCCAGTGGAGCTGTTTTAACAGGGGAGTTGTATGCATTATTTATGGCATTTATATCCCGCCTTTTTTCCTCCAAAGAGGCGTACATAATCTTCCTCCTCTCCATTTTATCCTCACAACAACAACCCTGTGAGGTAGGTTGAGCTGAGAGTCTGTGACTAGCCCAAAGTCACCCAGTGGGTTTCCATGGCCAAGTGGGGACTAGAACTCGGATCTCCCAACTCCCAGCCCAACACTTAGGCCTCCCCAGAAGATCTCAGAGCACGGGCAGGCTCATATGGGAGAATATGGTCTTTCAGATAACCTGGACCCGAGCCGTAGAGGGCTTTATAGGTCATATCCATCACTTTGAATTGTGCCTGGAAACAGACCAGAAGCCAGTGGAGCTGTTTTAACAGGGGAGCTGTATGCTCCCTGTAACTAGCAAACTGGCTGCAGTTCTTTGAACCATCTGAAGTTTCCGAACAGTCTTCAAAGGCAGCCCCACGTAGAGCGTGTTACAGTAATCCAAACGGGATGTAACTAAGACATGTTTCACCATGGCCGAGTCCGACATCTCAGGTTCAGTACAAATGGGCAGGAGCCAATGGCAAAGTGTTCAAAATACCAAAATAAAATAAAGCACCAGGTGAAGACTTTCCTCTTCTCCCAGGCATTTAACGGCATTGAACGCTAAGTTTGTTTTTTAATGGACCCCAGAATTGTTGTTTTAAATGGATGCTGCTGTTTTTATGCTGCTGTTTTTACATCTCTGATGGTTTTTAAATTTTGTATACTTTTAATGTTTACTGTTTTTAGCTTTGGTGAACTGCCCAGAGAGCTTCGGCTGGGGGCGGGGGGGGGGGGGCGGGGCGGTATATAAATGTAATAAAATAAATAAATAAATAAATAAAGCCAGCGTATTGTAGCTTACAGCTCTTACTTCTAGCAATTAAGACTTAGGAGAGGTATTTCCATCTTTTAGCATGGGGAGAAAAACTGCACAAAAGCAGAGGCGAAGATGCGGGGCGTTTGTGGCGGCATCTCAAATCTGTCCAGGCCTGATTATTTCCATCAGAAGTTGCACTCCTACTGAGCACATAGATGGCAGACGGAGCAGGGGCCCACTATGGCAGGACGTAACCCGTTTCTATTCAAATTATAATCATGATTTCTAAATTTGCATCGCTACATATACATTAGCATAAGCAAATCGTATGCAAAGCCGCGTCCTCCTCCGTCCACTTTTTTTCCCCCGGTGATGCGTAGGTGGCCACCCCACAACGGGAGTCTGAAGACCACAAATCGCTCGCTGCCTAGGCTGCTTTTCACATCCGCGTTTTCAGTCGTGACGTCTCCAGGAGCTGACAGGTGCTGCTGATAGACCTGTCGAGGCATTTCTGCTGCCAGCGTGTTGCTTCGATGCTAAAGAATTTCCCATTCAAAGCTGAGAGGATCTTGCTGAGTAGGTCAGCTTTAAATAGACATGTAAGTAATTGAGTTATCATCTCAGACTGCCCTTTAAGCGGTCAGTGACCCTTTCAGTGCCGGGCGCCATTTGGAGGATCAGAGGCAAAAAGTGTATGAAGAGGTCAACTTACTTTCTTTAAACTTCTCGTTTATTTATTTATCGTTTGATTTCTGGGGTGGGTGGGATGGACACATCTCTTCCCCTTACACAGGCATGACCTGGTCATTTATCGTTTGCCCCAAGCACAGAGTTCTGCTTTCTCGTATCTTTGCACAACCTTCTTTGAAAAAGTAGACAGAGGTGGCAAAATGGCAGCTTTTGTTAATGACGAAATGCACCACGTGACTTAGTCTCCATGAGTATTCTGCAATTTGGTGAGAAGGGAAACACTTACATGGTGGAGAGGTTATGTGGTGTTCCTTTGCATATGACAAAATAGGGGGTTACATGGGCTCTGTTGCTCTCTGCATCTACACATGTAGGCTAAGAACATAAGAAGAGCCATGCTGGAACAGACCAGGGGTCCATCTAGTCCAGCATTCTGTTCACACACTGCCAACCAGCTACTTGTAGGAAACCCACAACTAGGACATGAGAACAATAGCACTCACATTTGTTCCTCAAATGGTACACATAGACATACTGCCTCTAATACTGATGTTAGCACATAGCCATCAGGACTAGTAGCCATTGATAGTCTTCTCCTCCAGAGATTTGCCCAATCCCCTTTTCAACCCATCCAAAGTGGTGGCCATCACTACATCTCGTGGTTCCAAATTTCATAGTATGAAGAAGTCCTTCCTTTTATCTGTCCTGACAATCCCACCAATCAGCTTCATGGAATGACCCCACCGGGTTCTAGTATTATGACAGAGAGAAAGAACATGTCTCCTGATCTCTTTTCTTCACACCATTTATAATTTTGTACACCTCTACCGTGTCTCCCTTTACCTGGGTTTTTTTTTTTTACAGCTGAACAATCCCAGATGTTGTAACCTTTCTTCATAGGGGAGTTGTTCCAACCCCTTCATTATTGTGACTGCCCTTTTCTGCCATTTCCCCAAATCTACAATATATATTTTTAGGTGCAGTGACTGGAATGGTACACAGTATTCCATAGTTTTGTATAAGGTCGGTTACCATATTTCTTCGATTCTAAGACGCCATCGATTGTAAGACACACACTAATTTCAGTACCACCAACAGCGAAAAAAAGCTTTGATTGTAAGAAATAATAGACGCACCCATGATTCTAAGACGCACTCCGTTTTTAGAGCTGTTTATATGGGGGGAAAGTGTGTCTTAGAATCAAAGAAATACGGTATATTGGCAATTTTATTTTCTATTCCTTTCCTAATTATGCCGACTTGGACTTTGCCTTTCTCGTGGTAGAGGCACCCTATCTTGACATTTTCATTGAGATGTCCACCACAACCCCAAGATCCCTTTCTTGGTCTGTCACTGATAGCTGAGATCCCATCAGCTTATGCATGAAATTGAGATCTTTTTGCCCCAACGTGCATCACTTTAGACTTGCTTACATCGAACCGCATTTGCCATTTTAATGACCATGTATCCACTTTGGAAAGATCCCTTTGGTGCTACTTTCAATCCCTTTCTGTTTTAACTGCCCTGAGTTATTTGTTGTCAACAGCAAACTTGGCTACCTCGCTACTTGCTCTTTATTTCACATCATTTATGAACAAGTTAAAAAACCCAGGTCAGGGTAGTGATGCTTGTGGGACCTGACTGTTTACATCTGATTTGTTTCACCTGAGAGCACCAAAAACCAGCAAGCTTGCAAAGAGTTGAGTGAATTTCCTCCCTGTACCTGTCACGGCTTGCTAGCAACCTGAGCTCAAGATGAAGAAATTATATGACCGCATCCGAAAGGATTTATAGAGCAGCACGAGCAATTTAACTTGCACCCCGGCTCCCAGTAGACTTTCAGTGTTGGCTGAAGGGGCCATGTTGACCCCGTGAGAGAGAGACGGTGCATTTATATCAAGATCAGTCTCATGCAGGTTGATTTGACACTCCAGGAGCAAGCATGGATTAAGAAGAAAACGTTTATCAGAGCTCTTTTGCAAGTTGCACATTTCCTACATTAAAGTACAGGATTGTAGCTTGTCCTGTTTAACTCTTTGTTGTTTGTGTATTTTATTCTTTTTAGGCCCGACATACAACACCATAACCAACGGTTGACTATTCAACGAACGTTTGACTACTTAAACCACTGTTGGTTATTATGTCATCTGAACATAGCCCCCATGTGCTCCTGAGGAGCTGGGAGCTTTCACGGCCCTTCCTAAGAGGGCCTCAGGGCCTAGGCAACCCTTGACCATGTAGATTTTTCTCTCTACTGAGATGGGGTTTTGCTTTTGAGGCAGCTGTCAAAGCCAAGGCAGAAGGAAAAACGACACTTTTGATGGATACAAATGGTGCCACCAATGCCCAAACTGGTTTATGATCCTCCCTCATTCACAAGGACCTGGCTCTGCCTTCAGCTGAAGCTGGACTTCCCTGGGCTCCATCGTCCCCTCAAGCAGCTCTCCCATTCCTTAAGTCACGGCTTAAGAGTTAAGACACAGGGCGATTTGCTTTTCTGGCCAAGTGCCATTTGCACCTAGAGAAAAGCCATCTGCCTTCATGTCCTCATCTTCTAGGCCAGCAAACCTATGAAACAGCCTACACCTTATATAACAACAAGTGACAGGATTACCAAGATAGCCCGGTGAACTTGGTTTTTTAGGTTGACTTTCTCTGCTTTGGCCTCCTGTACCTAGAAAGAGAAGTGAGGCCTGGTGTGGCTTGGCCTGGCCTGACCGATGAGGGATTCCCTCTGCCCTCTCACCAAGCACTGCCATACTGACTCTGCATAAAGGACCTTGCTCTCTTACACCAGCAGCTGCTGCCTATATTGTCACTATCTGGTGCGTTGAAATCAGCCTGGCAGCCAGAAATTCAACAGGTGTAGCTTTTCCCAGCGTGGAGGCCCTGTGATTGCCTGTTGAATTTATTTATTGTTGTAACATGTATATACCGCTTCGCCTTTGAATAAATCCCAAAGCGGTTTATGAAAAGAATGCCAACAGGACAGCAACACAAAACCCCACAGAACATGCCGACACACACATGAAATAGTATCATATTGGAGGTTGGTACATATGCTGAGGTTTTTTTTAACTGACCCCAGAATAGTTGTTTTAAATGATATTGCTGTTTATATGCTTTTAAATTTTTGTATATTGGCTTTTAATGTTCACTGTTTTAAACTTTTGCAAACCGCCCAGACAGCTTCAGCAATGGGACAGTATCTAAATGTAATAAATAAATAAATAAATAAATAAATAAATGTTTTATCTTTAAACTGGAACTGAACAGGAGACCCCTTAAAATAGAAGGAAGGAAAGGAACCTCTTGTGCAAGCACTGAGTCATTGCTGACTCTTGGAGGGACGCCAGCTTTCGCTGACGTTTCCTTGGCAGGCCTTATAGCGGGGTGGTTTGCCGTTGCCTTCCCTGGCCATTATTTCCTTTCCCCCAGCTAACTGGGTACTCATTTTACCGACTTCGGGAGGATGGAAGGCTGAGCCGACCCGAGCCGGCTGCCTAAAACCGGCTTCCGCTGGGATCGAACACAGGCCGTGGGGAGAGTTTCGGCTGCAGAAACTGCTGCTTTACCACTCTGCTCCACACGAGGCTCTCTTAAAATAAAGGACACCATCAAAGACAGGACAGTCCTCTGGAAGCCCATCAAGCAGAGGACTGTCCTCTGTAAAAGGGGACACCTGGCCACCCTACGGCTCCTAATGTGAGAAATCCGCCCTAATTTTGAGCTGAAAGGCTTCCGGTGCTGAGTGTCTCAGCCGACGTGTTGATGTCAGGGACTGTGGCTGCAAGCGAAGACAAATGGATGCCTCTCTGGTGACAGTCTCCTCTTTTCCTCTACCCTAACAAGATACGATTGAGTCCCCGAATAATTTGCTCTGGCAGGCCCTCTTGCTTCTTGACCGGTGTCTGTAATAGACGTGAGCAAGATTGGCTTGAGCAGAGCGGGGAGAAGATATTACTCACACTCGCCTTTTCTCTGTGAAAAAGGCACCGCGGCAAATCGGACACGATGTTTTGTCAGGGATCTGGATGGGAGAAGCGGCGGGGAGAAAAGGCCTCCGACCGGGCCTCGTTGCGGCCTCGGCGTACGCCTTTCACTTCCAAATCAGACCGTCTGCCAATCTGTCGCCAGCTCTTCGTCACTGCCTCGCCTTGATTTCAGGAGGACATCTGCAGCTGTCTCCTGCAAGCTACCCAATTGCCCTCCTTCACCTTAGCCACCAAGAAACGGAACGCTGGCCTGCTGCTTTCTCTTTGTTTTTTCCTCTCTTTGGGCTCCTCTACTGCCATCAACGGACATCTAAGGCTTTGGAGAACACATCCAGGGGCCCTGGGAATAAATTCAGGGCTAAGGAATGAATTTGGGCCCAGGCCTAGCCATGCCCCTGAACTGAATGTACGATGGTGTCATGTCTAACTCTACTGCCCCTGTTTTGGGAGAAGGTGTTTCAGGTCATCAATGAGAATCAGATTCAGAACTAGAAGACGCAGCGCCAGACACCAGCCAGCCTGTACCAGTGGGAGAGGAAGCTCTCGGGCGATTCCACAGCTAGGAGTCAGCCCTCTCCAGAGCTTATCTCCTCAAGGCCAAATCCTACACATTCAGTGGGAAGTGAGCCTCCTTCCGGAGGAGAGCGTCCCGACAAGCTAGTTGATGCTAGGGTCCGCCGGAAGCTCAAACAAACGGCGCGAAAAGAAGGCGTGAAAAAGTCGGTTCGATTATGCCAGAACCTGCCTCTGCACCAGGGGCTCTGAAGTTACAGGCATTTTGAGAAGTAGCTTCTTCTTCTTGAATGGACAATTGTCTTGCTTAGTTTGCATAGTTTTGCCTAGGGGGAGGCTTCCAAGAGGTTAGACTCTATTCAGGTAGAAGAGACGTTTATTGCTTAATAAAAGCTTTGTGGATTACTTAGCAAGCCTCGTCATTTGCCTCCCATCGAAAGTACGAGCATTCTGGGAAACACGACGGACCAGCCTGCTACTACCGTGTTATTCCACGTCTATGTGCATTCCTCGTACACAGTTCTATCATCGGAGGAGCATTAAATTAACGACCTTCTTCCACACGAGTGATTTTTCTACCCCCTGTCCCAAGCGTTTCTCAGTCTCAGGGTGTCCACATGCATCTCCTAGTTAAACTAACCTTCCAACTTGACTCCCTCGGTAAGATGTCTCACTACCACCATTAGCCGTTTCCAATTTAGCTTCCTTGTCTCACTGTTTTGGCATTTCATCACGCCTCTTCGTTAATTTTCACAGGCAGGCGCTGTGGACGCAATCCAGCCTCCAGTCTAGCAACTGTGCTATAGGCGTGAGCTCCTACCATGACCCCATAGCTCTCTGATGGAGGGTCACGTCGATGACTATCCTCCCAGGGAGAAGAACTTGTCAGATTTTTGCCAATGACTTCATCTTGGCTTTTGAAAATGGCAGGTTAAAACACGGATGGAAACCTGGGTTATCATGCCATATGTTCGTACACTCCAGGGACGCATGTTTCAAAAATCACTTCAGGTGGATCAGTTACTCCTCAATATCTCATAGCCACCCTGTCATTCTCCACCTTCCACAAAAAAGCCCTTTATCACAGCTGAGGATTTGCTTTTCTATAATAGGTATTGTTGCTGCTGCTGCTGTTAATCTTAATCACCTATCTCTTAAAAAAGACCAAAGGCAATTTACAACAAAATTATTAAAACAGCTAAAACCAATTTCCCAGATGCCAGCATTTCTCTTTGCATTATGCCCACCTCCTCCTCATTGTTGTTGTTGTTGTTGTTGTTGTTGTTGTTGTTGTTATTCAAATAAAAACTGGAGGAACAGACATATTGGGGTCTGTGGGCATCACGTTGGAGACCCCAGTACTGGACTAACAATGATGTCATGATGGTGAACCATAAAAAGCGAGTGAACAAAATGTGGCAATTCCAGAGAAAAGGGGTGGTGTAGAAACACCCCTAAATCAAGATAGTGATGAAAGGGCACAGAGTGTGTTTTTCACCAGTGTCTTACTAATTGTGTTGCATGGAACACAATGAGAATACTAGCAATGAAAGGCAGGGAAGGTGTACCCCATCTTCCTGAGTTTTCTCGGCAAACATTTCCTTGACAGGAACGTTGTGAAGGTTTGAGGCCTACAGAGGCAAGGTAATAAAGTCAGGCTTAAAGGCCTGGAGTTTTTGTTGGGAGGGGGTATCCCTAAAAGGAGTAGTTTCATTTCTCCAGTTAAGATCCATTCCCTGGTTAAGTTTCATTTCTCCAGTTGTGTTTCATTTCTTCAAGTGTGAAACTGTACTTTCAGTTGTTGTTGTTGTTGTTGTTTTGGGGGAAGAGGGGATAAAAAGAAAGAGCCAGAGATGGACCAGACCATAAGGAAGGAGTAGAAAGATGCAGCTGAAGGAGTCTAGGTGCAGCTTAGGGTAAAAGAATGTGCATTTTTGCAACTTTTCTTTTAATACTCTGTTGACTAAATACCTTTTATTGTAATTCGTTAGTTTTAAAATATTAGTAAATTGTTGTCTTAAACCTGAAGTGTCTGATGTACAAATCACCCTACATCTGCAGTCTATAAAACCCACATTACTGGGAAGGAGGAGGTAAAAAGAAGGAAGTTGGGTCTCTTGAGGGGGCATAGATCCTTAAGGGGTTACTCAGGGCATCCAGGCCATAGAAGGAACCATGACAAATGTCAATGTGGAAAGGCTTCCTTGAATGTAGGAAACCAGTAAATTGCTGTTCTAATCCACTAGCAAAATTGCCCAGTGGTATGATGTGTGGAGTTGGTAGAAAGAGGGATGAAAACGGAGGAGACATAGAAGAATTTATGGTGCAATATGTTTCTTCCTCCAAGGCAATTCTAATTCAGCTCTTTCAGAGGGTAACCAAAGCTGTCTTTTGCACCTTCGTTCGCTTTATAATAAAACACTTCAGGCAATTATTCATCTTGCCCCCTTTTTCATTCCCACATTTCCCTTCTTTCTTTTGTTGATAGAAAAATGGGAGTCAATATGAATAACAGAATCACAGAGTTGGAGGGGGCTTTGTAGTCCAACCGCTTCCTTAGAATCATAGAATCATGGAGTTGGAAGGGGCCTACAAGGCCATTGAGTCCAACCCACTGCTCTTCCTGTAACTTGAGTCCATTATTCTGTGTCCTGCAGTCCGGGATGATCGAGAAGAGATAATAGAATCATAGAATAGTAGAGTTGGAAGGGGCCTATAAAGCCATCGAGTCCAACCCCCTGCTCAATGCAGGAATCCACCTTAAAGCATCCCTGGCAGATGGCTGTCCAGCTGCACCTTGAAGGCCTCTAGTGTGGGAGAGCTCACGACTTCCCGAGGTAATTGGTTCCATTGTTGTTCTGCTCTTAACAGTCAGGATGTTTTTCCTGATGTCCAGCTGGAATCTGGCTTCATGTCACTTGAGCCCTTTATTCCGTGTCCTGAGATCTGGGGTGTTCTCCTTTGCTGGATCCAGCGGTAGGCCAACCACAACAGATAGATGTCGAACTGCTGTTTGAAGACCCCAGCAATGGGGTTGGGTGGGGGTGGCATCACCTTCTCTGTATGCAACTGGTTCCACTGCCAAACCACTTTGACTGTTAAGACATTTCTTCTAATGTTCAACTCAAATCTACCTTCCTATAACTTATAAAACCATTAAGATCTAGCTCTGCCATTTGGAGCAGAGAGCTTCGGCTATGGGGCGTTATATAAATTTAATAAATAAATAAATGAATATAAAACAAGTCTTCCTACCCATTTTCTATGTGACAGCTCTTCAGGCACAGGTATTGCTAAGAACTTCAAAGGCTGAGGCCCCAGCTCCATAGGACACAAATCTGCATAACATCTGCATATGCTAAACTATATCAATATGTGCAAACTTAGAAATAATTGCTAGGATTTGTTTAAATTTCACAGGAGGCAATGCCAGTCAATTTTCTCATCTGAAAGAGCTCAAATAAAATGAATTATTCAATTAATTCACACCCGAGCTCAGATCATTCCAAACCAATGAAAACATGTCCCCTCCCCTCTAAGCTTAATTGCCATGCAGACAATGTTTTTTTTTCTCTTTTGGGTGGGTGGGTGGGTGGTCTTGGGGAGGAGAAGGTTGCAGTCCCTCCCCAGCTGCAACATCCCTTGAAAATTGCCCCTGCGTGGCAATTAAGCTGAGAATTAAAAAAACAAAAACCTTCTATTGTCACCAATGGACACTCAGGGATTTGTGGAATAGATCCGGGGCCTGGAGAAACAAGGTTGAGGCTGGAGCTCCATGGAGCCCGATCCAATCAATACTTGTGCCTTCAGGTACTTGAAGAATACTTGGTCTTCTCTTCTCTAGGCTAAACGTACTTAGTTCCTTCAACCTTTCCTCATAGGGCTTTCCATATCCAGGATGAGAACATGGCCCTCTTGGTGTGCTAGCTGTGCTAGCCAAGAGGATGATCAGGGGTCTGGAAACAAAGCCCTATGAGGAGAGACTGAAACAACTGGGCATGTTTAGCCTAGAGAAGACAAGACTGAGGGGAGACGTGAGAGCACTCTTCAAGAACTCGAAAATTTGTCACACAGAGGAGGGCCAGGATCTCTTCTCCGTCATCCTGAAGTGCAGGACATGGAATAACGGGCTCAAGTGACAGGAAGCCAGCTGGACATCAGGAAAAGCGTCTTGACTGTTAGAGCAGTACAACGATGGAACCCATGACCTAGGGAGGTGGTGGGCTCTCCCACACTAGAGGCCTTCAAGAGGCAGCTGGACAGCCATCCGTCAGGGATGCTTTAGGGTGGAATCCTGCGTTGAGCAGGGGGTTGGACTCGATGGCCTTATAGAACCCTTCCAACTCTACTATTCTAGGGGGGATTCCACACGTCATAGTGAGGGTGCTTCCATGCGCCCCCAGTGCGCCCCCAAAGTGATCGTGTAGCTTGCCTGGAAGAGACGAGGAAGAGGCGTCCTTGCCGCCGCCACCACCCACCTACCTCCTCGCCGGCCGGGTCGGAGAGCTCGGCCGACCCCGCCTTCTTCGGCCGAGCTCTCTGACCCAGCCAGCAAGGAGGTAGGTGGGTGGCGGCGGCGGCAGCAGCGGCAAGGACACCTCTTCCTCATCTCTTCTTCCAGGCAAGCTACACGATCGCTTTGGGAGCACACTGGGGGCGCATGGAAGCGCCCTCAGTACGACGTCTGGAATCCCCCCTGGATTCAAAGAGTGAGAATTCTACTGTCACCACCACCACCAACACACCGCCATCTCTGCCACTATCTGCAGGAGGTCCATTGGTGCCCCCAGAATTTAGCTCTGCTGAGCAGCAATAGAATCTGGAAACTCATTTTTTTTTCTTTTTATGTCTACAGATAAATAAACAGAACATCTAACTATACTGGCAGATAGAAAATCTAGCTCTGTATACACAACACACATTTATGTGTACTCTATTAATAATAAAGTCAGTATTATCACGATATTTTGCATTTACTCTTGTATAGATTTATTTCCCATCTGCTCTTCTACAGAAATGAGTTTATTTTATGGCTGCCTCATAATACCAAGGCAGGTTTGTTTTATGTGTATTATTTCTAAGCCCAAAAGATATAGCCAAATGTTTTTTTAAAATTCCTACCGACTTTTTTTTTTTTTTTTGCTGGGGGGAGATCCTGTCCTCATGTGTCTTTCAAATTTCCAAAATAGTTCTATTTTTAACAGAAGCAAGCAAATGAACCTGAAGGTACGAAGGCAATTTCTAATTAAACAAGGGTGGCCATGTGTCACGTTTTCAAGCCCTCTGGTCAATTTATTTTATTTATTTATTTATTAAACTTATATACCGCTCCCATAGCCAGGGCTCTCTGGGCGGTTTACAGATGTGAGACAATAAATCCACAAAGCTTTATTCAGCAAATAAACATCTATTCTCACTTGAAGAGAGTGTGAATGCTAGGAGCTATCCTCTAAGCTTAATTAAACTATCAAAGCTAGGCACTTGCCCTTTCAACTAAAAGGGAGAGTTTCCCCACAGTCCAACCGGCACTTTACCTCAGGGAAGGTCTTTTTGGAGAAGCCTTTGGTGAGTGGCTATCCTAAGGGCCCCCGTGAGCCCCTGCCAAAGGAAGTGAGGCAGGTGGTTACTAGGAGGAGGGCCTTCTCCGCTGTGGCACCCCGGCTGTGGAACAAGCTCCCCAGAGAGGTCCGCCTGGCACCTACACTCTACTCCTTTCGTCGCCAGCTGAAGAACTTTTTATTCTCTCAGTAGTTTAACACTTAATTTTAACTTCAATTTAATTTTTACTGTTCTAATTCTGTATTTTAATCTTAGATCAATTTCTGCTGCGTGGTTTTATCCTGGTTGTGCTTTTTTATACTGCGTTTTGTATTTGTGTTTTTAGACTATTGGTTGTTTTATTATGGTTTTAATTTTTGTGAACCGCCCAGAGAGCTTCGGCTATTGGGCGGTATAAAAATGTAAATAATAATAATAATAATAATAATAATAATAATAATAATAATAATAATGGGACTGCCTCCCACCTCCTCTCAACTCCACCCACTTGACCCTGCAGTGGACTCTGGGATCTGTCAACTCCAATGTCCCTCCCTGTGGAGATACCCACCTTTCTGTCCCTTAGGTATGTCTGGTGTTTGTATGTCTAGTGAGTGTGGAATGTTTGAGTGGGTGTGGCTAGTGATGCGGTGAGAGTATAAATAGGTTGGCTGAGGGGATTGTGAGAGAGTTTTTGAGTGAGTTAAGAGAGTTAGGGTTTGTTTAGTTTGGAGTGTCCAGTGGTGTGGAGAGTGAACGGAGATAAGATTTTAAGAGACTTAAGATCACTGTTTTGATTAGAACTAGTAGATTTAGCAGGTTAACTTGCATTTAAAGTAACTAAGACCTATTAAACAAAAATAAACATTTTATTTTGTTTTGTTACCGCAAACCACGTGTCTGCTTGGCTTTATCACCTGCTCTACAATTACTATCATAAACACTATAACTTTCAGCTTAGTACATACACAGTAAAACCTTTCCAGATTCTAGTCTTCACCCTCTCATATGAGGAAAAGGTTGTGTTTTACCCTACCCTCAGGTTGTTCAAGTGGTAGTGCTTGGCTTGAGAAGGGTGTGCTAGGCAAGGCCTTCTGTATAAGGTCAGTGCCGTGACAAAGTCTGAGTTCCCAGGAGCAGGAGGAGGATAGTCTCTGAGACATTGTCATTCTTGCTGATAAGCTCCTGGGAAGATTCATCTGTGACTCTTGGAGAATCTTGGAGAATCTCTTCCCTTGCTTCCTGTGTTGGCTGGTACATTTATGTTCTTGTTTCTTCTTCAGATTCTGTGACTGATTGACCACCTGGAACCCTTTCCTCCACACTAGGGGGAACAGGCCTGATCGTGACACAAGACAGGGCTGGCCCAAGACATTTTGCTACCTGAGGTAAAGATGGCATCCTTCCCATTCCAGGATGATCAGGGGCCTGGAAACAAAGCCCTATGAAGAGAGACTGAAACAACTGGGCACGTTTAGCCTGGAGAACAGAAGATTGAGGGGAGATATGATAGCAGTCTTCAAATACTTGAAAGGTTGTCACACAGAGGAGGACCAGGATCTCTTCATGATCCTTCCAGAGTGCAGGACACGGAATAACAGACTCAAGTTACAGGAAGCCAGATTCCAGCTGGACATCAGGAAAAACTTCCTGACTGTTAGAGCAGTATGACAATGGAGCCAGTGACCTAGGGAGGTTGTGGGCTCTCCCACACTAGAGCCATTCAAGAGGCAGCTGGACAGCCCTCTGTCAGGGATGCTTTAGGGTGGATTCCTGCATTGAGCAGGGGGGTGGACTCAATGGCCTTGTAGGCCCTTTCCAACTCTGCTATTCTATGATTCTATGTGCAAAAGCTAACTGGACCTGAACTTGAATCTTCCTTCCATAGTGACAATGGATTAGCATCCTCTACGGCACCTGAAGGCTCTAGGTTACCTTAAAACTTCTCCTCCAATGTCTTACTGCCACCTCACAGCATCTGCTGCCTGAGACGAATGCTTCACTCTGCCTAATGGTAGAACTGACAGTAACCAGGTAGGATGGATGAAGTGGGACCTAATTCACAAACGTCGAGATTCAGCATGCAGTCATGGCATAGAAAGTGGCGACATTTAGATTTTTTTTGCCCAAGGTGCTCACTGGTGCCGTGCTCTTTCTTACTGGTGTCAGGCCAACACGGCACTCCTGTGACCAGAAAGCCCGTCCTGTCAATCAACAATGGATACCAGCTTTCCCCCTTCTCCTCCTGATGCTCCACAAGGCCCCAGCATCTGTTCCCTGCCATTGCCTTCTGCTTCAACCTTGATGGAAGGTCACACGCTTTGACCGGTCTACGGCGCGGGCGAAGCCAAGGGGGTCTCTCCCTCAAACAAGCTCATCAAAGAGACTTACCGTCCATCCCCCGCCGTCTGTCGTCATGTCACAGTAAACCTGGAAGCCCTCCAGGTCATGCGTGGGGAAGACGGAGAAAACGCCGTCCTCTTGTTGTCCACTTGCGTAGATGTCAAAGCAGTCCCGAGGGCGGGAGCCTGTGGTTGGGTAAAAAGAATGGGTGAGAGAGAGAGAGAGAGAGAGAGAAGAGAAGAGAAGAGGAGAGAGAGAGAGAGAGAGAGAGAGAGAGAGAGAGAGAAAGCAGAGCAGGGCTAATTAATTGTCTAAATTGCAACCTCGCTAGTTGAACTCTTGGTTTCAGCTCTCGCCTATACTAATTGGCTGCCTTAAGTAAAACACCTTTTACTCCACTTTTTTTGTAGGCTTTGAGCAAATGGATCCACAGCACATCTCTCTCCCCACCACCCACAACCCCACCCCACCCTCTCTCTCTCTCACTCACTTCCGGGGCCCATTTGCAGCAGAAAATTGAACCCAGTGGTAGTTCAGAGCACGTGTGTCCCCACCGGCTTTGCCAAACCACAAAGAGAATGTATTTCTGTCTCTCTGCGGAGCGTTCGCCCACTTGGGCCGCGCATTGTGTGACGGAAGGCGTTTATTTATAAAAGGATCCCTCAAAGTCAAGTGTCAAAAGCAAAGTTTAACAGGATTTGTGGAACCTCTAATTTCAGCCTTGACCCCAAGTGAAAATATCACGAAAATAAGAGGCATGGATCCCCCAAGGGATTATGCTCCTATTATGGATTCTGGGATCTTCCTTTTGTTAGGTGGACTGGTCATTAGTAGCCCAGGGTGGTTGTTTGATGGTTAGATAAAAGGAAGGACTTCTTCACACAGCATGTAGTTAAACTCTAAAATCCTCTACTACAAGACATAGTGATGGCCACCAGTTTGGAGGGCTTTAAAAGGGGGGTTGGATAAATGTCTGGAGGTGAGGGCTATCAATAGCTACTAGTCCTGACAGCTATGTGACACCTCCAGTATCAGAGGCAGTGAGTTGCTGGGGAACATGGGTGAGAGGGTGTTGTTACACCATGTCCTGCTAATGGGTTGGCCACTGTGTGAACAGAGTGCTGAAATAAATGAACCCTTGGTCTGAACCATAAGAACATGAGAAGAGCCCTGCTGGATCAAACCAAGGGTCTATCTAGTCCAGCGCTCTGTTCGCACAGTGGCCAACCAGCAATCAGCCAGGGATGAACAAGCAGGACATGGTGCAACTACACCCTCCCACCCATGTTCCCCAGCAACTGGTGCACACAGGCTTACTGCCTTGAATACTGGAGATAGCACACAAGCATCAGGGCTAGTAGCCACTGATAGCCTTTGCCTCCAGGAATTTATCCAACCCCCTTTTAAAGCCATCCAAATAGGTGGCCATCACGACATCTCGTGGTAGTGAGTTCCATAATTTAACTCTGCACTGTGTGAAGAAGTCCTTCCTCTCATTTGTCCTGGATCTCCCACCCATCAGCTTCATGGGATAACCCTGTTGGGTTCTAGTATTTTGAGAGAGGGAGAACACTCATCTTCGTTTATGATTTGTCCCAAGGAGGAGAAGGTGGGCCTGGGGCCCTCACGTACCATTAGAACATCCCTTTGGCCGGGCGCTCCGTGCAGGAGCTTTTTGAAGGTCAGCTTTGAGTCGAGGGCGAAGCACGCTGCGGTCCTTCTGCAAGGTGTCCAAGATATCACTGACTGAGCTCACCAATCGTGCCATATTGGTCTGGCTTTCTGAGAGCAGCTGTGTGGAAAAAGGGGGTAGGAAAGTCCAAATTTACCATGACTTCCTTTTCTTTTTCTTTTCCCTTCTTTTTTTAAAAAAATATATAACAAAAACCAAAAACGGCCTGCCTTTATTGAATTTTCGCCCGAGACTTACATTTAGGAATTAAAGCAGCAAATACTTTTCATTTATTATAACCGAAAATGTGTCAAGCAGAGCTGCGTTGTGTATTACTTTTACGATGAGAATAAAATAAAAATTTAATAACAAATGATTTCTCGTGGCGTATCGGTTTTGCCGGGAGCCAAAGACGCCCGCATTGACTTGAAAGGTTGCAATTTTTGCTCTGGACATAGCTAAAAATAGTCTTTAAGGCCACCAGCGATGTAAAGCCATCTATCATTTCCATCAAGATGTTGATTTGGTTTTATTTCTTTAATTATATTTGTGCCTCTGTGTGTGTGTGTGTGTGCTTTAATGTAGAAGGCATTTTATTGGTATTGTTTTTATTTAAGTAATCCTAATGCTGAGATTTTGGAATGTACTGCGTTGATAATTTTAAGTTCATTTTTGTTACTGTAGCCTATACGGCCAGGATAAATGAAACTTAGGCATTTGCCTGCTTTCAGTATATATGATAATAAATGTGGGAGTCTTTAAAAGCCACAAGACTCCTTGTTTTAGAAAACCAACATTGGCTTAAAATAGATTATCGACTGTTTGAAATATACAACAGCCATTTCAGGCTCTGCATTGCCTGGTGCTTGGGCGGGCTCCGGATTCCACAGGGACCTTTGGCAAGTCGCACACAATCATGGCTGTCCGGATTTTGTAAAATCCGCCCCACACACGTTCCGTGAATTGTGCGGCAGTGTTCACTCTGGCATGCAATTCACAGATGGATCCAAATTGTTTCCCCCGTCATGCAGGGAAAAAATACGCCAATAATTCCATAAGGAAGTTCGCAACAATTTACACAATTTACGTTAGCGTTGAGTGTATCGTCCTCCGTTCCATTCGACTTTTGCCGGCATATGTTTTCCAGTATGGTGAATGTCTCAACTGAAACTTGCGTATTTTCCCGAGAATGAATTTGCGTAAATTTTGGGATTTTTTTTTTCTTAGAAATCCGAACTCATTTTAGTCTGTCTCAAATTTCTCCTGCATGTCTACCCTCAATGATCCTACCTTCTCACCGCCATTGACACCAGTTGCTCTTCCTCTTCCTTCTCTTCCTCATTGTTGCTCGCACTTGCTTGCTTGACAGGAAGAGACCTGGGGAGCAAGTGGGCCGTGGCACCTCTTGCTCCTCCCTCTCACCACCACCATTGCCTGGGCTACTAGTCCTGGTTACTAGTCCAGGTGGCTATATGCTTCCCTCAGGATCAGAGGCAGTATATGCGTATGGGCACCAGTTGCTGGGGAATATGGGTGGGAGGGTGCTGTTGCAGTGTCCTGCTTGCAGGTTTCCCCATGAACTATATGGACCCTTGGTCTGATCCAGCATGGCTTTTCTTACGTTCTTAAATGCGCACATGCAGATCTGTGTCCTATAACGGACCTCTGCCCTGAATCTTTAATATGTCTCGCTGCACCCTTGATGGAGATCCTTCCAAGTCACATCCCATGCGGAATGTCTTGCAGTAGCCCAGTCCCAACATTCTAGTGCCGAGACCTTGTGAGTCGCTGTGCTCCACAAGGCCTTGCCTGAATTGTTTGGCCATTTCGCATCAGGCGCGTACGCTTCCCTTCCCTGAACTATGGGGACGTCATGGCTGTTCGCTTCTCCTCTAACCTTGCCTCAGGCGCCGGTGCCGAATTTGTAGCGCTTCCTTTGAGGGCTTCAATCAAAACAGAGAGGAGTTCACTGAGGTAAGGCCATGTCCTCAGGGCTCACCAGTATTTAGCTACCTGTCTGGCAAATTAGCTCTCGAAACCTACGTGCAAAACATGTACACGCTCCCCACTCCCGCGCCTGTCTTAGCCTTCCCAGTTTTCCATTCTTGCAGCCCTCCTACAAGAAGACATCGGCTAATAAACCACCCTTCTTCCTTTCTTTTTGCCCGTTGCTAATCCTCCTTGACAATCAATCCTCTCCTACTTGCGGCACACGAGAAAATCAGAGACGGGGGAGACAGGTTCTAGAACAGTAGAGCACTACAACCCATTCATGGGCCTGTTCAGGCAACACTTCAGGCTCTGTGGTTAGTGCAAGTGTGGTTCTCTGGGATTAACACTAACCACGAGCCGTGCTGTCACACACCACACTTTAAGTCACAGTTAGAGCCTCTAACCCTGCTGCAGACAGTCCGACAGCAGTTAGTGAGTGAGCAGGGTTTAGCCAAACGCATCGTACAATACACCTTAAACCCTGTTGCTTATTTATTTATTATTGCATTTATATCCCACTTTTTCTCTTCCAAGGAACCCAAGGTGGCGTACATAATCCTTCTGCTCTCCATTTTATCCTCGCAACAACAACAACCCTGTGAGGTAGGCTGGGCTGAAAGTCTGTGACTGGTCCAAAGTCACCCAGTGGGTTTCCATGGCCGAGTGGGGACTAGAACCCGGATCTCCCGACTCCCAGTCCAACACTTCAGCCACTACAGGCTAAAGGGCATGAACCACACCAAGCAGGATATAGCCCTATGAAAGCGGTATATAGTACGTGTCAATGGGCCCCAACAGTTGTCAGTGCACTTCAATACCGCTATAAAGCAGTAGTGTGGCTCCTGCCTTTTATATACCGCTTTCATAGTGCAAGGTGTGGATAAGGCCTAAATCTGTAACTTCCCCCAGTGGAGGCTGGCGGCTCTGATTTCTATGGGTCTGGGAATCCATTCTGGGTTTTAGTGAGAACCAGCCAGGTCTCTAAAGGTACTCTCCATGGTGCTGGGTAGGGAATAGGGTGTAGCACCTTGAAGAGCTCCTTTGGAGAGCTGGCTGATTCTCACTAAAACCCAGAATGGATTCCCAGCCATCAGCCTCCACTGAATTCCCCAACATACATTATATGTGTTTGCTTGTGTGGGGTGGTGGTGGTGGTGGGATACACAGGGCTTTTGCTCACCTGTATGAGGCGCCCTTGCTCATTCTGCAGGGCGTTCAACTCCTGCCCCATGGCGCTGTGCCCCTTTTTCAAACCGTCGCACTCCGTCCTTAGCTGAGTGGCGTGGGTGAGTAACTTGGAGACTTCATCCGACAGCCCGACCAGCAAGGCCCTCTCCTGTCCTTTCGATGACTTTGTCTCGGCATCGTGGTCCGTCACGGCCCGCAGGAGGGACGTTTGGAGGCCTTCCAGGCGGGTGAAGCCGTTCGCTTGGTCCGCGCAGTTTGGGTCGATGAAGATGTTGATGCGGGAGCTGTCGGCTTTCTCGATGGTGACCAAGGCGTTGGATTCGTCGGGATTGGTGCCAATGACGGGCGGGGAGTCTGTGACGGGCGTGTGGTAGTGGTTCATGAAGAGGATGGCGCCGGTGACAGTGACAGCCAGGAGGACGGCCACGGAGAGGAGGACAGTGCACAGGATATAACCACAACTCATTCTCTAGAAACAAGACACGAAAAGGTGGTGGGTGGATTGGTGGGCCAACGGAACCAGGATAACTGACCCATGGTGCTGACGCAGAGAACTGCTGTGCAGTCCAATCCACCAAGTCTTTATTCTGTAAAACAAAAAACCTTCTCCACATGTGTAGCGCCTGTGAAATCTTGTTAACCAAGCAAAGCAAGGCAGTTGCCTTTCAACTCAATGGACAGGCTTTTACTGGAGTCCTCCTTTAGGGAGGGGCCTCTCGACCTAACTTCTGACGCACAGCCAATCTGGCGAAACGCCTCCCATCTCCTTTAAATTCCTCCCGCTTGAGCCTGTGGCAGATTCTGAGATCTGTCAGTTCCAGTGCTCCCTCCTCCTCTGACAAAGTCTGGGTTCCAGGAACAGGGAGGTGGGTAAGACAGCCTCTGAACTGGACCTCCTGTTTAATAAGCTCCTGCGAAGATTCCTCCCTGAGAAACGAAAGTCACTGGCGGCCATAAAAGACAAAACTTAGTAATACAATATCATACAATATAATATGTAAGCAAATATTGTCCAGAATTACAATTTAACCTGCTCTTGTTAGCCATTTTATTAACACTTTGTATTTTGTTATTACCTCTGGTGTATTTTATTAGGTTTCTGCATGGCTAATAAGCAAAAAGTTTTTGTTGTTGATTCCTCCCTGACTCCTGGAGAGTCTTGGGGAATTTCCTCCCCTCCTCCCTGAGCTTCTTCTAGTTTTGCCTCGGAGTTTGACTCAGCATCTGAATCCAAACCAGGGAGCCTGGGATCCATCTTGATAGATGGTAGAGATGCGGAGAGTGGCTGAGAGTACTGTCTATATTTTTCTTTCTATTCTACATCTCACCATTGCTCTAAACTCTCCCAGGCTGCCCACACTTCCTGAACGGAAAAGGCCCTATGAGAGGACCATCAGGAAAAACTTCCTGACTGTTAGAGCAGTATGACAATGAAACCAGTTACCTAGGGAGGTTGTGGGCTCTCCCACACTAGAGGCCTTCAAGAGGCAGCTGGACAACCATCTATCAGGGATGCTTTAGGGTGGATTCCTGCATTGAGCAGGGGGTTGGACTCGATGGCCTTGTAGGCCCCTTCCAACTCTACGATTCTATGATTCTATGAATAAAACTCATGATGTCTTCTCCTGGATGGGAAGTGCAGGAAGCTAAGGAGGCTACAGGCCACCAGAGATGTGACTGTACAATGGAAGACAGGACACACACACACACTCCTCAGCCATCTGATAAGTAAGGCAGGCACAAGAACCCTGAACCAAACCCATCAGAATGCCTCTGAAATTTCTTCTCCTTTGAATTCCTTTTTGAAAGCAATTTCTTTTCTATGCAACTGAATGACAGGGGTCGACATTTTTGTAGGAGGAATTTTCGCCACAGCGCTAACACTGCCTTATGCTTCCAGTATCTTGTGTGATAAGAAGGTAGGTGGGTGGGATGGGGTCACAGGAGCTTGGAAGTCCTCGTTTCACGACCTCGTTCGGTGACTTTACATAGACACTTACTTATCTTCTGCATGCTCACGCTAACCCGCAAACATCTCTACCGAATGGAGAGGTGGGCTGTTGTAAGGATGATTACAAGAATAATGCATCTGAAGTAGGTTTTGTTAACATGAAAGGCACTCTGCAAACGCGGAGTATTATTAGTATTGGTATCAATTTGAAAAGCATCCTTAGACGTAACCCCCCGTTATGGGAATAAGAATCACTTAAACAGAGAGGGAAGCAATCGGAGCCCCAGTGAGAGGGAAATAAATATTCCTCTCTCCCACATGAGAAGAGATTCATGTGCAAAAGGCAGTTGGGCACAGTGTGTAGCCTTATTCATGAAAAGGGCAGTAATTTGAATGAGGAGTGTATATGTTTGTGAACCAGAGAGGACTGTATAAGTCATAGTTGTGTTCTCCTCTGCACGGATGCCATTCCGTGAAGTAGAAAATGGTGACAGGCCTGCTGGCACCATCACCTCCATCACATCCCCGTCACTGGCTTCATCAGCGTCCGTGTGCTGGGAACATGGCTCCTGCAGCGGAGAGTTTCTTCCATGAGTAGAGACTCTCCGTACAATTTTAGGGATGTCGGAGGACTTCATCCAGAGGGAAGGGTGGAGTTCACCGAGCTTTCAGCAGCTGCCCTCCTTCGGATTTTGGCTCCCTTCTCCACCAACTTTTCCCGCCGACAGAAAGTTGTGCAAATTGTGGGTGCAATGTATGCAATTTCCAAAGCCCTCTGAAGAGAGACTGAAACAACTGGGCATGTTTAGCCTGGACAAGACAAAGCTGAGGGGAGACATGATAGCACTCTTCAAATACTTCAAAGGTTGTCACACAGAGGAGGGCCAGGATCTCTTCTCAATCATCCCAGAGTGCAGGACATGGAATAACGGGCTCAAGTTAAAGGAAGCCAGATTCCGGCTGGACATCAGGAAAAACTTCCTGACTGTTAGAGCAGTATGACAATGGAACCAGTTACCTAGGGAGGTGGTGGGCTCTCCCACACTAGAGGCCTTCAAGAGGCAGCTGGACAAGCATCTGTCGGGGATGCTTTAGGGTGGATTCCTGCATTGAGCAGGGGGTTGGACTCGATGGCCTTGTAGGCCCCTTCCAACTCTGCTATTCTATGATTCTATCTTGTATCAACGCTTGCATTAAGAGTCCCTTTCGGCCCCAATGGGTGAAGGAGGGGGCAATGGTGGTGTGGGGAGGACTACTGCATTTCCCCCAAGGCTGGGGAAATTGAGCATTTCTTCCCCCCCCCCCCGGTGGATTTTCCACCCACCCCTTGTTTATCCTTCCAATGTTGTAACATCAGTCTTTTAGCCATCAAAAGGGGGCGGAGAATCCATTTACGCTGTTAACTTCCATGAAGCCGGTAAATCATTTAAAAGAGTGTGTATATATCAGTGAATATTAAAGACACAAAACTTACCTGTGTCATAACACACCCACCCCACCAAAAAAGAAACAACTGTTGCACATTGCCCAAACTTATGTTTAAAAGAAGCAATAGCTGTATTGCTTCACCAGCAATTCGCTGAAATATTTATTCATATTTATTTTTTACATTTAAATCCTGCCTTTTTTCCTCCTTAAGGAACCCAAGGCGGCACACATAATCCTCCTCTCCATTTTATCCTCACAACAACAACCCTGTGAGGTGGGTTGGGCTGAGGGTCTTTGACTGGCCCAAAGTCGCCCAGTGAGCTTCCGAGTGGGCTGAGTGGGGATTAGAACCCAGATCTCCCGACTTCCGGTCCGACCCTGTATCCACTACACCATGCCGGCAATCTTTTATTAAAGAGACTCTGCAGTGTCCAATAGACATGAAATGGTTTGGCTGAATAAGACGCAGCCTAAGATCTGTAGATATGACAGGTAGATGCCCACAGTGTTATCTCAAATCCCCCAGTGTGACCATAGATCTAAAAGGTCTGGAGACCTTTGCCACACATGGGAGACAGAAGGGATGGACACGGTGGCATGACAGAGGGACATCATCCGTGAACAGGGCTACTGAAATAGCACATCCCTCCTCAATCGGGTATTATATTTCGGCCCTATGATTTGGTGGGTTCTCCACCGGAATGCAGCAAAGCCCACAACGATCCGGATTCGGGTTTTTATTGCCGCTTGTTCCTCTACAACCTCTCTTTGCTCACCTTAAGCTATACTATTACAAGTCCCCCTTTAAAAGGAAAAATTAATAACGTAATATTAAGATGGAGCACCTGTCAAAGAACCACAAGGGATACATCTGACAAAGTTGGGCTGCGGGCCAAACAACACATTACACTCAACGTATGTAATTGAATCTCAGTGGTCGTTCTGGAAAAGGGAAAAAAGAAACCACAGCTTCTGAGGGGGTCGATGAGTGAGGAAAAGGCAAGCGAGGGGGTTTAACGTTTTCCCTATACCAGTAGCTTCACCCCACTCCCAGCCTCTGGGACTGGATGACTGGTGTGATCCAGCACTGCTCTCTGCCAATTTTAGCTTTTCTCCATCTTGAGATGACATGGAGTTTGCTGCCCCTCAGTACAGAGAATGGGACTCAGCTGTAGGGATTTACGGCGTGGAGGAATCTGGCCTCCTTGGGGGCTCGCCAGCACCTCTGGCTTGACTTGCATTCTGGCCATAAAGAATTTTTTTCTGGCCATAAAGAAAAATCTGTGCAAATTCCAGTCACAATTGGCGTAATTTGCGCAAATGGCAGCTGATTTTTTGCCAACCCATGCAAATTACTGTTGAAATTTGCGCAAAAGATGCAGTGTGTGCAAATGGCTGTTTACGGGGGGCAGGGGGAGACCTGGGGAATCTGCAAGCTGGCCTGACTCGATGCAAGCACGTCGGGCCAGCTCATAAGGAGGCGAGCCGAAGTCTGTCTAGCCAGAGACAAGTTCTGAAGCGCAAGCCTACCGATCCGGGTCGAAGAACCAAACAGAGGGTGCTGGTGTCAAGGAGCCAAGAGCAAGCGAAGGTCAAGTCCAGTCCTATGTCAAGAGCCAAGTCAGTCGTCCAAAATGCCAGGGATAAACGTTCAAGCGGAGTCAATCAAGCCAGTCCAGGACAGGAATCCAAAGTCACGGTCAAGAGGCAAGGCGTGGGGCACAGTAGCAACCGGAGGAACGAAAGGTGTTTGCTACACTGGACCAGCGGTCAGATTTCCCCTTTTCAAGCCCTGCCAGCTTGACCCCCCCCCAGCTCCTCCACCCTTTGACCCAACCCCCTACTACAGCTCATCGTCTTTTCCCTGCCTGTTCTGCAGGCGCATACTTCGCCCGACCCCCCTGCATTTGTTCTGCCCTTTTCCTATGTCTCCTTTCGCGGGGGCTGGGTGGTCGAACCACCTCCGTCTCTGACTCAGCCTCAGGAGAGACAGGCAGAGGAAGCGACTGACTGGCCCGTGGCTCCTCACCGGGACCTGCATCCTCCTCCATTGCACGACTCCCTTCCAACTGTGCTGGTCCGGCTGTGGGGGAGGAAACACCCTCTACTACTTGTAAGTTTGCCTCCTCCTCATCTGAGGAGGCTTCCTTGGGTGCAATCCTAACACTTAGGCTAAGAGACAGCGACTGGCCCAAAGCCCCCCAGTGAACTTCATGACCGAGGAGAGACGGGCGCCCGGCTCTCCCGAGTCCAACAACACTTTCACCACCCCACCACACGGACGTCTTCACCTTCTTTCTCTTCCCTACCTCCCTGGTCCTAGGCTGCCAGGCTGCCTGAACGAGGTTCTCTCAAGGTGAACAGGGAGACGTTTGGCCCGTGGAGACGATTTTACCAGGCGGTTGGGCAGAAGGTGCAATTGATGAACGGCCCACCCGGGCACCTACTCTATGAAATAATAACCAAGGAGGGTCAAATCACAGATGCACTTCTGTGGCTGGATATATTTTTATTTTTTTTACTATTATTATTTAATGCAACAATAAGCAGCTTGCACTTCCAGAGGGGCAAAAGGCAAGACCCGGTTCCAGTCGGGAGTTTCCTCTGCGGTGGCGCGCAGGTCACCCCGAGCCGCGCTGCAACAGAGGGGTTGGCGAGTCTCATGACTGTTTAATGAGGCTGGCGGTTTTAAGCGTCGAACGTCTACTTTGCTGTACGAATCATGAATCTCTTTCGTTAATAAAGTGCAAAAAAGAGGAACAGGGAGGGAGCGAAGGGTGAAAGTGGAGACAACCTTCTTTCCTTTCCTTTCGGCGCAGTGCATCTTATTTGGAAGTAGCCAAGAAATGCACTCAGGGAAAACAAAACAGCAGCAACAAAAAGGATTCTGGACGTTTTCAGCAGAAGCAGTGATACCTCCATGTTCGGGACGGTCCTTGCACAAGATGTCCACAATGCCACCCCCCCCTCAGTGAGCCTGTGTTCTTCTTCTGCCAGCTGCTCTTCCTCCTCTTCCTCTGATGGGAGTTTGTTCCAGAGGCTTGGGGCCACCACAGAAAAGGCCGTCTCCTACGTGGACACCCACCATCTTGCCTCACAGGCAGGCAAATGAGAAGGGCCTCTCTTTCTGATCTTAGAGTGCGGGCAGGCTGATATGGGTGAAGGAGGTCCTTCAAGTGCCTTGATCCCAAACCTTTTATTTGTTTTATTTATTTATTTATTTTAGCATTTTTATCCCGCCCTTTAGCCAAAAAGGCTCTCAAGGCAGCTTACAAAAATGTTTCTTAAGACAGTCACGGGCATCCCAAAAGGTAACTAGTGGGCCGGCCATGGAAAAAGGATTCTGGGTTCTCCTTGTGAAAATAAAATTTAAAAAAGCAGACTGCACTGCATGTCCAAAGCATGGGAATTGCAGCGAGGGAGAAGTATGACTGACAGCCAAAGCAGTGTTTGATTTACTAGCATATGCACATCTGTCATTCAAATTATCACAGCTGGGACCAGCTGGGCTCACAACTAAAAGAAGCTGTAGTGATGTGACTGTGTAGCCAAATTTGCTGAAGTGCTGAGCTGCGAGCAGAAAGGTCCCCAAACGCAGTTAAAAGGAGGCGACAAATCACTTTGAAGAATGAGCTGTATGCTTTTCAGAATTTATTTCTGAACTTTTATACTTCCCGCGTTATACTCTCACAACAGCCCTGTAAGGAAGGCTAGGTGGAGATAGAGGGTTAACACCCACTGTTAATGTAGGTGGTTAAAACCTCAAGTTCCTTCTCTCTCGAAGATGAAGGACTTCGTTACGACTTTGGGTAAATTCTTGTTAAGAAATCAACTAAAACAAAATTCTCACCCACTTTCACTGCTTTTCTAAATTAATTTAGAGCTGAGCTCCCTCCCATGACTTATTTACAATGCTCAGGATGGACCAGTGAAAAAGAGAGTGCCTCTGAGGTACGTACAGAATGCCTTTTCTTCATCATCACAAAGTGACCGTCGGCGGCACATAGAGGCAGGGCCTCTACGTTGGATACACAGGGGTTCAAACCCCCAACTTTTAAGATCAAAGCACTTTTTAAGATCAAACCGCCCAGAGAGCCCTAGCTATGGAGGCAGTATATAAGTGCAATTAATTAATTAATTAATTAATTAATTAAATAAATAAAATCCTGGATGGACAAATCTACCCATTTCGGTTCCTCCCACAGCCTTGGAGAATGGCAACAAGGGCGAGGGCCTTTTCAGTGGTGGCCCCCCAATTATGGAATGATCTCCTCGATGTGGCTCGCCTGCCGCCAACCTTGTTGTCTTTTTGGCGCCAGGTCAAGACTTTTCTCTTCTCCCAGGCATTTAACAGCAATTATTATTATTATTATTATTATTATTATTATTATTATTATTATTATTATTTATTGCATTTTTATACCGCCCAATAGCCGAAGCTCCCTGGGCAGTTCATAAAAACTAAAACAATTCAAAGTGTAAAACAAACAGTATAAAAACATGAGATAAAATACACATTAAAACGAATTAAAACATACCATACATGATTAAAACATCCTGAAAACATTCTAAAATTTCACTGGATAGGCCTGCTGGAATAGATCAGTCTTTATTGCTTTTTTAAATTCTAAAAGACTATCAAGTTGACGAATCTCCTCCAGCAGGCCATTCCACAGTCTGTGGCAGCAGAAGAGAACATATTTAACAACATATGCTAAGTTTGTTTGTTAATGGACCCCAGAACTGTTGTTGTTAAAAATGGATGCTGTTTTACACTGTTTTTATATTTTTGATGGTTTAAAATTTGTATACTTTTTTTTAATGTTCACTGTTTTAACTTTTGTAAACTGTCCAGAGAGCTTCGGCTATGGGGCAGTATATAAATTTAATGAATTAATTAATTAATTATTTTTTTAAAAATATATATCTCAAATTCTTTTCCTCCCAACTGTGGAGATCTTTGCGAATCGTAATAAATTCTTATCAAAACCAAACTGTGAAACAAAATTCTCACCTACCCCTAGCTGAGAGCGACAAATTTCCCCGTGCCTAGAAATGTTGGGGAGAAGGGTTCTAGCCCAGCTGTCCCCCTGATATGCTTGCTTTCTATATGCGGGGAATTATGTTTAAAACAAAAACCGAAGAAGCATTGAATCGCGAGCAACTCTTGACAGCTGTCCAAAGTGGTACAGCTCAGATACAGGTCAGTCACCTGGGAGAGAAGGAGGAGGCCAGAAGTGTGTGCCTTTGCAAAGAGCTGATTTTCCCGCACAGGTGTGTGATTCAATATCGGCTACATTGGATGCTGGAGAGAAAGCTTAACCGATCAACCTGGAGCACTTTGGACTCTAGAGGCCTGTCCTGATTTTGCTTATGCTGGCTGCTGCATCTCTTTCTTCCAGTTATTTTTTTCCCAGCGAACGGACCCAGCTTCTCACAGGTTGGAAAAGCCTTTCGCTTGATGCAACAAAGCCTTCGAGCAAAGCTAGCCAGCTGTCAGGCTTAGACACATTGACCGGGTTCACAGAACACTCTAACCCACACTCAGTGGTTGGGTGTGGGTTGTCGTAGAACCGTGGGTTTGTTCGTTGAACGTGTTGTCTGAACCCAGGACTTTTTCTTCAGGGTGGCTTGTTGACCATGCAGCATGGCTAATTTTTCTCCAACAACCCACCTTGGGAACCCATGATGGGTTGTTGGGTTGTTCAGGGTGGTTAACAGGCCACACTGCGTAGTTAAGAAGTCGACCCACAGAAAATGTCCTGGGTTCACAAAACACGCTAACCCACGGTTCAACAAACAATCCATGGTTCAACAACAACCCACACTCAACCACTGAGTGTGGGATAGTGTGTTGTGTCAACCGCCCCATTGTGCCCACCCTGTCTGAGCGAAGGCACACCTGCTGGCACCCCTAGGCCTGGTGGACACCTCTCCCTCCATGAGGAGGGGTCTGTCCACTTCATTTTCCTGAGCAGGACAGAGGGGGATATCCCATAACTCTGTCCCTTGGCCTACTAACATCCCCTGGGTGAAAAGGGGTGAGAGCAAGGGAGGGAGGCAAACCCCGGAGGGCTGGATTATTAGACCAGATTTGGCTTGCAGGTCTGACGTTCCCCACGCCTGCTATAACCTATCTGCCTTGTATCAACTCATCCTGTTGGCCCATGGGAAGCTATGTCATATTTCCTTTCCTTTCTTGGGAAATACACAAGCAGAACATTGATGGAAAGCAAGCAAGCTCATATAAACAGGGCAGCAGGACCGCAGAGAGAGAAAACAGAGCTCAGGCTCCCTGTCCAAAAATCAAACCCCCAAACAGTCTGTTTTACACACACAGGCGAGTTACTCTTCCAGGAAACAATTTACAGGCATTAATAAACCTTCCTGTTATGGCCCCTGACTCCTAATCCACTGTGAGCGAGTTGGAGAAAATCACAACAATCTACTTCCAAACTGGAGAGAAAATGGCCCGGCGGTTTGCCAAAATCACAGAGAATTGGCTTTTCAATGCGCCGTACAGGATTTCTGCCAGGGGACCCAAGGTGCAGGAAGACTGGGGGATAGAAGGGTTTAAAAATGGCGCCACCATGGCCCGACTCAGCCAAGCGAGTGGAACGCCGTCTCCCAACTTCGTGGAGTCACATGTTTTGGACCACAGCTCCCAGGACACCTGACAGTTGGCCGTGTTAGCCGGGCAGATGGGAGCTGAAGTCCAAATCATCTGGAGCGCACCAAGTTGGCGGAAGGCTGAAGCAGAGGATCCTAGCAGCATCAAAGGCTGGCTTGCTTTCAAGTGTAAGGACGCAAGAAGAGCCCTGCTAGATCAGAGCCCAACATCCTGTTTCAACAGTAGCCCAGGAAACCCACGAGCGGGGCACAAGGAGAACAGTCCTCTCTTGACGTTTGCTCCTTACAGCTGGTATTCAGAAGTCTTTCTCAGAGGCACTCTGGGATGGAGGCAGGGAGGGTATGAAGAAAAGTCCGATGGATCATAGCAGGCTGCTTCAGAGGACGAGGACCAAGAGGTGGAAATCGCAGAGAAGCAAATTTGGGACAGACATTGGGAGAACCTTCAGCTTGACCAAAGATCAATGCAAACTGCTAGAACTGGTTTGTTGATGTGGATTGATGCAGCTGCTTGCAACTTTGGATCCTCCTTGGGGAGGTGGCGATGGGGGACTGTCATGACGAGCGCCTGCACTTCCAAACGGACCACCACACCACTGTTGAGGAGGCGGGCAAATGGGCAATATCTCAGATTCTTCGCATTCTCCGAACATCGTTTTGACGCTCCTCTCCTGCCCGATTCCTCTTCGGGTTTGCCATCACAGCTCGCTCTGCTCAGACGGGGGAAACGACGTGCCTTCTGCGGGACTTTTAAGCTGGCTGTTCCGCACTTCCTTTCTCCTCCTGTAGACTCTCCTCTGCCCGAATTCCACTCCTGGCTGCTTTCCACGCTGTTGCGTTCAGCGCCCTGCTCCTTTACTGCCGCCCGCCTACTTTCCATTACACCTGCACAACGGAGGCTATGATTTTCTCCTGACCTCAGACGCAGCTGTCAGAAGGGATTGAGGCCTTGCGAGGGGGATGTACTGCATATTCAAAGAGACAAAAGGCTACTTTTCTCCAGGGGTGGGGGGGGGGTGGAAAGAGAGAAGAGAGGAGAGAGAGAGAGAGGAATTGTGCTGCCTTGGCAAAGTTTTCCCTCCCCCACCAGGGCCATTCCCCCACCTGCCCCGTCTTCGCTTCTCTGTGCGTGTGAATCTGGATTGACATCTTCCTTCAAGCATCCTTCATTCCTGCCCCTGCAGCCATTTGCATTAAGGTGACTTCAGCAACAATCCAGGCAGGCAGGTAGGCAGGGCAGAAGACGTCGCTCCCCTGGAGCTCCTGCCCCCTCGGCTCGGAAGTTATGCCCTCGTTATTGGGAGCGCGGCACAGAAAAGGGGTGCGGCACGATGGCTTGGAGGGGAGCAAAGTGTCTGGCCAGGGGTCCTCTGGCAAACCCAGCTGATGGGAAGGCGGTGGTCCTCACGGATCACCTTCAAGCAGCCTGGGAGAGGACGCTGCGTTGCCATCTTTGCACGCACTCAAACACAAGGCATCGAAGTCGGTGAGGGAGGCTTCTGCGGAGTTAAACGAGTGAGCTCAGGGCTTATAACCATACATTCAGATTCATGGTGGAAGGCAGGATTCGACCCATGTCATGGTGTGTGTGTGTGTGTGTGTGTGTGTGTGTGTGTGTGTGTAGCTGATGGCAGATTTCTCCAGAAGCAAAATTGCAAGGTAGATGATTTGGACAAACAGGTAATCAGCAATCGGCAACTGTATCAGGGACGGTGTCGAGAGTCGGCGTGCCTGGGCCCCGGCTGAGGGCCCACATCCCAGCAGGGGCCCACCTACATCTACAGCCTCCTGAAGCTGTTCCTCCTCTTTGCTATGGCAACCTGCTTGTTCACCTGCCTCTTGCTCTGGTGCTGAGGAGAAGGAGCAGGAGATGCCACAGCCTCCTTGCTCTCTGGCTCTCAGCCTGTCAAGCAAGTGAGTGGTGGCCTTGATAAGGAAGAGGAGGAAGAGGAAGAGCAGCCAGTGACCATGGTGATGAGACGGTAGACTCACTGAGGGAGGGGGGCTGTTGGGCATGTCTTGCCCAAGCCCCCCACCCTGGAAAAAAAAAACTGGAGCTGGAACTGACCCTCATGCATAGGGTGACCCTATGGAAAGGAGGACAGGGCTCCTGTATCTTTCACAGTTGTATAGAAAAGGGAATATCGGCAGGTGTCATTTGTAGGCATGCAGCACTGGATGAAATTCTAGCTAGACCAGAGTGACCAGATACAAATGAGGGCAGGGCTCCTGCAGCTTTAACTGCTGTGATGAAGAGGGAGTTTCCCCAGGTGCTGCATGCATATAGACGACACCTGCTGAAATCCCCATGTCTATACAACTGTGAAAGATACAGGAGCCCAGTCCTCCTTTCCATAGGGTCACCCTACTCATGCAGCTGCCAGGAGCTCTATACTGAGGCCAGGCCCCTGGCTGCCAATACCTGACCCCCACACAGGGCAGATGGGTCTCCAAGCTGCCATTTTAATTTTCCACCATTCCGCCAACCAAGTGTCGTTCCGGGATATTGTGGGGGAATTTAAATGGCTGCCCATTTAGAAGCCGCCATTTTGATTTCCCACAATGCACCAGAGTGATGCCACGTATGGGAAACTGTGGGACATTAAGGCTGCTGCCAAGCACTGCTGTTGCCGGGCAACCCCTCAAGCAGGGGCCTGCTGACCAATGCCAGCAGCAAGGCTTTGTGGGACCTTGGGCAATGGCCCCCTTTGACAAAATCTCTCACCACAATGGCCACCAACTTGTCTTCCTCTTTCTCCTCATGGCTCCCACTTTCTTACTCCTCCTTCTCACCACCAGGGATGGGCGAACAAGCGAGATTTGTGTGGGCCCCAATTTTCCGAGCGCCAACTTCATGCTCATCCCTTTGATTTCTGCGTCACGCAAACAGGAAAATGAAGCAAATCAAAGGCGTTTGGACAGGGAAATCACACATATTGGGGAGCCCTGCCATAGAATTGCTTTAGATATATGTTGCTGTGTGTGCTATCCGATTCATGCCCTTATGGGAATGGTTTTATACTTTACATCATGTATTTTAACGGTGTTTGGTTTCTGCGTACCGCCCAGAGACCTTCAACTGTGGGGCGATGTAGAAATGTAATAAATGAAATTAAGCAGAACTCACTAGGAGCCATAATCTCCGATTAATGCTTCACTGGGCTCCTAAGGAATACATGTGATAGAAATAAATAAATACTTCAAAGAGGAGCAATGAGGAGGCTCACCCACGGAGGTTACTAGGGTGTCAATTTTTGGGTGTCCAGTTTTTTGGAACAAATACAGTGAATATGTACAACTGATCAGAAAGTGTGACCTTACTGGTGCCTAAGTTCCTAAGAAGAACCACACTGGATCAGACCAAGGGTCCATCTAGTCCAGTACTCTGTTCACGCAGTGGTTGACGAACTGTTGCAACCAGGAACCCACAAGCAGGACAGTGGTGCAACAGCACCCTCCCACCCATGTTCCCCAGCAACTGGTGCACACAGGCTTACTGCCTCCGCTGTTGGAGGTTGCACATTAGGGCTAGTAGCAGCCCTGGCTAGCCTTCTCCTCCTCCTTTAAAAAGGAGGGTGGTGGATTGTTCTTTCGGGAAGTTGCCAGAGTTTGCTGCCTCCATGTCTTTGCTGAAGGTCTTTGACATCTCTGGAGGGTCTTTAAGCAGTTACGTAATAAGCAAAAAATAAGCAACAGCCGGAGCTGAAACACATTCCCCCTACCACCACCGTCAAGGGGGGCAGAGAGTGGGTGCCAAGATTTATATGATCTCGGAATCTTGCATTTTTGTCTTCTCTCTCTGGAGAGGGCTGCAGGATTGGTGCAACGCTTCATTATTTAGGGTGAGGCCGTTTCCTCTAAAAAAAGGAAGAACACCAATTTAAGGGCTGATTCATCTGTCAATTTCAGTTTCTCCCAGTTCCTCATCCCCCTCCCTCCCCCCCGGTCTTCAGTTCGGTTTGTTCTGAACCTTTAGAATTTCTCCCATCATAAATTGGGTTGGTTTCTTGTTTAAAGTTTGCATGAAAATTCATGAGCGTTTTTTGCACACATTTCTCATAGCATCCGCATTTATTTATTTTTATTTATTTATTGGGTTTCCAGCTCTCTGTAGCGTTTGGTAGGGCAAATTGTGTCGGGCTATGAATGAAGATGAGGAATACGAAAAATGACGTTGTGCTAATTAGGAAGCTGTTCCCAGGCAGAGCAAGGAGAATTTGAATTGTGTTGTGCAGACATTTATCTGGGATGATCCCCATGTCCAGAGAGCAGCGAAGTGGGCTGGCTGGCATGTTCCTCTTTGATTCAATTTCGATGTAAATGAACTGATAATAGAACTGTAGCGTCCGGCTTATTTTCCCTCAGCTGAAGACACATATCCTGCCCATATTACTGTAGGCAGACTATACACTAATGTTATCGAGTACACAAATTGGGCCAAGATGTTTATTAAGAGATTACGGGGCAGCCTGCCAAAAAGAATGGTTAAGTGTAAATTATATCAAGACTAAAGGGTGGATGTTTGAAAGACGTCCTCCATGGCGTAAATAGATTCCTGGCGATCAAGAAATTGAACAAGTCAAGAATCTCTCTCTCTCTCTCTCTCTCCTCCCCCTCCCCTCTTTATACTGCCTGGGGGTCTGTTTGTTTTTGGAGAAAACAACAAATGGTATAACTTGCACAGCAGTAACCAAGCTCAAAGCCACCAGACCTTCAACATGCAGTTTTGGGATTCATAAAAGCTGCAGGGGGGAACCGAGGCTCAGTACCGTTTTCTTCAACTGATGTATGGGGCAGAATTGTCCGGACTGCTGGATGTAGATCAGAGATGGGCAGATTGCAGGTTTATCAGATCTTTTCCTTTCCTTTTTTTTTTTTTTACTAGCACCCTGAAATCCATCAACCGTAGCCAGATACAAAAGGCATACGCTTAGAATGAAAGACCAGAGTGCCTCTGAGCATGTGTGGTGTATTCCTTCAGGACAAAATGCTTGCATCCTGCTTGCTAGCACCCCTAGGCATAGTGCACCCCTATAGCCCTCTGAGGGAGGGGGCTGCCCCCTATGGGGGCTGCCCTGTAGCAGAGGAGAGAAGGCAGGCCTAAAACTCTGCCTCTCAGCCTGCTCATCTCCCCTGGTTTTGAAGCGTTGGTTAGGGAAGCCTGCCCCTAGTGGCTGAAGATGTTACTGCAGGCTTCGACCGCATAGACACATGTACATCAATTTAAATTAATTTATGTGTTTTTAAAACAAAATAATCCAGAAATGAATGCTCCTAGGATTCCTGTTAGTATGCATGCCCAGCTTCAGATGTCTAGGCATGTTTATCCTGGAGAAGAGAAGATTGAGGGGAGACATGATGGCACTCTTCAAATACTTAAAAGGTTGTCCCACAGAGGAGGGCCAGGATCTCTTCTCGATCATCCCAGAGTGCAGGACACGGAATAATGGTCTCAAGTGACAGGAAGCCAGATTCCGGCTGAACATCAGGAAAAACTTCCTGACTGTTAGAGCAGTAGGACAATGGAACCAATGACCTAGGGAGGTGGTGGCCTCTCCCACACTAGAGGCCTTCAAGAGGCAGCTGGACAACCATCTGTCAGGGATGCTTTAAGGTGGATTCCTGCATTGAGCAGGAGGTTGGACTCGATGGCCTTCTAGGCCCCTTCCAACTCTACAGTTCTATGATCTTATGATTCTATGACCTAGGGAGGTGTTGGGCACAAGCCTTCACAGAAAAAAGGGGGGTTTGAGGTTGGGTCCAGAAGGAATATAATCACATCATCTCCGCTTCAGTTTACTGACTTCATTTTTTATACATTTATTAGTCATGACTTCTTTCACTGAAAGCACGCAGGCGATCCTATGATCACATGCGAATCAACAATATTTTAGAAATCCCATTAAAGCAAATCAATAGGAAGCAACCTGTACTAAAACACTGCCAGTAAAAACAAGTGCGGGATTTACAGACGCAGCAGCTGAGGGCAAAACTCTCTAAAACAAGTATTTATCTCCTGACAGAAGAGAGAGAGAGAGAGAAGAGGAGGAGGAGGAGGAGGAGGAGGAGGAGGATCTGTGAACCCATCCTATTATTATTATTATTATTATTTATTTATTTATTTATTTATTTATTTATATAGCACCATCAATGTACATGGTGCTGTACATTGGTTACAGCCTGGGTTTCAGTTCAGAAGCTGTCCAAGGTGCTGAACCTACCCGCAAAATAGGTTCATCACCTGGGTTCAGTGAAGGCAGGCATCTCACCCTCTGATGATAGGGGTTCCAAAGGCGTGGTATACCAAATGCACAGCAGCAGCCTAGGCATGGGTCGCATCCAGATTGGTGCTGGATCAGCTGATGGAAGCGAACTCCCCACCCTCTCCTTCCCATGGCAGCTCCTCCAGCCTTCTGAAATGATTACACAGAGCCCTAAAAATTAGGCAGAGGGACCTTCTGCAATCGGAGCCCTTCTCGGCATGGGAAGTCCCTTCTTTCAGAAGTGGGATCTAGGATCCAACCTGACATCCTAGGAAAATATTAAAAGCCTTCACTGCAAAGAAAGCTTGTTTCTCAGAGAGGGAGAGAGAGTTACCCCAATAACAGTTCTAGTAAGGGCACAAAAGGACGGATGTGCAATTAATTTTGTTGTTTGTTTTGCTAGCTGTATGAAAATGCTCTGGGCATCTTTCAATTTTCTTTTGCTTGAAAAGCAACCCACAAGTTCATTCCAAGTTTGGCTTTTGTAAAAGCGAGAGCAACCCACAACGAAGTCTTGTATTGCTTAGGCGTGCTGTTGTGGGATATTCCATTCCGTTTTGCTCCCAGAGTCTAGAACCCGGGGTCATCCCATGAAGTTGTTTTGGTGGAAGATTCAGGGGCGATAAAAGGAAATATTTCATCACACAGTGCAGAGTTAAACGATGAAATTCACTACCACAAGATGTGGCAATGGCCACCAATTTGAATGGCTTTAAAAGGGGGTTGGACAAATTCCTGGAGGAGGAGGCCATCCATGGCTACTAGTCCTGATGGCTATGTGCTACTTCCAGTAATTAAGGACAATGTGACTATGTACACCAGAGGCAATAAGACTGTGTGCAATGGCTGCTGGGGAATATGGGCAGGAGGGTGCTGTTGCACTCATGTCCTGCTTGTAGGTCAACAGCTGGCTGGCCACTGGGTGAGCAGAGTGCTGGACTAGATGGACCTTGCATCTGATCCAGCAGGGCTCTTAGAATCATAGAATAGTAGAGTTGGAAGGGGCCTCTAAGGCCATCGAGTCCAATCCCCTGCTCAATGCAAGAATCTACCTTAAAGCATCCCTGACAAACGGTTGTCCAGCTGCCTCTTGAAGGCCTCTAGTGTGGGAGAGCCCACTACCTCCCTAGGTCATTGATTCCATTGTCATACTGCTTTAACAATCAGGATGTTTTTCCTGCTGTCCAGCCGGAATCTCGCTTCCTGTAACTTAGCCCATTATTCCGTGTCCTGCACTCTGGGAGGATCGGGAAGAGGTCTTATGCTCCCTCAATTTTCCATTTTATTTTTCCAATTGAAACTTATAGTTCCCTGGCTACTGATCATACCCAACCCTCACAGAGGGGTGACCCTATTTTTTTTTTTTAACAATTTGCTCTTCTGGAAGTCTTGGGGTGCCTTTGAGCATACTGATACCTCCTCCTTGCTCAAAGCCAGCCCCACCTTTCGAAAGGCCCTTCGGCAAGACACCCTGCACAGCCTGTCTTCCGTCAGTGAATCTATCTTCTCACCCCATTGTCATCAACTGTTCCTCCTCCTCCTCTTCCTCCTCTTCCCCATCATTGCTTGGGAGACAGAGAGCCATGGAGCAAGGGAGGCCATGGCACCTCCTTCTCACCACCCCCGTCGTCTGGGCCAGGGTGAGAGGCAGGCAAACAAGCAGGTTGCCATGGTGAAGAGGAGGAGCAACCCTAGGGGGCTTTTATCAGTGGGCCCCTGTGGGGGTGGGCCCTTGACAGGTGCCCCACCGTTCCAACCCATCACGCCAGCCCTGCTCTTGTTTAATTGTCCCTGTACGTACTTCAGTCTTGTCACGCGCCACCTGAGTTTGCTGCTAGAATGGCCAGAAACTGATGCCGCTGGCCATTTAAACCCCAAAATGATAAGTTTGGAAATCCGAGTGCTTTTCCTTCAAAACCTTGCAATTCCTAGTGAGAAAATGCTGGCGGTGCGGGATGGTGGGGGCAGGGAATTGAAAGGAAATAAGAAATGAAAGACGGTGGGGGAAATGCCGCTGTCACAACGGCTGTTCAACCCTTTCTAAAACCCACCTCTAACAGGCCGACAAAGCAACGTGGCTCTGAACTTCTGCTTGTTACACAGAAATATTGGGTTAGGTGAGCCGCAGCCAGTGTGAAATGAGAGCTGTTATTTTTCACCTCTCCCCCCTGCCTACATCGCCGCCGCGGTAAGGATCAGAGCGTCGTGTTCTGACTGACAGATCACATTTCGGGGAATGAAAGGAACCGCGAGAAGAAAGCCGCCGTCTTCGCCCGGGGAACGGACGCGAAAGAACGAAGGAGCCTGTCTCACCAAAGGGGGGAACGCAGATGAGAATTCGATACAAGCGCCTAGTCAGATCCTCCGAGCATCCTGTGAACGCAGCGGCCGGGAGGAGGGAAGGAGCAGCGGCTCAAGGCAAATGACGGGCACTTTTTTTTCGATCGGGGAGGCCGAGGGAGAAAGCAGGCGCAGAGACGGTGGCTGGGACATTTTTAGATCATTCGGGGCTGTGTCCTGACCCCGAGCACCCCCCGAGGACAGGAAGAGGATAGTAAAACTCCACACGCAAATTTCAGACTCTGTTCTCCATGCCCTTGAATCCAAATAACCCTGCAAACCATCTCTGATTTATATATATATATATATATATATATATATATATATATATATATATAATAGTTATTTACTAGCAAAGGGACCTCGTTTCACACAGTTCAAATTGTTCTTAGTTTTCAAGGAAACATACCCAGATGTCAATGTGCCTGCCTGAGCTAAGTGAAGCCACACACCCTTGTACCCTTAGGCATGGCTCCTGCATCCTTATATCTCCCTGAAGGAGGGGTCTGTCTGCTCCATTCTCTGGGGGGGGGTACCTCCTGGCAGAGGGGAGGGGGAAGCCTTATAACTCTGTCTCTCAGCCTGCACATCTCCCTGGGTTTCAGAGTCTATGGATTGCAAAGTAATGTGCTATTTAGAGAAGCCTGCCCCTAGTGGCTGAAGGTGTTACTGCAGACTTCAACCGCACAGACACATTTCAATTAATTAAAAGTCCTTAATGTGCGTCAGAAACAAAATAACACCAATGTGCACACTCCTAGGGACCCCCCCTCCTAGTAAGCATTTCAAGTCCAGGCAAATTGGTCCCACAGTCTTGGAGCTGTGGTGCTGACAAACATGTATTGTAGTAGGTAGGAATGCACAAGAATTTCGTTTTTGCTCACACAACGTGAGCATTTGTGAAAAGCTACCCCTGCTGCAAAATGTTTCTCCCCTCCATGTTTCAGTGATAGTTTGGTGGCTGCAAGACAGAGTTCAAACGGTCGCACGGTCAGCGTCATGGGAGGAAACATGGACATCACATTGAATTTGACTTAAAGACAGGATGGATAAAAATCAATGATATTTTTTTTTAAAGAAAATGATTTTTTTTAAAAAAAAATCAGATTTTTTTAATTTAAATTAGATTTTTTAAATAAAATGCTTTTTGAGGAAAAATCTATCTAAAGATAGTTTTCTATTTAAGATACATTATAGTCCAAAGGTTATTCATCATAAAATAAGGATTAGTTTTTAATTTTGTAGCATGAGGCTGTATATTCATGCAATGTTTACATTTTTGGGGTAAATGAATTCTATTAATCCATTCACAATGTCATGCTCTTCCAGAGGTTTCTGTAAGATTATTGGGCATTTTTCTCCATCTAGAAGGTATTATCACAGCTGCTTGGTTTTACAGTTCTCAAAACTGTGAATTTGTGTCTGCAGAGATCACAGTCCCATTGTGCCTTTGCAAATCTATGTACACAGAATCAACCCCTTTACCTCTTAAGTGCTAAGTTTCAAAAAATGCAAGTGCACTTTTTGGGGAGGGGAGAGTCACATGATTAAATCAATTCTGAGTAGTGATTTAAATCATGATTTAAATCATGATTTAAATCAAATTGCTTTAAATCAAATCCACTGTGCTTAAAGATTCTGTAATACAATTTGTAAACATTTCTCCACTCACATACACACACACACCCGCTTTATTTATGCCTGGTTCTAGCTAATGCTTCATTTGATTTGAGCAAAGGCCTGGGAGCAAAAACCACAAACATTTTACAGGACCACAAGTAGCCAACAGGCAAATGCAAGCCTCGAAAAGACAGCTGTGGTGTGCATGAAAGCAAGCGGAGGTTCAGGCTGTGTAGCTAATGAAGAGAGAGCGTAGGGACGTCCACCACTGGGAAATCCAGTCCTTTTTTTTTAGGCTCAGCGGAGCTCCACGGCATGTATGGCTCAATTTGCATTTGTGAGCCGAGCATCGGGCTTTTCCTCCAAATTCCTGAAGCTTTTCTGCAGTTTGCGCAAATTCCAGAGCAACTTGCGCAAATTCGGCCGTCATTTGCGCAGATTGCTCAGAAATGTGCGCGAAATGCAGGACCTATGGCAGAAAATGCACGAAACGCCTGGAAAATCTGCAAACTGGCCCAAATCTAGGAAAACTCATCAAACTCCAACCCCCCCAAGTGGATTTTTCCAGTATCCCTAATGGAGCACGTGGGATCTATAACCAGAGATGTGAACCGTGCATCCAGTGTTGTCTTGTGGTCAAGGAGCCTATTCACTCAAAGAGTCACTAGGGTGACCCTCAGTCTTTTCATGAGCTTTAACGAACTTTCACCAGGGTGATGCCCTTACTGGAATGAGACATTCCTTGGTTCACCCCAACCATTGGGAGGTGAGAGAAATTGGCAGTGGATTCAAATGAATTTTTATTTCTATGAATTTACCTTATCCAGGCCACAGCTAACACCATTCAAGGTGATTCTCTCTCTCGCCACCTTCAGAACATCTCTAAGCATCTACTACAGCAGACTTTGGCAGTAACAAAAACCAAGGCCTCAAGCCTAGTCAAATACATTGCCACACAAAGGCCACAGCTAGACCTAAGGTTTATCCTGAGATCATCCAGGGTTCGCCCCTGCCTGAGCACTGGATCCCCTGTGTGTCACCTAGATGAACAGGTTTGACCCCTGGACGATCCAGGGATAAACCTTAAGTCTAGCTATGGCCAAAGTAAACATTACACCACCACCTCACTTGAGGGAATGGTATTAAAGGCAAAACTGAAGTACTTTGGCCACATAATGAGAAGACAGGATACCCTGGAGAAGAGGCTGATGCTAGGGAAAGTGGAAGGCAAAAGGAAGAGGGGCAAGATGGAGGGATGATATCCTGCAGGTGACAGATTTGACCTTGGGTGAGCTAGGGGCGGCAACGGCCGACAGAAAGCTCTGGCGTGGGCTGGTCCATGAAGTCACGAAGAGTCGGAAGCGACTGAACGAATAAACAACAACAAACCACCACCACAACAACGTTATCTACTGGCCATTTCTTCACACCCAATTTATTGGTGTGGTGCAGGAGGGATCCTTGATACTTACGTTGCCCTGGGACTGGAGAACAGAAAAGTCTGCTCCAGTATCTTCCAGGGTCCACTGGGACGCTGGACCGTCTGCTTTCCAGGAATAAGATCGAGCCAAGGGGGAGACCATCCTGACCCATCCATCAGCCAGAGAAGGAGCAGTTGCCAGGAGCTCACTTCACCCTGCCAGAAGGACCACTTGGCTCCCACTGATAGTTGTCTTGGGATTGCAGAAAGAAGGGGGGGAAACATTCTGGTCCCATCTGTTGGCCAAATAGCCACCGATTGCTATTCAAGTAAGAATATCTACAAGGAAACACCAACTGACGTGCATTTAAATGCCCACTTATAGTTCACCAGCTTGTTCTGGACCTGAAATTGTATCCTTCTCCTGTTTTCTTTTCTTTCTTTCCTTTGTGCGTCTTCTCTTTTTAGCTTGTAAGCCTAATGGCAGGCCCTCTCTCCCTCTCTCTCTTTTTATTGATGCGAGCCACGTTGGAAGACAATAATTGTCTGCAAAGCAGGATAAAGATGCAGTAAATAAATAAAGTCGAAATAAAGGATGTGGGTCTGTCCCTGAATCATTCTTCTTATTTATTAAATTTATGTGTTGCTTTCCACCACACAAGGCAGCCTCGAAGCGACTCACGCAAATCCATCCATAATTTATCCTGCAAATCCATAATAATACGTCACAAACAGAAGACCCAAACGCCACCCACAGTTCCTAAAGGAAGTACATAAATATGCATCACTGGGACACCATGATCACGGAATACCGAGAACCGACGACAAAACTAAATAAACACCATTGCCTCTTTTGGGATGGACATGTGCCTTAGATTCAATCTTGTCCTAGGAACGTCAGTCTGTTTTGCAGATGCCCATGGATGAACGACATCCTTGCAGTGTGGGGCTTGTCAGATGGCCACCGGCGTTGGCTCCTTTGATGCCTCGGGGTAGCTAAGAGATTTGCATAACAGCACTGGAAAGGTAGCCATTTGATGGACTGAAGATTTAATAGCATTGCCTATTCTTAAATATGACACCTTTGGCAGACTTCAGCACAGGTGCACACATTTGAAGGATCTGGTCAGTATACATAGAAATATTTGCTGAGACCTTCTGCAAATCTCACCTTCTGCAAATGTCACCTTATTCAACCATTGATGAATGCATTGTGATTCGTATGGGTAACCTTGACAACCCAATTCTCTATGTCATCCAATAACCACCACCTCTATCCAACCCCACCCCATCCATTCCTAAATTGTTGTATTTTGTTTTAAAACATTGCTGGGTAGGGGAGGAGAGAAATTAGCAGTGAAATCGTTCTTCAAAAAGCTTTTTAAAGATTATTTTGTTCCGTCCATTAAATAATTAAATTAAAATTTAAAATTTAAATAGAAAAGGAGGATTTGGAGTCGGCTATTAATCTCTTAGTGGCAGCAAAAATCTCAATAGCTTCAATTTGGAAAAAGGAAATCGCCTTCCACCTTAACCCCTTCGCCCAACTGGTTTTTCAGGATTTTGGATGTTACAGTAGTGATAAAACTAACATTATCATTATGGAATTCACTACCACAGGATGTGGTGATGGCCACCAATCTGGATGGCTTTAAAAAGGAGTTGGATCAATTCCTGGAGGAGAAGGCTTTCAATGGCTACTAGCCCTGATGGCTATGTGCTACCTCCAGTATCCGAGGCAGTAGGCCGGTGTGCACCAGTTCCTGGGGGACATGGGTGGGAGGGTGCTGTTGCATCATGTCCTGCTTTGTTGGTCCCTGGCCGGATGCTGGTTGGCCAACAGAGTGCTGGACTAGATGGACCCTTGGTCTGATCCAGCACAGCTCTTACGTCCTTATGTTCTCACATTAAAGCAAGGTGAGATCAAACGTTTGAAAATAGCTTTGTTAAAAGACGGAGTGTCCTTGTTGCTTTTTGGAATGACAAATTGGGGGAAAATATCCATCCATCCTTTTTTTCTTTTTACTGATTTGTATCATTTGTTTAAAAAAAATGAAGCTGTCTGAACCCAGGACATTTTTCTCAGGGTGGCTTGTTAACCATGCAATGTTGAGAACCCATGGTTTGTCATTGGGTTGTTCAGGGTAGTTAACAAGCCACGCTGCATGCTTAACAAAATGTCCTGGGTTCAGACAACATGCTAAACCGCAGTCCAACAAACCACAGTTCTACAACAACCTGGCACCCCCTGGTCTTCCTTCTCCCAGTCTCACCACTCTACCATGCAAACCAGTAACATTCGCAGAGTCGATGGGAGCACCTGGCACTGCAGTCTGTTTGAAGCTAGGCAGGTGTGTGTTGAATCCCTGCTTGGATGGGAGGCCATGTAAGCCCTGATGAGCTTTCCGGGAGGAAACGGGTGAGGGAGTAAATCTAATACGGGTTATGGGCTTATCTGTAAGGTTGTCTTTCATATTTGAATATGCTTTCATCCTCTCCCCTTACCCAACCCCTAATCTTCTTTTCTGTAAGCTAAACACACTCTGCTCTCTTTCAGGCTGGCCTCCCAGGATTTCTTCGCCAGCCCCTTTATCATCTTCGCCGCGCACGCATCCGAATCCGTTCCCAATTCACCAGCATCCTTGTTGAACAACAAATTCACAAGGATTGAACAGCCTTCTCCAAACTACAGGCAGTGCTGGAGGGGATCGCGAGGGCTGGGGCAAACGCACACACACACACAGAGCCCAACAAGTCATACATGCCGGCTGCCCCCTCCCATGGTCAGACCTTTTTGGGTTATTGCAAGGGAAGGCAATTTTCACAAACTCCGCGAGTGTTTTCCTTTATTATCACCGATCGATACATCCTAAGCAATCCTAAGAATCCTCCACGAAAGTTAACTCTGTCCAAATCAATAGGGATTTAACTTCAGAGGAAAATATATTTAGAATGGAAGCGTTCATGTGAAAACTACCATTATTTCTCTAACACAAATCTAATGTGGACAAAACTTGCCTGCCCAGAAATGTGCTTTGCCCCTTCTGAGTTTCCAATTCCTCCTCCTCCTCCTCCTCCTCCTCCTCCTCCTCCTCCTCCTCCTCCTCCTCCAAATGGGACTTTGGATGTTATGATTTCCCAAGTTTTGGAAACTTTGAGGCAATCTAAAACAGGTTGACCTGCTTAAATGGCTGGCTTAGCACCAAGGTACTAGAAGAACCACCTACTTTCATATTGGCCTAAATATACACTGAGATCTTCAGGGGAGGGCCTCCTCCTGCCACCTAGCATGGCCATGTGTCCTCTTTACAGATGGTAGGGATGTCCTCTATCTGATGGTAGGGATGTCAGAAGAATCCATTTTGGGGGTGGGTGAGTTTTTGCCAGCTCCCCACCTCCACCCCTGAACACTAGCTCATGGATTCCTGAGCTGGCTCAACTTGAGGCATACTGAGTTGGGCACTCTCGTGGTTTCCTGCTTCTTCTTTTTTTAAGTGCAAATCCCAATTTGCACAAATCGTGCATTTGCGCAAATCAGCATTTGTGCAAATTCGCAGCTGGGAACATTTGCGGAAATTGTGACCTGCACAAAATCACAGCCGTAAATAGCACACTTTGAACCAAGGGTGCACATAGTCCCGTATTCTGTTCACACAGTGGCCTACTAGCTGCCCAGGCAAAACCCACAAGCAGAAGGTCCCAGTTCCTGGGATCTCCCATTCTAAAACAGGAATATGTATTTATTTATTTATTTATTTAATTTATATACTGCCCCATAGCTGAAGCTCTCTGGGTGGTTTACAAAAGTTAAAAACAGTGGACATTAAAAAGCATACAAAATTTAAAACCATCAAAAATATAAAAACGACAGTATAAAACAACAGTACCCATTTAAACAACTGTTCTGGGGTCCATTAAAATACAAACAAACTTAGCATACATTGTTAAATGCTGTAAATGCCTGGGAGAAGAGAAAAGTCTTGACCTGGTGCCAAAAAGATAACAACTTTGGCGCCAGGCGAGCTTCATCGGGGAGATCATTCCATAATTGGGGGGCCACCACTGAAAAGGCCCTCTCCCTTCTCCGTGTAGGCACTCGGAGAAGGACCTTAGATGTTGAGCGCAGTGTACGGGTAGGTATCAGTTAGCCAGGCAGGAAAGTCTCCCTGTTTTGGAGACCTTGGACAGCTACTAGCTGCCAATGTGACTCCTAGACTGGACATTAATAAGGCGGGGAATCCCTAGTATTTGCAGCTAGGCTAAGCTCTGTGGAAGAGGCATAGTTCAGTGATAGAGACCCTTCTTTGCACGCAGAAGGTCTCAGGTTTGATCCCCAGGATCTCCTAGGAAAAATGTATGCCTGAAACCCTGGAAAGCCATTGCTGCCAGTCAGGGTCAACAATACTGGCCTAGATGTACCAAGGATCTGACTCAGTATAAGGCATCTAACTAGGTTCCTATGATCTCAGGCCGGAGGGCTTGGAGATGCAGACCAGTCAAGGCAGCTCACAGAGGCAGGGGCCAGACCACCAGACGCAGGGCTGGGACTACCGCCTCCCAGTTGGGAGAGGCAATCAGCACAGTTAAAAATGCAATCAACACAGTTAAAAAAAATACTACTTTGAAAAGCTGCGTTTGTGTTCAATATCTTCATTTCTCCAGAGGGCTTCTAGGAGGCCCCAGATGGGACCAGAGGCACTCTTGGGAAATCAGATGTGCTCTGCTGAAAGAAAGAAAGAAAGAAAGAAAGAAAGAAAGAAAGAAAGAAAGAAAGCAGGCTCCACTGTCTGGTTATTGGGAAGGGTAGGCAAGCACTGGGTGGACTGGGAGAGAGAGAGAGAGGTCATGTCTACACCAGTGTTTATCCCAGGGATCGCCCCAGGATCATCCCTGTGCATCCACGTGACACACAGGTGATTCTGAGGGCAGGAGGGATGATCCCTCAATTTCCCCGGGATAACTTGCATCACTTATATCCCAAGGAGCTGGGAATCGCAAGGAGGTAGGAAGCAGGCATGGGGCACGGAGCTCCTCAGGCGCTCTGTGCCCATCGGGGGTGGGGAGGGGAGCAGGAGCGGGGTGTGTGTTGTTTTTTACCTGGAATTTTTGCTGGAGTGCTCGTGCGTTCCAGCTCTTTATGTCTTTTTTTGTAAAAAAAAAAAAAAAAAAAAAAAAAAGGCCACTGTGACGGACCCGATGCCCAGGACGTCACACGGCCCATGTGGACCGAGGGGGAGGATCTCACGAGCAGAATACCGTGAGATCCTCCCCCCTCACTTCCGGAATGCCCGGGGGGAGGGGTGTCTACCGTATTTCTTCGATTCTAAGATGCACTTTTTTCCCTAAATAAACAGCTCTAAAAATGGAGTGCGTCTTAGAATTAATGGTGTCTTAGAATCAAAGCAATATGGTAAGAGGAAAAGAGGAAGCTCCTGCAGCAGCCTCGAGACACGCGAGCGAGGAGGAGCTGGTTGGGTAAGCGCCTGGTTTTTTGTTAGTCAAATTTATTCGTAAGTCCCATCGATTTCCATGGGACTTACTCGCGTGTCGTCGTCCCCTGGTGCACAGACAAGTAAAGAGCGGGACTGGAGAGTTAAGCGTTTTAGCTCCTTAATCGCGTCTTCTCCTCTCTCTCCCCGCCCGAAAATATTGTTTACTCTTTGTTTCAACGCCCCCCCCTTCTTCCCGCGCAAACGGCGGTTTCTTCTCTCACAGAGGGAAAAAAGAAAAGGACACAACCATTAGAAGAAAGCGTGGGGGGGGGAGGAGGTTGGCTGGGCGGTGAGGGAAGTATTTCTTCGATTCTAAGATGCCCATGGCGGAAGTCAGAATGGAATCCGGGGGGTGGGGGAACTAGTGAAAGATCTTGGAGCAACACCCCTCATAAGAACATCAGAAGAGCCCTGCTGGATCAGACCAAGGGTACACCTAGTCCAGCACTCTGTTCACACAGTGACCAAGCAGCCATCGGCCAGGAATGAACAAACGGGACATGGTGCAACAGCACCCTCCCGCCCATGTTCCCCAGCAACTGGTGCCCACAGGCTTACTGTCTTGAATACTGGAGATAGCACACAACCATCAGGGCTAGTAGCCATGGTAAGCCTTCACCTCCAGGAATTCATCCAACCCCCTTTTGAAGCCATCCAAATTGGTGGCCATCACGACATCTCGTGGTAGTGAGTTCCATAATTTAACTATGCATTGTGTGAAGAAGTCCTTCCTTTTATTTGTCCTGGATCTCCCACCTATCAGCTTCATGGGATGACCCTGGGTTCTAGTATTTTGAGAGAGGAAGTAAAATGCCTCCCTCTTCACATTCTCCACACAGTGCATCATTTTGAACACCTCTATCACATCTCCCCTTAGCCTTCTTTTTTCCAAGCTAAACAATCCCAGAATCCTCAACCGGATTCTTCCAACATCCCTACTTGCAATAACTCATCCAAGATAAAATATTCTAGGGCTTAAACCACATCACTGGAAAACACATGCTTGTGGATCCATCGCTCAGAACATAATGCCTTCTGCTGCTTCCGTTGTGCATAATTCTTCTCCAGCTTGCTTTCTCTCACACATGATCTTCTAATTCCTTTTTTAAATGGGCTTGAGGTTGTATTTTACCTCCCGTGGTGATGACAGGGATTGATCCCTTTCATGGTAGTTCCTTTCCATAATCTTGTCTGAGCCCACTGCAGCTGTCACCTTCTTAACCATACTTCACACCATGCGGGGTGGTGGGCTTCTGTGTCCTACTCCCAAACCTCAGGAATCTGGCACCTTTGGAATAAGGCACACACTAACTCAACTGGCTGTGAAAGAAGCTTTCAAATGCTGGTAAAAACAGATGTTACATTTGTTTCCTAAAACAGCCCACATCATGTTCAGCAGGAGAATGCTTTTTTCTGTGCCAGAAAGAGCTTCTGAAAGTTTCCAGCATGATCATAAGGACAGCCATGGAGGACACCTATTGGCTAGTACCTGTAATGTCGCCAACCCACTTCTATTTTATTTTTTAAAAGATGCCTAACAAGAATGGAGTGGGGATATAATTGAGGTTTATAAAATAATGAATGGTGTAAACCAGCCTTGCCCAACCTGGTCCCTTGGACTACAACTCCCAGCATTCCCCAGGGGAAATGGAATGGAGGGGTTGAAATTCTGAACAGAAAACATGCCACGCTGCAACATTTTGATGCAGGCCCCACTTATAATAAAATTAGTGAGAATGAGCTGTAAGCCAGGAAAGCTCTTGGTTTACATTTCTCCTTGGTCAACAAAGGCGAGTTTTCACTGAGGGAATTAACATGTGTCCACTTCAGACTGCAGCTGGGGGGTTCGCAGGATACAATGCTCCTTGATGCACACAAATTCCCTGCACATAGAAAACTAGAACGCCAGCTCTGCTAGCACCCCTCTCCCTGACATGCTAGTTTTCTATGTGCAGGGAAATTGTGTTTTTGTTTGACGGAGCATTACGTTATGCAACCTGCAAGCTGAAGGTTTAGACACAGGGTACAGCATCTCAGTGAGATCCAAATTACAAGCTAAGGTTCAACGGCCCCGTTCACATGTGCATGGGGGCAGGGAGGCTGAGTAGGGGATCTACGAAGCGGGGAGGGTTAGGAAAACGTCTACAAGGAAGCCCGTCACACGATCGGCAATTATGCGATGACCTGTGGTTCACTTACCCCTCCCTGCTTCGTGGATAGATTGGTGTCCATCCATGGTTGTCACTGAGTATCCTAGCAGCCGTCATGGCTGGTTAGGGTACCCATGGGCCATTCTAGCCGTCGCTATGCAACAGCTGCAACCGAGAAAGTCCATGCTGGCTAGAGCAACTCCAGGAGTGGTGGACACTCTAGGCGGCCATCTCGCTGGTCCGCCATTTTTTTCATCCGCACAGCCTCCGTGACCTACATAGTTCCCATCATGTGCAAACCATCCCCATGGCCTGTTAACCCCATTGCAGAAGGTGGGTAAGAGAGGTGGGTACTTGAACCCCTCCTGAACATGCTTACCCAACATTATTTATGAGCAATCCACGGTGGATTAGTGTAAGGTCTGAACAGGCCCAAAGACTCCTGGCTAGTGGTACATTTCACATGTCAGGATTACGGTGCAAGGGAAGGAGAGGATGCGGAAATGCCACTCAGGATTGGGGGGAAAAAACCAACCCACCCAACCAACCCAGGACCTTGGAATTGTTGTAGATCACAAGCTGAATATGAGCCAACAGCGTGACGTGGCTGCAAAAAAAGCAAACACAATTTTGGGATGCATTAATAGAAATATCTCTTTGAAATCGCGCAAGGTACTGGTTCCCCTATGTTCGGCACTGGTTAGGCCTCAACTTGAGTACTGCGTCCAGTTCTGGGCACCACACTTCAAGAAGTTTAACCTATAAAGCCTTACATGGCTTGGAACCACTATACCTGATGGAACGCCTCCCCCTACATGAACCTACCCGTCCACTGCGCTCAACATCTAAGGTCCTCCTCCGAGTGCCTACTCCGAGGGACACTCGGAGGATGGCAACAAGGGAGAGGGCCTCTTCAGTGGTGGCCCCCCAATTATGGAATGATCTCTTCGATGAGGCTCGCCTGGCACCAACATTGTTATCTTTTCAGCGCCAGGTCAAGACCTTTCTCTTCTCCCAGGCATTTAACAGCATTTAACAACATATGCTAAGTTTGTTTGTTTTTTAATGGACCCCAGAACTGTCGTTGTTTAAAATGGATACTGTTTTACACTGTTGTTTTTATATTTTTGATGGTTTTAGATTTGTATACTTTTAAATGTTCACTGTTTTAACTTTTGTAAAGCGCCCAGAGAGCTTCGACTATGGGGCGGTATATAAATTTAATAAATAAATAAATAAAGGATGCAGACAAACTGGAGGGGGTTCAGAGGAAGGCAACGAGGATGATCAGGGGTCTGGAAACAAAGCCCTATGTGGGAAGAGACTGAAAGAACTGGGCATGTTTAGCCTTGAGATTGCGCTCTAAACAAATCAACTAAAGGTTTAGTTGATTCATCCATAGGGATAGATTTTAATCTGTGCGATATGGCTGTCGCTGGTTAATTTGTATGTTTCTCTCACACTTCCTTCAGTATCTCAAACAGCCACTACCCTTGAAGTTTTGGTGTGATGAAAATATATATTTAAAATACAAATGGTGCTTAATTAATCCCGGCTGCAATCCTACGCATGTTGACTTGGGAGTACATCCCATTGAATTACGCGGGAGTTTATTTTGGTGTGAAGAGGCATAGGATAAAAAGGATTTCACTCCACTGATGCAGTCCTGTGGACCCTTCTCCGAGAGGAAAATCCCTTAAAATTGGAGGGAGTACACGTGTATAGTGGTACCATCAGGGTCGGACGTTGGGGCACAGGCAGAATGAGAAATAGGGACCCCGAGTGCAACAGGGCTGGCTTACCACATTCTGAAGTCAAGGAATACACATTACTATTTAAGCCACACACACGCGCACACACACACACATATTTCTCTTGGCCCTGTAAGGCTATTAAGTCCAGAGTCTAAAATTACCTAACTGCACCACTGAACACGCATACGACTGGAGCTGCAAATAAGTTCTCCGGTAAACATTCTTTATTGAGTTAAGCACTTTAATTATTACTAATATTGGGGGAGGAGAGAAGCCCGGAAGAATTACGTTCTGATTATCAAAACCCCTTGGGGGGCAGGGGGTGGGGTGGAGGATCCAATTTTGGCTGTTACAAGGTCTGCTGATTTGGGGGGGGGGCATAGAAGACTGGGAAGGATCCCCTGGGAGAAATGGAGGGTCTGATTAAGTATATCCTGCTCCCAGGTTTTTTGGGGGAGGAGGTTGTCTGCGGCCCAAGATAATACCACAGGGTTGTAGCCTTGGATGAGTTTTGGATACAAGGCAAAAAGGGTCTCATTCTCTATCCTACAGGGAACAAAAGGCTCGTAGTATGAGGCTGGGACTGAAATAATACATGGAGGAAGGAACACTAGCCAACTTCACTGCCCAAACAGGTAGATTTGGGAAGCAAAATCAAAATTAGTCTTTCGCAAATTCCAGTAGAGAACTGTGCAGAAGAGCGGTGTAGTGGTTACAGAGCCAGTAGTGGCACAGCAGTTAGAGCAGGGGTCTGGACACCCTCCGGATGTTGTTGGGTTTCAAACCTCGTCAGTCCCAGCCAGTGGGAAGGGATGATGGGGTTTGTAGTCCAACAACAGCTGGGGCGGGACTCTTGGCTACTGCTAGTTTAGGGAAGGTCGGAGATGAACAGTTTCAAAACAGCCGTGAGGTTTTGAATCACCATCTTGACACCTAGCTCTACCTACCAGGGTTGTTGTGAAGAGGATAAAATGGGCTTCTTCCTCGGTGAGTGTATCTTCTCACCGCTGTTGCCACCAATGGCTCTTGCTCCTCATCCTCTTCCTCATCATGGCCACCACTTACTTGGTGAGCAGGCAGAGAGCCAGGGAGCCAGGAGGCCACGCCGTCTCCTGCTTCTCCTCCTCACCACCTCCGTCGTCTGGGCCGGAGCGAGAGGCAGGTGAACAAGGCCGGTTGCCATGGTGAAGAGGAGGAGCAACTCCAGGGGGCGCTTGTCAGGGCCCCCCTGCTGGGGGTGGGCCCTTGACAGGTGCCCGGTCATGCCTACCCTTCACTTCAGTCCTGGAGTGAGCACAGGTAAGCCCACCTGCTGCCCTAAGTTCCTCGGAGGAAAAGTGGGTGTGAGCATACTAACAAAGAATTCTGCTTCCTTGCCCAGATCTTGTGATGGGCTCCATCATCCTCATTGCCAGGACCAGGCCAGGCCATTGTGGTGCCCAAGGTGGAATACCCAGCTGGTACCTCCTTCCCTCTAAAATTAACGCAAGGCACAACACACACGGGACATTTTCCTGCACTTCCCATGTTCACATGAATGGAACATTCATAGACCCCGGGATCCATCCTTCCCTCCTCTAGGGACATCAGAAGCTGGCTTCTACTGAGTCAGATCCCTTGGTCCATCTAGCCTTGTATTGTCAACACTGGCTGGCAGGAGTTCTTCCTGCCCTACCTGGAGAAGCTGAGGATCAAACCTTGGACCTTCTGCAGACAAAGCATGTGGTCAGTCACAGAATTCCCAAGCATAACCTGTGGTCCAACTAGTTCAATATTGTCTATCCGGAACTTTGAAACTAAGAATTGGTGCCTGAACTTTGCTTCTCTTTTTCCTCCTCCCTCCCAATCCCTTTTCCTTTTGGGTTGTGTCCTTTAGATTGTAAATCTGACTCCTGATTACCACTGACCTACAGCCCCATCTCTGCACCTGCTCTTATGTATTGCGACTCTCCTCTTGCACAGCTTTGGCTGGCTGGCTTGGATGGGATTTGTGCAAGAGCACATCCGAGGAAGTGGCCATCAACAATTTGTCTTCTGGTTGATTGGTTGGTTGATTACATTTCTGCACCGCCCAATAGCCAAAATTCTCTGGGCAACCTGCAAAGATTTCCAACCCTTAAAAACACCAGTGTGATAAAAGCATCATCGGAAACCTTTAAAAGTTGAAAACAGAACCAAAGTGGTCGCGATCCATGACATGAGCGATTGGGCAGTTTGGAAATGTACCAAATAAATAAATAAAACTCAGTTTAAAAGGGAAAAAAGAAAAGAAAAAAGACGCAGCAGCAGTGTAAAAGGTTTAAAAATGCCATGGCACATTTAAATAACTAAACTTAAGGGTGCGAAACTATGGATTAGACAGAAAAAAAGATCTCCAATTTCCAGAATTCCCCAGCCAGCTATGACTACTTAAGAATTGTCAGACTTTTCCCCCCTGTCAAAACATGCATAGGATTGTGGTCAGAGCCAGACGGAGACACAGGTCTGTACCCCAAGCAGGTTACATTGAAAATTCAATAATGCTTTTAAATAACAAAGTTAAGGGTGCAATCTTATGCATGGTTAGACCGGGGGGTGGGGGTCGGAGTCCTACAATTCCCAGCAATCCCCATCCAGCACAGCTGGGAATTGTAGGACTTTTCCCCTGTCTCTACAAGCATTTGGTTCATGCCTGAAAGGACTAAAAATGCCTGAGGAAATTCAAGGAAAGTCTCCACCTGGTGCTGAAAAGAGACCACAACGTCGATGCCTCTGTGGGAAGGCCGTTTTCCCAACCAGGGTGCTGCCGGCCACCTATGATGGCTAGATCTTGCCTCCAGCCTCGGAGACCACATACATCTCAATCCTGGTCACTGGGGAACCCGGGCAGGAGGGCGCTCTTGCACTCAGGTCCTGCTGGCGGGCTTCTCATTGGGGCGTCTGGCCGGCCACTGTGGGAACAGAAGGGGGGCCTAAAGAGGCCTTTGGCCAGGCCCAGCAGAGCCCTCACCTTCTGATGGGTCAGCCGCCTGCCTGTCTCTCCCTGGAGGTGCTGCCTCGTGGCTGGGCTACCTCCGCCCATCCCTGAGCCCTGCTTATCTGGGTTGTATGGGAGGAAAGACATTCAAGGGCACGGGTGCCCGGGTGCATTGGGGAGGGTCAAGGCGAGTCCTGAATGGCAGTTTGCTCCATCCCTCCGAGCGACGCCTGAGGGCTCTGAGCTGCTGCAGCACAAGCGGCAGGCAAAAGGAGCATCATGCGCGGCGTCTCCTTCCCACCTTTGTGCTCAGAGCTTCCCTTCACATTAGCTTGTCTTACTTGCAGTGAAAAGCATCCTCTGGAGGTTGTTTGTTTCCTTGTTTCTGGCTGGGGTGCCAGACTTTGGCAGGGGCAGAACACCCAATGGAAAGCACTTCTTCTTCTTCTCTCTCTCTCTCTCTCTCTCGCTCATACACACACACACATGCACACACACGCTACTTGGGCACATCCTATTGTCTGCAACCTCGTGCACATAGATACTTCAACATGTCAATAACCTTTGACATTGCCTGTCACATGCTTCACCTTGTGACTATTGCGCTCACCTATTTTGCACTGTCCCGTTGTGACTATTGCAATTCGCCTATCGTATGTTCCACCTTGTGACTATTGTGCATCTCCTATTGTACTCCCCCCATTGTGACTATAGCACTTCACCTATTACACCCTCCCCTGTTGTGACTATTGTACTTCGCCTATCACATGTCTCACCTTGTGGCTATTGCACTTCGCCTATTTCACCGTCCCCCATTGTGACTATTTCACTTTGCCTATTGCACCCTCCCCCATTGTGACTATAGCACTTTGCCTATTACACCCTCCCCTGTTGTGACTATTGTACTTCGCCTATCACATGTCTCACCTTGTGACTATTTCACTTCGCCTATTGCACCCTCCCCCATTGTGAATACTGCACTTCACCTATGGCACACTCCATCTTGTGTCATGTCTCAAACCAGCATCAACAGCCACGCCTGCCCGGGCTCCTTGCTACCACACCACTAATCTTGCACATTCCCCATTGTGTGAGCATGCGCCCCCGCTGGTGTTGCGGGCACACTAACGTGAGGATCATATCAATACGGGATAGAAGTCAAATCAATCAAGGATTGATGGAAGGTGGTCAGACAAGGGTGCCCATGTTGGCAATTGCACATATGTTTCCAGGTGCCTGCTACAGGTTTGCATGAACTGAGGCATTCCTGATGCTTTCCCTCCTAGATGGAGCAGTGCATGGTGGCACAAGCAAGCTGTTGCACAATGCGATTGTTGCTTGCTGGCAGTGCGTGCACTGCCAGCAAGCCTCCCAACTGTGTTACACAAACATCTGTGCTTGTTTGCATTGCGCACCTGGGGCAGCGCCGTCTTTTTCCTCTTCTCCAGGCCGCTCTGCAAGCTGGCAGCTGCCCAGGTATGCCGATAGGAGAGTCTGCCAGTGAGTTGCCCCCGCTTCAACACTGATGAGCATTCACACTTGGAAAGCGGGGACATGCAACACTCGATCCCTTGAGAGCCGCTTCCCCTGAAGAGGCACTGATGCGCAGTTGGTTCAAAGCATGCTCCGAACGGCAGCCAGATTTTGAAAAGAACGCCGCTCCTGCCCGCTCGCCTTTAAATGCATACACACCGGCCCAGAAGGGGATCCCCCTCCCCGGGCCTCAGGTGAGCGGAGGGGACCTGCTCCCCCAAAATGGGGACAGCCCACCGTCTTTTGAAGAGGTTCATTGGTGGAGAAGCGTGCAAGCGCTTCACCCAAGTTGGTGGTGTGATGCTCTCCTTCTCTCTCCCTCTACACACACACACACACACACACACACACTGCCCCAGCTTGTTTTTCTGTTTGCCCACCACAGAGCCAGAGAGAATGATGTGACATTCTGTCTGTAAATAAATAAACTAAATAATTCAAGGCGAATTTGCCAAGCGCCAGAAACACAGGTTCCCAGTGGATCCCCGGGGGACCGGGGTGGCTGGGTGGAGGCAGCGAGTGAGCATGCACGCAGCTTGCATTCAAAGGATCCATCCCTGCGCGAGGAACCGGCCAAGCCACGAGGCCAGGACAAGGGTGCTGCCATCGGCCCTCCACCACAGAACTCTCTGCAGTGCCCATGCAAGTGAGCACCTGGTTCCAAAACACTGCTGGGAACACACCTGCAAAGCGCCCTCCCTCCTCCCCGCCAGGAGGTGACCCAGGCCACTCGACTTGGCAGTATGGGTGGGTGGGAGAAGCAAGCACCTCGCGGATGCCCCGTGGAGGCATCAAAGAGGTGGCATTTGTGCCTCCCGTCCCCAACTAATTGCATGGTTTTGCAAAATAATAATAACAACAATAACAATAGCATCCAATGCAGTCAACATTGCAGAAATGAATGCAGGAAAGAGAGAGAGAGAGAGAGAGAGAGGGAGGGAGGGAGAGAGAGAGAGGAGCAGCAACAGGAGGCTAAAAGTTTTTTTTGGGGGGGTGTATAGAAAGTGCCACACGACCTGTCCACATCGTTTTATTCTGGAGTGACTCCGGATTGGCAGTTTCGTCCCCCAAATCTTTAATGCGGATGAGTGCAAACCATGAGGTGTGTGTGTGTGTGTGTGTGAAGGGGACGGGACACATCTGTCTTCTCTGATGTAGCCACAAATTAACCACCCCGCTTATATGTCCCAACGGAGGGAAGGGTAACTAATCCGGATTCAACGTCGACTTCCATGCCTCCGCTCTCCTCTCCCGTTTCTCCCCGGGCAGTCCATCCATCCTTCCCCTTCCTCGCCTCCCTAACTCTCCCCCACCTCAATATTTTAAGCAAACAACAACAGCAACACCCTCCCTGCTTACCTGTGATTTCTCCTGCGGTCCATCTTCCAGCTGTGCTGCCCCTCCAACATTTTTCCATCGATCGTTGACCATTTTCCAGAGGGTGCGTGACCAGTTAAAGGGTGGTGGTGGTGGGAAATCCTCGCCTAAGTGGTACCCAACCTGCGATGCCGGAGAAGTCCAAAAGGAGGCAAAGAGTTCCAAATTGGGAGAAAGGGAGAGAGGGAGAGAGAGAGAGAGAGAGAGAGAGAGAGAGAGAGAGAGAGAGAGAGAGAGAACAGGGAACGTTTTCTTCCCAGTCAATAGGAATGGGGGAAAGTTGGAGGGACACAGAACTGGTTTGCCTCTTGGGGTCTTTTGCTTCAGCTTGGAGGATCCTCCTTCCTCCTCCTCCCTCCCCCCTCCTTCTCTCTCTCTCTCTCTCTCTCTCCCTTGTCTGGATTTCTCTCTTCTTTCTCTGCACCTCCTCGCTCTCAGGCAGATGGGGAGGGACACACAGCATCTAAAAGAAACGCGCGCACACACCGGAGGCACAGAGAGCAAGAGAAACACATACACACACACACACGTTTCTTTTTGGCTCTACAGAACAGATCCATTGGGAGGGGGTTGGTGCGGGTCTGGGGGGCGCGATCCGGTGACCCACCCAGACCGAACTTCCCCTCTCGGGGCTGGGGGACACCAGACGCGGGTGGGGGTGAAGGCAGGAGGGTCTCGAAGCCTCCGCGTGTTACAATCCCGAGTCAAGAGGCGCCGTTTGGAGGCGCGACACGCGAACCTCGACCGCGCCTGCAGGAGGGCGGGCGCGCACGTGTGAACCCGGCGACGCGAGTGGGTTTGAAGAAGGCGCTTTCTTCCTCCTCGCCTGCTTGTGTACAACGAGGAGGCATAAACCTCCTGCCTTTGAACGCCAGGAGCTTGTTCGTGAGAATTTATCCCCTCCTCTCTCTAAACCATTCTCGGTTGCGATTTTTTTAAAAAAAACAACAACAAGCAAACTTTTCCGGCTGTATTTGCGCGGCTTTGGGGCAGTTCACACGTGCATTCTGCTTCGTCTGCGGAGGGCGCCCTCTAGCGGAACTCCCGCGTGTTTTGAACGGGCCAGGTTAGAGGCGAGACACCAGGATGATTATTTACATCTTACCTCAAGCGGGAGGGAACGGGCGGGTGGGTGTGTCCGTAACCACCTTAACTGTTCGGTTCGGCGGGGGGGGGGGGGGCGGTGCCCCAAAGGCCTTTTGAAGACAAAATTGTAAGCTGCTTTTAATTCCCTTTTCTATGCAGCTGTTCAGGATACAGGAGTCTTGTCCTCCTTTTCATAGCGCCACCCTAAATACTAGTAGAGACTTGGACTGAGATACAGGAGATCCGGGTTCAAGTCTCCACTTGGCCATGGAAACCCACTGGGAGAGACAGTTGCAGGGGTCTGGAAACGAAGCCCTTTGAAGAGAGGCTGAAAGAACTGGGCATGTTTAGCCTGGAGAAGAGAAGGCTGAGGGGTGACTTGAAAGCACTCTTCAAATACTTGAAAGAGGAGGGCTAGGATCTCTTCTCGATCATCCCAGAGTGCAAGACAAGGAATAATGGGCACAAGTGACAGGCTCCACATCGGGAAAAAATTGACATCAGGAAAAACTGGATATCAGGAAAAACTTTTCCTGGACATCAGGAAAAACTTCCTGCTGTTAGAGCAGTACGACAATGGAACCAATGACCTAGGGAGGTTGTGGGCTCTCCCACACTAGAGGCCTTCATGAGGGAGCTGGACAACCACCTGTCAGGGATGCTTTAAGGTGGATTCCTGCATTGAGCGGGGGGTTGGACTCGATGGCCTTGTAGGCCCCTTCCAACTCTGATTCTATGTGGGGAGGACAGAGTTAAACCTTCCCTCGCCATCTGCAGTACCCCTTGAAAACCCCTGCCCCTGAATGGCAATAAAGGTTGGGGGGGAAATATACCTGGGCACTCAGGGCTCTGTGGAATAGATCCAGGCCCTTTGGAAATCGATTTAGGGCCCGGTCTCCAAAGGTCCAGCGTTAACACCCCTGCTGGCCTGGCCAATTCGCCTCGAAATCTCACCGTGGGCCCAATCCATCAGCAATTCCAGCCCGCCTGGATTGCACCATTGATCATAATCACAGGTAAGCGAGACACAGCGGCAAGCCGGCCAAGAGGTGGCAAGAAGAAGCCCCTGAGAAGGGCGCGTAATTTGGCGGAGCAAGGAAGAGAGGCCCTTTGGGCTTCATTAGCCAGGCACTTAACCTCGCAGATGGCAGCTTCCGGGCGGCATTGCAGAGGGAGTAGAGAATAGGCGCTCCATTTCCCAGCCCTTTGCAAGCTGTCCTTCCGCACGTCCCGCGCTAATTAATTATACGGCATTGCAGATTTAGACAGTCAGTCGCAAACTGTGTATCATTTTTTACTCGCTTCCAAGACGCTTGCGACCAATGAGAGGGGGGGAGCGTGGTGATACTGCCGCTCGCCGTGAATCTCTGATATTGCCTCCTTCTTGTCTGTGCCTTGAACCGATCCCTGGGGATTCGCCGTTGCGCACTACTGCTAAAGCCGGTTGCGGTGCGTCAGAGGTCCGCCCCGCAAGGGAGGCGCTAATTCAGATCGTGGTGCTAGTGGAGGGAGATGATGACCCCCATCCCTGACCTAGCTCAGAGAGGCCTGGTGCTCCATCGTACTCCCGGAGATGTCCAGCAGTGTTTCTGAGGCTCAAGGGGTCCTAAAGGACCCCAGACCACTTGAGGTCCACTCTGTGGAAGAATGTTCTGCCAGCCATCTAAAGTAAGAGGAGTCAAAAGATAATCTTGTTTTGTGGCTAGAGCACCACTTCCCTATCCCAGTGCCCTCCAGATGTGCTGGCTGGGGTTGATGGGAGTTGTAGCCCGACACATCTGTTTGGGGGTCTAAGACATGGATCAGTGGTGTCATTCCACAAGCCCCTTCTGGTGATTGGCTGGAGACTCAGGACAGACAAAAGGTAGTCCTTCTTCACCTGGCACATTATTAACTTATGGAACTCAGGGCCACAAGATGTGGTGACCAACAAGAGGCGCAATTTTAACCTAGGGAACTCACTGCCACAAGATGTGGCAGCCACCATCTTGGACAGCTTTAAAAGGACATCCAACGAATTCATGGAGGGTATTAAGACTACCCCTGGCTACTAGATGTGATGGCTATGGGCTACCTCATGCGTGCCTTCTGGAGGCATCTGCTTGGACACTGTGGGAGGCAGCATGCACGACGAAAGAGGCCTCAGGCAGTGTTGGCTTCCAGATTATATTGAACAGGCCTTCATGTCCTTGGCTGGATGGCTTCCTTCTCTCGCTCGGCCTTCCCCAACCAGGTCTCCTCCAGCTGTGTGAAATTACAAATCCTACCCAGTTGAATTTTAAGAAGTCTGGCTGTTATTTTAATAACGTATCAGTTTTATATGTTTTAATCAGTTTTAAGTATTTTATAATATTTTTGAATTCTGTGTTGTTCCCCACCTCGATCCAGAGGGAGAGGCGGGTAAGAAATCATCCCCCTCATCCTCATCCCCACCCGCCATGCCGAAGACTCGACATGTCAGGATTTCAGCCTCCGCCTTGGGGGTCCTGTGGGCAAACCATAAAACATCAGGGGGGAGGGATGTTTTGCTTAGCTTACAGAAAGCGTTTGTTCTTATGTTAACCCCATGCCCATCAGGTTCCGCCCCAGTGTCACTAACGATAGTCAGGGTCCACCACGGCGACCCTACTCTTGCTCGACCAAGCCTCCCCAATTATTTCCAAAGCCCCAGATGCTGGCTCCAGGTTTCGGAGGTCCCTTCGGCAAGAGATCCTCAATGTCCTCCCTCCCTCGGTGAATCAACCTCTTCCTCCTCCTCTTCCTCAACATGGCTGCCACTTGCTCGCTTGATAGGCAGGGAGCTAGGAGGCCACGACGTCTTTTGCTCCACCTTCTCACCACCTTCTCACCGCCTTCGTTGCCTGGGCGAGAGGCGAGAGAACAAGAAGGCTGCACTTTTGAACAGGAGGGGGGAGTCCAGAAGGATCTTATCAGTGGGCCCCTGCTGGGGCTCAGGGCCCCCACCATCCCTACCCTCAAGTCTGATCCAGCAGCACTTTTCTTATGTTCCTACCTGGAGCATGTGCTCAAATACGTCCGGCCATTCCACCATGACGAAGATTCACCTTTTCTTCTTTTTTAATCCGTTTTTTCCTGCTTCCCTGCTCCTCTTAATGATGCATACAGAGGGAAATGATGTTGGATACAACCCAGAGATATTTTAAGGCTGTGTGCATTGGGGCCCCCCAAAATACCGTTGGCTTTTGTTTCCAGCCCCTCATGGCTTCAAGGAGCTTTAATGAAGCTAAAAGAACACAAGGGCTGGCCTTCTGACGGTACATTAACTTCCCCGTTTCCGAAACTGTTTGGGCCACGGCAAAGCGACCATGAAAATCAACATCCAGCAAGGGACATGGATGACGTTTTAGTACACACACACGCACACACACACATCCCTTGGAGACGTATTTTTCAGCACAAAGGAAACTTCTGGTGTGTTGGGACATGTTTGGAGCACTCCGGCAAGTTCCACAAGACAGGATTTCTCTCTGCAAAAGAACAAACTTGACGTGGTGATACTCCATATGGTTGCATCAAGGCTCTTTTGGAGGTGCTGTTTTAGCAACGCACAGGGCAGGGGTACACGTGTGCACCTGTAAGACGCCACACAAAAAGTATCTTGTGACATTCCTATGTTTGATCATACAATGAGATCAGCGCACATGTGAACATCTGTAGAAGCGGGAAATGTTAGGAAGAGAAATCAGGGGGCTGCCTAGAATCATAGAATAGCAGAGTTAGAAAGGGCCTAAAAGGCCATCGAGTCCAACCCCCTGCTCAATGCAGGAATCCACCCTAAAGCATACCTGACAGACAGTTGTCCAGCTGCCTCTTGAAGGCCTCTAGTGTGAGAGAGCCCACCACCTCCCTAGGTCACTGGTTTTATTGTCGTACTGCTCTAACAGTCAGGAAGTTTTTCCTGATGTCTAGCCAGAATCTGGCTTCCTGTAACTTCAGTCCATTATGCCGTGTCCTGCACTCTGGAGGATCGAGAAGAGATCCTGGTCCTCCTCTGTGTGACAACCTTTTAAGTATTTGAGGAGTGCTATCATGTCTCCCCTCAATCTTCTCTTCTGAAGGCCAAACAAGCCCAGTTCTTTCAGTCTCTCTTCATATTATTATTATTATTATTATTATTATTATTAATAATATTTATTTATTTATATAGCACCATCAATGTACATGGTGCTGTACAGAGTAAAACAGTAAATAGCAAGACCCTGCCGCATAGGCTTACATTCTAATAAAATCATAATAAAACAATAAGGAGGGGAAGAGAATGCAAACAGGCACAGGGTAGGGTAAACAGGCACTGGGTAGGGTAAAACTAACAGTATAAAGTCAGAACAAAATCAAGTTTTAAAAGCTTTAGGAAAAAGAAAGAAAAGTTTCATAGGGCTTTGTTTCCAGACCCCTGATCATCCTGGTTGCCCTCCTCTGAACACGCTCCAGATAATAATAATAATAATAATAATAATAATAATAATAATAATAATAATAATAATAATTTTGTTACCCACCTCTCCCTCTGGATCGAGGCGGGGCACAACACAAATAAAAACACCATAAAATACATGCAACTAATTCAAACATTTAAAACCAGTGCATCATTAAAAGCAGCACACCATTAAAAAAGGCATCTTAAAATTCAACTGGGTAGGCCTGCCGGAAGAGATCAGTCTTCATGGCTTTCTTCAATTCTGGAAGACTGTTAAGTTGACTGCATCTTTCTTGAAGTGTGGTGTCGAGAACTGGACACAATATTCAAGATGAAGCCTAACCAGCGCTGAATAGAAGGGAACCAGTACCTCGAGCAATTTGGAAGCTATACTTCTATTAATGCATCACAAAAAGAGCATTTGCTTCTTTTGCAGCCGCATCACATGCCCTATATGCGGCAAAAGCCCCACAGTGGCTACGAAGGTGTGCCGCACCAGTTATATGACACAGACACAGCTTCACAGCCGCCGCGGGACTTCCCTGCGAGGCTGCGCTTTGAAAAGTTCGGGGACTTACAAATGAAGCATTCCGCCAAGTTTGAACATCACTTTCCAGACCTGTCACGATCCCGCAACTAACTGACGCCAGAAGTCACCACGCACCCCCAGAAGCATCGTTGCCAACGTGCGCGCACCAGGGAGCAGATGCACAGAGCCTGCGCCGTTTTCTGTACGCCGGGAACCCACTGTGTGCACCTTTCCAATTTTCCCTTTTCAATCCTCCTTTTATTGCAGCTTTCATGCTGTCATACTTGGTGATTGTTGACAGAGAAAAAGTAGAAGACTGGGGAAAGGGGGGGGGGAATTCAGAAATAAAAATCTATTCCATCAATTGGACCAGCTCTCCCTCCCACCGCCATCAACTCCCCCCCCACCCCCATCATTCCCACCCCCTGCTATTGTATTATGGGTTTATGTCAAGGTATGTTAGATGCTAAATTAAACGTCAACCCACTGTACATTCCTGGCTTCAGCAGCAGAAAATGAGTTGCTGGACTTGGAAAATATCCAGTTGCTCAGCTCGGCGCGCTCAATGCTGCGCTGTGACAAGACCACTGAATCACTCCCTCTGTAGATTCCCAGGGCCGCGTGAAGCCAAGATGAATTTATTTTTAATGGTAAATTTTATTGTCAGAGTTAAGTCGAAACAGCTTTTAGCGAGGGGAGGCCCCCGGCTGCTTTTCGGAGACAGCGGGGTCAGCGCCTGTGGGGATGGAGAACCTGCCAGGGGTGAAATGAGCTGGACGGACCTCCGCGGGAGCCCGTAACTTGCTGATCTCCTGCTCTGAATAAGAAGGTTACCGTTCCCCTTCTGCATGGGGGACACGGCCTACTTGATCCCGGACTCTCTGCCTCAGAAACAAGCAAGTGAAAGCAAAATTGGGGGAAAGGAGGAGGGGCAAGAGCAGTTGGGAATAATGACAGGGAGAAAGTGGACTCCTTCAAGGAGGGGGGCGCTGACCTTGTCTTGCCCATTGGAGGTGTATTGGTTCCAAGCCCTCCCGCCTAGACGTGAGACAAATCTATGGTGCGACCACACGTGGAGTACTGTGTACAGTTCTAGTCACCACACCTAAAAAAGGATATTATGGAGCTGGAAAAAGGGTGGAAAAGGGCAACTAAAATGATTAAGGGGCTGGAGCATCTCCCCCTACGAGGGAAGGTGACATCAACTGGGATTGTTTAGCTTGGAAAAAAGGAGGCTAAGGGGAGACAGGATAGAGGTGGACAAAATGATGCATGGTATGGAGAATGTGGATAGGGAGACATTTTTCTCACACTCTCAAAATACTAGGACCCAGCGGGGTGCTCCCATGAAGCTGATGGGTGGGAGATTCAGGACAAATAAAAGGAAGGACTTCTTCACACAGTGCATAGTTAAGTTATGGAACTCACTACCACAGGATATGGTGATGGCCATGGCTTTAAAAGGGGGTTGGATAAGTTCCTAGAGGCAAAGGCGATCCATGTCTACTAGCCCTGTTGGTTGTGTGCTATCTGCAGCATCTGAGACAGTAAGCCTGTGTGCACCAGTTGCTGGGGAACATGGGTGGGAGGGTGCTGTTGCACCATGTCCTGCTTGTTCATCCCTTATAGGCCCCTTCCAACTCTACTCTTGTATGATTCTATGATAAACCACACCCAGACTCCCCAGAGGCTGCAGAAACTGCCTGCTTCCTGCCAACATTTTAACAGCATCCAATGCGGGGTGGGGGAACTAATCCCCGTGATAATTGTCCAGACTTCCTGGCCCGACTAATAAATACACCGTGTTCTCCATCTCTGCCTGCCAGAGATCTCCCAACTGGGAGCAGGCAGACGGACTCTATCTCTCTCTCTCTCTCTCTCTTGTTTCTCTCTCCTGAATCAGTGTGTTTAAATTCACACTGCCAGGGTTCCCCAGAGGAGACAGACGCCGGAGACGGTTGGCAGAGCAGTGCAGAGACGGAAGCGAGGACGTGTTGTTGCTGATGCGGTTTAAAGCAAGCCAGCAAACAAACAGTGTCAAAGAGCATCCAAATACACAGCAGGAAAATATTGGGGTGTGGATTCACCAAGCACGCACGGCCCCAACCTGGATCTGAGCGCAGTGGGAGCGTTTTCAAGGGGGGCAGTTCTTTCAGGAATGTTCTCCAGCTGTTGTACGCAAATGTCATGGATGTGATAGTTGCCTTCGTGAAATTGGGGCAGTCATCTTCACCCCCAATGCTGGCTCTAGGTTTATTTATTTATTTGTTTAATTTGTATACCACCCCATAGCCGAAGCTCTCTGGGCAGTTTACAACAGTTAAAAACAGTGAGCGTTAAAAACAAATATACAAAAATTTAAAACCCACATAAGCATGAAAACAACGATATCCATTTAAAACAACTGTTCTGGGTTCAGTTAAAAAAAAACCTCAGCATATGTTGTTAACTGCCTGGGAGAAGAGAAAAGTCTTGACCTGGCGCCGAAAAGATAACAGTGTTGGTGCCAGGCGAGCCTCGTCGGGGAGATCATTCCATAATTGGGGGGCCACCACTGAAAAGGCCCTCTCCCTTGTTGCCATCCTCTGAGCTTCCCTCGGAGTAGGCACTCGGAGGAGGACCTTAGATGTTGAGCGCAGTGGACGGGTAGGTTCTTGTCGGGAGGGGCGTTCCGTCAGGTATTGTGGTCCCAAGCTGTGTAAGGCTTTATGGTTTAAACCCAGCACTTAGGCTGCCTCCTTCAGTGGCCCAGGCTCAGTGATTGTCTTCCCCATCCCTGTGAACTCAGTGTTTGTTAGAAGGGGAGGGAAACTGGAGTTGACAGATCCTAGAGTCCACCGCATGATCAAATGGACAGAGGTGCGAGGGGGTCTGTTAGGCCCGTCACTCTCCAGAGGTTTCAACTGGAAGACCATCCCTGAAGGAGGGATTCCATAACAAGCCTGCCTTTTCGCCACCATTGCTACCAGCTGCTGTTGTTCCACCTCCTCTTTCTCATCTTTGTTCCTACTTGCTTGCTTGCGAGGCAGAGAGACAGAGAGCGCGGCGGCTGCAGCATCTCCTTCTCCTCCTTCTCACCACCTCTGTTGCCTCCGCTAGAGTGAGAGGCAGGGGAACAAGCAAATTGCAATAGTGAAGAGGAGGACCTAGTCTTGTCAGTGGGCCCCTGCTGGCTTGCGGGCCCTTGACAGATGCCCAGTCATGCCTGCCCTTGATGCTGCTCCTGATCACCAACAGACTAAAACTGATTATGATCATAATGGTGGTGGTGTACTGTAATTGTACTCTCTCGTTTCCCCTCCCACCTCTCTCTTTGCCCAGAGTAAAACAGAGTGAAGGAAGGAACTACAGCCTTCATTCTGATTTGGCTTCGCGACGTCAATCCTCACTGGCTATGTGGCATTGTTATAAAGCCTATTCAGAATGAAGGTGGAACCAGGACAAGAAAGAGGTAGAGGAAAAAGGCTAAAAAAACAAAATGTTTTGTGCCCAATTTTCCTCCTGAGCTGGAGGAAAAAAAACATTTTTCAGCTAAGACTTGGTCAGGCTTCATAATAAACATAAGAGACTCACATTTATGGAGTATATTCACTCACTCAGCCGTAACTGGGATATGGCATACAAAGTCTCAAAGGGAGATGTAACGTGAAAGCACAGCGCATCTTTCTTAGTCCTCGAGAAGGAATTCCTTTCCCCATTTGAAGTGAAATTGTGGGCATTGCTCCTCCTAATAGCACATTCAGCTAGTAGGTGTTGACAACATTGTGGCGAAAACGAGAACAACTGTGAAACTACAGGAGAGAAACATCAACGTATTGGGATTTTGGAGAATGTTCTCTCCCCCCCCCTTTTTTTTTTTAAGTAAAACAACCTAATTCACACTTCTCATACTAATATATGGGCTTATTCTCCAGATTACACGCTTCCCTGAATTTTGTGGTGCAGTTTTAGGTTCCAAAAATGTGTTCGAAATGCATATTCTAAGGGACAAGAACATTTAAAAATGCACATTTTAAGAGGAAAGGAGTACAAAATAAATGTTTTCGGGGGGAATGCATACAACTTAAATTCAATTTTTCATGTGGTTTTAAAAACTTGGGGGGGTGCAGAAAATAGGGGTAAACAAATTTACGTTTAAACGTATGCAAGAGCTTCGGCTATTGGTGGGGTATAGAAATGCAATAAACAAAAATAAATAAAATAGATAAACTGACACACCCTGGAAATAGGCTAACCTGTCCATTTATTTATTTATTTATTTATTGCATTTATTTTCCGCTCCCATAGCCAGGGCTCTCTGGGCGGTTTACAGAAATTCTAAAATTGAGATAAAAAGTATACAAAATTTAAAATTCTAAAACACAGAACATACACACATAGAGCATTAAAAACTGTTAAAAAACTAAACATGTGTGTGATTCAGATGTGCCGCCATATGCCCAGGCAAAGAGGAAAGTCTTAACCTGGCGCTGGAAAGATAGCAGCGTTGGTGCCAGGCGAGCCTCGTCAGGGAGATCATTCCATAGTCTGGGGGCCACCACCGAAAAGGCCCTGTCCCTCGTTGCCACACTCCGAGCCTCTCTCGAAGTAGGCACCCGGAGGAGGACCTTAGATGTTGAACGTAGTGACCGGGTATATTCACGTCGGGAGAGGCGTTCCATCAGGTATTGTGGTCCCAAGCTGAGTTCAAGGGATAGGCAAGGTTGGCGGATGTATAAAAAGCCTTTTGGTGGTGGGAAGCAATAAGGACCCCCCCCTTCAAATAGCCAATGAGAACTGAGCAGGCTCAGTAACCATAGAATATTGAGTCAGTTGGAAAAGAAACATGGAAAACTGATGGCATCGATGAAACATATACCGTATTTCTTCGATTCTAAGACACCCTCAATTGTAAGACGCACACTAATTTCAGTACCACCAACAGAAAAATAGCTTTGATTCTAAGAAATAATAAACGCACCCACGATTCTAAGACACACCCCGTTTTTAGAGATGTTTATGTGGGGGGGGAAGTGCGTCTTAGAATCGAAGAAATACGGTAATATTTATTTATTTATTTATTTATTTATTTTTGCCTCTCCCTCTGGATCAAGTCAGGGAACAACAAATATAAAAAAAAATATTATAAAGTATAAAACTGATTAAAAACATACAAAACAAATGCATTATCAAAATAACAGCCAGACATCTTAAAATTCGACTGGGTAGGCCTGCCGGAAGAGATCAGTCTTTACTGATGACTTTTGTGAACCGCCCAGAGAGCTCTGGCTATTGGGCGGTATAGAAATGTAATAAATAAATAAATAAATAAATAAATAAATAAATTTACAGCTTTTTTTTAAAAAAATCAGAAAGACGGTTTAGCTGGCAAACTGGCAAAAGCAAGAGGTGGGTATTTTGCCTGTCGTAAAACACAGAAAAGCCTGGAGCTCTAATCTATTACCATTTATTTTCATTGATGCAATCTCTAAAAGTTAAGGAGGAGCTGTTCAACTGCAGTTTATATGAGGGATGCCTCTCAGTTCCGCGCCTGGAGCGGACGGATCCTCAAGAGGCCAGTTTTGCACACAAGGAGGCAGAAGAAGCCATAGCTCCCCTGCCTGCCTTCCGCCACCACGCGAATTAAAACCCTGCCTTCATTATCAGCCCTGGACGTAACCCATCACTTCCCCCAACCTCCAGTGAAGAAATGAATTTTCCGAATCTCTCCATTAGCATCTACGAGTGTGCCGTGTTTTCTGGAAGCTGCTGTAGATCTTTCCTGGTATTAGTTTGGTCCTCTGCCTCAGTAGAGTAGCCAACACACATATTGCTTTTCCGCTCGGTAATTGTCCGCCGGGGACCTTGGGGCAGAAGCTCAGAGGACCGTCGGTTGGTTTGTGTGCGTGGCGGTGTGTTTTTAAAAAGAAAAGCGCTGCTGGAAGGTTTTGTGGTGTGTGTGCGTTTAAAAAATGTATTTTTTCTTTCTTTTATCGGAGACTCCAACAGAAGCTGGTCAAGGTTGATCATCCCTTGATGGAAATCGCCGTGCAAAGCCAAACCGAAAGTTTATCCAAACAGGCAGGGAGGTTTGAGGCGCTGGATGTAGCCGCAGCAACGAGGCCGGACAGGATGAGGAATCGGAACGCCACAATATTGAGAGCAGAGGGGAGTGATGAAAAAGCAAGGTGGGCCAGGAGCCAGGGATGGTTCCGCCATGAGGCAAAGCGAGGTGGCAATTTTTGGTGGATGTTAAGAGCAGCGGAGAGTTGCAGTTGAAGGTGGAGGCACTGATTTCGGTGGGGCAGCGAATCCGTTCTGGGTTTTGGCCAGAACCAGCCGGAACTCTAAAGGAGTTAGAATCCAACCTCAAAATTACTTCAGCACCTTATTTATTTATTTATTTATTTATTACCTTTTTATACCGCCCAATAGCCGAAGCTCTCTGGGCGGTTCACAAAAATTAAAACCACAATAAAACAACCAACATGTTAAAAGTACAATTACAAAATACAGTGTAAAAAGCACAACCAGGATAAAACCACGCAGCAAAATTGATATAAGATTAAAATACAGAGTTAGAACAATAAAATTTAAATTTAAGTTAAAATTAAGTGTTAAAATACTGAGAGAATAAAAAGGTCTTCAGCTGGCGACGAAAGGAGTACAGTGTAGGCGCCAGGCGGACCTCTCTGGGGGGCTCGTTCCACAACCGGGGTGCCACAGCAGAGAAAGCCCTCCTCCTAGTAGCTTCCTGCCTCATTTCCTTTGGCAGGGGCTCACGGAGAAGGGCCCCTGTAGATGATCTTAAGGTCCGGGCAGGTGCATATGAGAGGAGGCGTTCCTTCAAATAACCTGGCCCCAAACCTTGGATAGCTCCTTTAGAATTCTGGCTGAGTTTTACTGAAATGGACTCACAGCCAACTGAAATCAGAGCTATCCGCCTGCACTGCACTGGTAGTTGTATTATTTAATCTAGGCACGAGGAGCCCTTTTTTTTCCCTGCCCATGCAGCAGTGGGCATTAGCAAAGGCAGCAGTGGGTTGGGCAACTCTATACTGCCTGTCTCTCTGTCTTGACCTTCCTTTTCTTTTACCTTTTCTTTCCTTCTCTTTCACTCTGATGGCCTCAGTCTCACTCCTCATCAGAACTCTAAAGGAGTTATATATGGTGCTGAACCTTATCCCCCCAACATGCTCAGCACCCTAGATATCTCTATTTTTATTATTTTTATTTATACCCTGCCTTTTCCCTGGTACTGGGACTTAAGGTGGTTTCCAAGATTAAAACATGTACAATTAAAACATATAAATATGAATTTACAAATACGTCTTTGAGAGGAGAAGGTCCACTTAATTGCTGTTATTTTTTCATGAATCAACCAAGGCTCAACTGAGTGTATATAGGGAAAGACTAATTACCTGGTCTTGCATTCTTTTGGGCTTTGTATACCAAGAACAAAACCTTGAACCAGGCTCAGTTTAATCCTGGGTTTAGAATAGGGCCTAGAAAGGGGCATGACGCTTTTTTAAGCTGCCCAGAAAGCTTTGGCTATTGGGCAGTATAGAAATGCAATAAATAAATAAATAAATAAATTCTCTTCCTGAGTTCCTGGAGATCTGCTACCAAAGTGGACCATACTGGGTTTCAACAGGCGTCTTGGAACCGAAGGAACCATCGTATTTTAGCTTAAAACTCTTACTGCTTGTGGGAGAGGCTTTATTGCCTTAGAAGAGGAAATTCCACCTTTTAGAATTGGGGGGAACGTTGGACAAAACCATCGAAAGAGGACATGGCCAGAGTGAAATTGTGCTGTTTTTCATTTGGTGCCTCAGGTAGCGAAACGTTCTGAACTGGGTGTCACCAGACCCAGTTCAAAAGCTGCAGAAGGAATTCTGAAATAGTTGGAAAGGGACTTTTAAAAAATCAAGAGTACCAATGTTTGTAAGGAGCGTGTTGATCAGACATCACAGGCTCAGGCCTTGCTCTCAATTCAGCACCATGGACACCTCCTCAGGTGGAAAGGTTGTGGAGGCTGTTGCTTTTGGCAAGCCAGACCTATTGCGAGTTCAGTGGGATTTTCAGGATCAGGGCCCAGCCTAAGGCATCTGTTTATGTCCATGATGCTGAACTGACAGTGTGACGTCCATGGGCGGATTTTTGAGGCGCTGGCTACGTTTCCGCCCTGGCTCGTTTGGGAAACCTGCAAACTTAATAAGCGGCATTAGTTGGCATTTGATTTAACTCGAGCATATTGGTAACCAGATTAATGTTGGCATTTAACGTTGCCTGCAATGCGTCGCCACTCTTGTTCAAAGTTGGGAGAGCCGCGAGCAGAGCAAAGCGAAACAAAACATGGCTTTTTCGCATCGTGCGCCTTCAAAAGACAAAGGGAAATGGCGTTTTATTATGATTATTAATCTTTTCTATAGCACTTTTAGTATTCAGAGCATTTTAACATCCTGACGACATCCATCCTTGCAAAAGCCCAGACTAATAGTCTCTCTGTTTTTTTTGGGGGGGGGGCGTATATGTGTGAACAAATATCAGCCCTGATCATGTGCCAAATGGAATGCACACCGGGCTTAGCAATATGGCCAAATGATTGCCTGATCATTTTGTCACACCGTCAGGTCAGGTTTAAACGTGCAACAAAGGAGGTGAGTGGGGTTTTTTTTTAGAGCTGAGCCGAAATTTCTCCGAAGACTTTTGCAGTCTCAGAAGCAAGGGCTGAGAAGAAGAAGGACCCCTCCTGGATGTCATTTCATTTCCTCTTGAATAATTAATCTTCGGTTTAATCGCCTGCATTTCTGGGTTGCAGGTTAACTCGAAGAATTTCTACAATTATGTGCCGGATCAGAGGGGAGTGCTGTCCATTGCAATTCCCTGCCGTAGCCGATATCACCGAAAATAAGCACAGATGAGCTAGAAATTGGGATAAGCTGGAGCGGAGGACGGAACCCCTCTTTTGGCTTTGCCCGTCACCTCATTAGAGGCAGAAGGAGCTGAGGAGGAGGAGGAATGGCAGCGGTGATGGATGAGAATGCCCAGCGTTCTGGGAATGATGGGCGTTGGAGTCCAATACATCTGGAGGGCACTATGCTGGGGAAAGCTGACTTAGCGAATGTGCCTGATGGGATGGCAGAGAAATTCACAACAGAATCAAATGAGTTTGGTCTTCTAGGAATCCAGTCTGGTCAATTTATTACGGTAAATAACCAGCATATCAGAACACAGGAATCTGACCCATGGATTCTGCAGCAGACCAGTTTTTTCCAAGTTGCACAGATTCCATGGACTTGAGGACCATTTTTTAAAATACATTTTCCAAAATTTTACACAAATTTAGTCATAAAAAAAAATGTAAAGAAAAAAATACTGGCTGAAAATGTGCATTTCCACCATAAGCTAAAGCATGAAAATGCACATTCGAGGGGATTTGTGCATTTTGGGAGGCATTTGTGCATTTTGGGAGGCATTTGTGCATTTTCACAAGTAAGAATTTGTGCAAATACGAATTTGCGCAAAATAGGGAAATCTGAATAAAAAATTGATTGTACCAATGAGCAGATGACAGAATGAAAGGTATCTAACAATCTGTGAAATGCAGACGGAACACATTTTGCAAAATCCTTCCACCCCTAATCATAAGCTACCCAGGTAGGACGTCAGGACCTGTCGGGAATAGAACCAGGATAGGGTGAAGCTCTCCTGGATGGTCAGCTATAGGAACTGTTTGGGGAAAGGGTCCAGTACCTTGGAGAGCGCCTTTAGAGTTCTGACTGACACCCAGAGTGGATTCATCGCCCAACTGACATCGGAGCCACCAGCTTTCAACCCTTGCATGTTAAAGCCCTTGGGCATGTCTACACCAGGGGAGCAGAGGGGAAGGAACTCACAATATGCTGATGGCGAGTTCCTCCCCCTCGGTCCACATGGGCCGCGCGACATCCTGGGCATTGCACCTGTCGCAGCAGCCTTTTTTTTTTTTAAGTGCTCCGTGCCCCATGCCCAGTTCCCGGCTCCTCGCGTTTACTCTCGAGGAGCTGGGATGAAACTGGGATGGCCGCCCACATATCCTACGGTCTCGGGACAATCCCGATACCACGGGGGAAATCGGGCTAAAACCTGTCCCAGTAATCCCAGTAATCCCCTCCATTCCTCCAGGATCCGCTGTGCATCATGTGGACGCACAGGGATGATCTCAGGGCGATCCCCGGGATAAGGCATCGTCCAGCCATGCACCTTGTCTCCAAGTCTGGAAATTGGTAAAAATGATGCTAAGAATGTGGAACAGGGGGGCAGAGGGGCGAGTGAAAACAGCGTCGGCATCTGCTGTGCCCCCACCTCACGCCCCAGAGTTGGAGAAGGCGCCTTTCTTGGAACAAGGCCATTAGCGGTGCCACACAGCCGCTACGCACACACATACCTCATCAGACATCATAATAATATTAATAATGAAAGGGCAGCTCTTTCAAAGATCTTAGACCCTGGCGTACTGTGGCTGACAAGGGAGCTGCATGCAAAATAGCTGCGTGAGCCTCATTCCAAACAGGGGAGAATGAGAAAACACTGAGAGAAGGAGGGGTGAAGAAACCCAAACCAAACACTCACCCACCCTTTGTTCAGCGAGCAACCAGAAAAATTAATGATGAGTCCGTTTTAATTCCCAGCATCTGTTTTGTGTGAGTGTGTGTGTGTGTGTCTCTCTCTCTCTGTATGTGTTTAAATGCTAGAATCCTACAGGTCTGTCTCCAGTAAACAAACCCAGGGAGAAGAACAGCATAGCGAAACCGGAGAGGCCAGGAAAAACCATCTCAAAATGTAGTTGGTTCAGATCCTTTCTCCCTTCGTGGTTTCCTCACCTTCGAACAGGGGTGGACAACACGCCACCCCACTGCTCCCCGTCTGCAAAAAAAGAGCAACCTTAAAAAAAAACCAACAGGTGTCCGGAGCACTATGGAGTCAAGGAAAGGTCAAATCTAGCATGATTGCAAATGCGATTTGATCCTTTTCGGTGCTCCATGTGCGGGTGACCATATGAAAAAGAGGACAAGGCTCTTGTAACTTGCTCTTGATAGTTTTTGGGTCGTGACACCCAGTTTCTAGCTCCTGATGGACTGCTCCCCACAGCCCTGAGGTGAGGGAGAAATTCACTCAGTTGACGTTCCAGTGCAAATTTTCCATTTCTGAAAAGGCAGCTATTTTCCAATCAGAAAATGCGGGCGAAAATTTGGGGAAAGAGTGAGAATAAGTCCGTAAATCGGTGACAATAATGCACAAAACCACGCTGTAATTGCTTGCAAACATGGCATGTAAAAATTAGTATGTTAGGAGAAATGCACATGTACTTATTTATTTATAATAAAAAAATGCAAACCGATGCACAACTGGGAAGGAATGAAGTTAACACTAGGGATGGAAGAATTTAGTAAGGCCTGAACTCCATTTTAAAGCTTAGTCTGCCTCACTCACATTTATTATTATTATTACAATTGGTTTTTCTTTTTGTCTGAATGGGGAAAGGGCACATTTTGGCAAGGATCTTGAGGAAGTGGTTACCCGAATGTGCATTTTACCATCATAGGGCTCATCTACACCAAGCAGGATATAACACTATGAAAGTGGAATGAAAGTGTTATATGGTATGTGTCAATGGGCCCCAACAGTTATCAGTGCACTTCAATACCACTATAAAGCAGTCGTGTGGCTCCTGCCTTTTATATACTGCTTTCATACCACTTTCATAGTGGAATATCCTGCTTGGTGTAGATGAGCCCATACACTAAAGTGTTAAAATACACAATCTGTTGCAATGTGTGTGTGTGTTTATTTTCTAACGTTCACATTTTAAGAATGTGAATCCAAATTCGAGAACAGGTACGCATTTCCTGGAAAACACACACACACATTCACGTTTGAGGATGCAAACGCAGCAAATTCGAGTCCGAAACGAAGCGAAATTCTTGCACATCCCAACTTCAGACTGGAAAGCTGCGGAACTGGGGGAAACCAAAAATGACGGATCCATCTACGCCCCCCCCCCGGCTTGACCGGGGCACGTCGTTCTTGTATCCAGAGTCCCTTGCGGCCCCCACAACCGCTCCATTTGACCTAGCATTTCAGAGTTTTCCTAATCCTGTGGGCCTCATTAGCTTACCAAAATGAAGCAGAAGAACTATCGAACAACCAAAGATGGATCGAATCCGAACGGGAGAGAGGAGGAGGTTAAACAAACACCTGAGCGAAAAACACACCAGATTGTGTTCTGGGTGTGCACTGAGCCGTGCTCTCTCTCTCTCTCTCTCTCTTCTGTATTAATGTGTGTTCTGTTGAATTCCAATTAGCAGGGGGGGGATTTTGTAAGGCGTTCTCCGAGGGTGGGGGAGAAAGAACCATCTGGAGGTGATGAATAACCTGCAAGGGAGATCCCACCAAGACTTTTGTGTGGGGTGTGTGGATGTTGTCATTCCTCAGCTTGGGCTGGGGGTGTGGAAACACACCACCACGGTAACTGGTGGAAAGCTGAACCGAGCCTTTTAACCATCAACAACGCATCTTTATTCTCTCACGTGCCTATTATTATTATTATTATTATTATTATTATTATTATTATTCAACATCAGCATCACAGTCTTGTCTCTGAGCTGCTGACCCCCCTCCTGTTCCCCGCCTGCCTTCATTCTTCCTCTCTCTCTCTCATTCTACCCCAGAAGAATATTGATTGAAACGCCTCGTAATCCATTGTTTCTGTGAAAATTTGGCTTTGAACAGTCCCAGGTGGGAGCCGGGGGAATCTGCATGGGTCGGCTGCTTTCACGTTGCACTTGTGTTCATTGGGAAAGTGAAGCCGGGGTGGCCTGGAGAAACTAAGAGACAAGGGGAGTCGTCGGTCTGCTTGTCACCAAAATGCAGTGGCGGTCCCGAAATCCGTCTCTTAGCACCCTCCACTTCTCAAGTAGACCTATTTACCAGGGATGCTGCAATTTTCTGGTCCCTGTCTTGGTAAAGCACCATCCCCATTTGATATTTGGGGACGGTGTCAAGGATTCTTCAAATGTTGTTTTACTACGCACTTGTCTTGTTTCTCTGAGTGCTGAGAAAACATTGCGGCTAGATTTATTTATCTGGCACCATCACTGGCAAACCCCATAGGTCCATCTCACTGAATCCATTGTCTCCTCTTGACGCTGCTTAACAGATGCGGGCAGGGGCCGTCACTTAGCGATGGAGTACCTGATGGTAGTGATGCACGAGCCATTTTTTTAGTTTGGTTTTGAACAGATACCTGTTGGCTCGCGCCCTCCACCTTTAGTGCCCCCCACCCCATCCAGCACCCACTGGTCAGATTGTTCCATGAGTTCATAGAATCATAGAACTGTGGCATTTGAAGGGACCACAAAGGTCATCTAGTCCAACCCTCTACAGTGTGCAGGAAAAGCAATTAAACCATCCATGAGCGGTTTTGATCTATGAGCTGTCTGGAAACTAACATTAAAAAAATAGAAAGAAAGCTGGATCTAGATCTGTAAATGAATAAACAAACCCTAGTTTTGTTTCATTTTCATTTCTATACTACCTCATAGCCAAAGCTCTCTGGGCATCTCACGAAAATGAAAAACACACATAATTAAATAGGGTGACCCTATGAAAAGGAGGACAGGGCTCCTGTATCTTTAACAGTTGTATTGAAAAGGGACTTTCAGCAGGTGTCATTTGTATGCATGCAGCACCTGGTGAAAACCCCTCTTTGTCACACCAGTTAAAGCTGCAGGTGCCCTGCCCTCTTTTAAATCTGGTCACTCTAGTATAGCTCCTCTAGCTTTTACTGCTGTCATGAAGAGGGAATTTCACCAGGTTCTCCATATATTGAGAAACTAGATTGCAATATCAAAAGAACGATGAATTTCATCTCAGTTTCGCTTCCCATTGTAGCTCGAAAATGCCAAATGAGACAAGCTGACATTAAAACATGAACAGGACGAATATCTCCACCGTCCCCATCGTCCTGCCGCACCAGTTGAATTTCCACCTGCCTGGCCGCTTTTAAAGGCACCGCACCGCTGGCGAGGCAGGGGAAAACTCAGTCAACCTTGTAACTTAAGAGATGATGATTCGTCTCCCAGCGCTTTGCAGGGAGTCAGCCAGAAGAGATCACTTTGGCTTCTCTTCTCTCCATTTTAGGAGAAAAGAAAAGGGCCAGGAGCTCAGAAATGAAAGACAGGTGATTACACGGCCAACCCAGAGCTTTGCAGGAGGGCTGTTCAGAAGAGAGAGACGAAAAACACTTTAGCCTTTCTTAAGCCAAGGAGAGAGAGCTGGCTGACCAACTTCTGAAAGGAACTAATTATCTGACTATCTAGAAGCTGGTGCAGGACAATAGCTTTTATTCTTTACTCTTTTCTTTTTTAAAAAATAAAAAAGTGGGAGAAGAACAATAAAGGAAGATCCCCTGTTGGGACAAATCCTGACCTTCTCCTTGCTCTCTCCGGCTGCAGTCATTACGAGCGGCTACCCGAAGCCATCTTACTGTCTCTCTCCCACCCCTGGAAATGGTACTCCATCTATAGTTAATGATGGCAAATGGGCTGCCATTCAAAAGACGCAGGAATGATCTTAATTTTTTTTCTTTTTAAAGAGGTTTACGCTTGGAACCAAAGTCACTGAGCCATGTCATGCAGCAACGTTCTCCTGCCTACTGGATCTGGAAAAGTGTTTTGACAGAACATGTGAATGTGGCATAGTGACCAAGGGAAGACCCCATTTCTTGCCTCTGCTGTGAGCTCGCTAGGTGGTCTTAGGCTAGGGCGGCCCTATGGAAAGGAGGACAGGACTCCTGTACCTTTAACAGTTGTATAGTAAAGGGGATTTACAGCAGGTGCCCTTTGTATGCAGCACTGGGCGAAATTCCCTCTTCATCACAACCGCTAAAGCTGCAGGAGCCCTGCCCTCTTGACCAGATACAAAAGGCGTGTTTGCGCAAAGGCACCAATGGACATGTCCATGTGGGTTTGCGCTAATGCGGATTAATGAAAGTCTCTCAAACGTCAGGCTGTGCAACTCAGGAATAGCTGGCCCGCTCTGGAATCCGCAGGTCATAGAAATCCAAACTCACCTGAATCCACTGCAGGTTTCTTTGATGTCAAGAGAGGCAAGAGCTTCAAGCTGAAAAATGCTGTTAGTTTGGGTGTTCGGGCCCTGCGCCTTTTGCCTCTGGCTCTGCCTCTCACTGAATAATAATAATAATAATAATAATAATAATAATAATAGTAGTAGTAATATATTTCTTACCCTCCTCTCCGATTGGATCGAGGCAGGGAATGACAACAAGTGTAAAATACATAAAATACTGATTAAAAACATGGTATACACTGTTTAAAAACATCCTAAAAACATCCTAAAAGCATCCTAAAATTCCCCTGGATAGGCCTGCCGGAAGAGATCAGTCTTTATAGCTTTCTTGAATGCTGGTAGACTGTTAAATTGACGAGTCTCCTCCGGCAGGCCATTCCGCAGTCTGGGAGCAGCAGAAGAGAAGGTCCTCTGGGTTATGGTTGTCAGCCTAGTCTTTGCTGACCTGAGTGTGCGGGGCGGAATGTACGGGAGAAGGCGATCCCGCAGGTAGCCTGGACCCAAACCATGTAGGGCTTTAAAGGTGATAACCAACACTTTATACTTCGCCCGGAAACTAATCGGCAGCCAGTGAAGAGATTTTAGAACTGGTGTAATGTGGTCACCTCTAGGTGTGTCAGTGACCAACCTGGCTGCCATATTTTGAACTAATTGAAGTTTCCAGACTAGGCACAAAGGTAGCCCCATGTAGATCACATTGCAGAAGTCGAGCCTCGAAGTTACCAGCGCGTGAAATGCGCCCTCCGAGAGCTTCTCCCAAATGAAATTCAGCCCTTGGGTTGAGAGACTTTCAGCACCCCTGCGATATACTTTCCTACATGAATGCAGATGGGACAAGGGCCCAGGTCATTCCCCCCCAAGCGCAACGATCTAAAAACGCGGTGGGGAGATCCCAGCCTTCTTTCCCGAGTTTCACAAGATGCTTTCCCCTCTCCTAATCGCTCGCGTCTGCAGTAAAAGTAATTAGGAGTCCCAATGCAAATTAGATTTCTCCCCCTCCCCCTTTACAGCAACAACAACCATAACTGAGTCTGTTGTAAGAGATTAATTTTGTGGCTTAATTGAAAGTGCAAGAGCAGAACAAGGAGGCGAAAAGAAAAGGGGGGAAAAAATCTCAGAGCGAGGAAGACCGGCTCCCAAGAAACTTCATCCATCATCCTTCCTTCCTAAATGGTCCTTCACACTCACAACCAATTTACCCACGACTTCTTCCCTCCCTTAAATGGGGGGGAGGCGATAGAGAACCATGTATTGTAAACGTGGCATTTGGTCATCGTCTTTTGTTGTTCATGGCATGCCTTTTTGCGTAAAGCGGGATTTGCATTGTTTGAGAGGTTACGTTAATTGAGAGGACTTGATCAAGCAGGCGGTATGAATGGATACACCAGGAATTCCCTGGCTGTGTGTCAAACAAAGAATCCCCCCACCCATTTTGCTGTTTATTCGTTCAGTCGCTTCCGACTCTTCGTGACTTCATGGACCAGCCCACGCCAGAGCTTTCTGTCAGCTGTCGCCACCCCCAGCTTCCCCAAGGTCAAGTCTGTCACCTCCAGAATATCATCCATCCATCTTGCCCTTGGTCGGCCCCTCTTCCTTTTGCCTTCCACTTTCCCTAGCATCAGCATCTTCTCCAGGATGTCCTGTCTTCTCATTATGTGGCCAAAGTACTTCAGTTTTGCCTTTAATACCATTCCCTCAAGTGAGCAGTCTGGCTTTATTTCCTGGAGTATGGACTGGTTTGATCTTCTTGCAGTCCAAGGCACTCTCAGCATTTTCCTCCAACACCACAGTTCAAAAGCATCTCTCTTCCTTCGCTCAGCCTTCCTTATGCTCCAGCTCTCGCAGCCATAGGTTACTACGGGGAATACCATGGCTTTAACTATGCGGACCTTTGTTGTCAGTGTGGTGTCTCTGCTTTTAACTATTTTATCAAAATTTGTCATTTGTCATTTGTCATTAGAAGAAGTAAACATCTTCTAATACACACCTGCAAAACAGAGTTGAGGAATCTCTTTCAACCAGACGACTGAATTCAATTTCCGAGAAGCCCTCAAGGGGGCCATGTTCCAGCTGCAACCAAGGCAAATTGGTCTATTTCCTTCTGTGTAACTTTCCCAGGTATCCATCTGTAAACCTACTCTGTCCTTTTTCCATGTTAATCTTAGGGATGTTGGAAGAATTCGATTGGGGGTGGAGCTCAGCGAGTCGGTCCTCAGCAAGTTGGGCCACCCAGCACTGCCACCACCTACGGAGGAATTTCCCCTTTCCTGGGCAATCCCCCCCCCCCTATGGGCTTTCAAATTTAGAGCATATGTGTATATCTCTGGGCCCAAGAATCTCTCTCAGATTTCTACAAGTTGCCCCTTGTCTGTTGACACCAGTTCTCTTAGGTTGCAATGCTATTAGGGTGCCTGAAGGTTGACGGACATTGTATTCAGAACAGGAGAAGCACAGAGGTGATCTTTGCATCCTTGCTCCACCCGCTTTGCATTTTCGCTAGATGGGCTTTTTTGCCCATTTAGCTGGGAGTGTGTGGAGCGGGAAGGGAGGAGTCTGGGGAGGAGGCCCTCCCTGTCCACAAAACCACCCCCTTTCCCTCCCCTCCGAGGTCACTTTTGCGAGCATTGAGAGGTCGCTGGCATGATTTTCTCTGTGCAGGCTAGCTAGGGGGAGAAGGAGGAGAGCTCAGATGCCTTGATCCGAGGTGGGAGCACTGTCTCCAAACTCAGATCAAAGACTCTGAATTATCCCACCCCCACCCCCACCCACAAATGCTGTCTAGGGAGCATGCAATTGCTCTCTTAGAATACTTTAAAACTTCCTAGTAGGATGGCATGAGAGGCTTAGACTTGAGGAGGTAGATTCACTGAGCAGGGGTCTGTTGAGGGTGCCTTGCCCAAGCACCCCCCCCCCCAAAAAAACCCCTCTTGAGGTGGTACCAACTAAAAGTCTACGGAATATGAGGTGTAGACAGCATTGCAGGTCTGCTGATCCCAAAGGGAAGTACAGCGCGTATTCACAGCAGCAGTAATGATCTTATGCCTCCAAAGTGTTATGTGTGCTGAGCGCTTTCAACGCTGCAAAATGCAACGCTTGTGAAGCGTTGCGAGTTTGCAAATGCCAAATATTATTATTGCCGAGTGTGTGTGAAGTGGGGCCGGTGTAGGGTAGGGGAGTGTCTCTCTTTCTGCTTTGGGGTCTCTCCCACACCAGAGTAAGGATTGGGGAAGGATTCCGTCCATTTCACAGATTTCTTCGCCACTTGGGGAAGAAATATTTTGGTGCTGAACCTATTTTGGTTGGTTCCGACTAAAACCCAGGATGGAATCACAGACCCAACAAAGTGGGCACCGTCACCCTCCAGGGCAGGGAAGTCCACTTCCGCCAACCAGCACAGTTGATCCAGCATCAATCTGGATGCAATCCAACATACTCAGATGGGCTATTTGAAAGAAGGTGAAACCAGCCTTGGGACACCGCCAAGTTATATCAGGCCCCAACGTGTGCAAGAGGATCAACTACTTAACAGCTCGACCAGATCAGAATGGAGTCACTGGGGGGAACTCTGTTGAAAACCAGATTATGCAAAAAGCCCAGAGCTGGGGGCAGGGATGGGACAGGGATTCCTGAAGGGTGAAATTGTAGGACCCAAATGAGGAGTGAGGAGGTGAAATTAAGCAAAGGAAGTGTTAGGTTTGTGATGTCATGGGAAAAAACGACTTGACCGCTAAATCTATGAGTCATCACTGCAGGTTCCCTAGGGATGCCGAAGGAAAATGCTGTAATTTGAGACATTCTAAGCCTGGAGAAAGCACCAGAGAATCCAGCAGAAGGAGAGCAACTGACACAGCTTTGGCTGACCATATGAAAAGGAGGGCAGAGCTCCTGTATCTCTGACAGATGTATCGAAAAGGGAATTTCAGCAGGTGTCCTTTGTATGCCTGCAGCACCAGGTGAAATCCCCTTTTCATCCCAATAGTTAAAGCTGCAGGAGCTATACTAGAGTGACCAGATACAAAAGAGGGCAGGGCTCCTGCAGCTTTCACTGTTGGGATGAAGATGGAATTTCACCAGGTGCTGCATGCATACGAAGGACACCTGCTGAAATCCCCCTTTTCTATGCAACTGTTAAAGATACAGGAGCCCTGTCCTCCTTTCCATAGGGTTACCCTATTTTAGGGCCGGTATAAGCCAGTTGGCAACTCTGCCGGGTAGCAGAATTCCTGTGGCTCTATTGCGGGCTGGGAGCTTGTAGGACGAAGGGTTAGGAACAGGGGTGCAAAGGACATTGTGGGGTGCACACTCAGGTAAACAATGGATTTGTGAAGGTGGGGAGCTGGCCATGTCTTTCCAGCAAGTAGCCCAGGAGGGAAGCATGGGGCATGAAATCCAGAACAGAAGCACCCCAGTGCATGGGCAATGATGATATACTGCAACATTCAATGGAATCAACAGAAGAACTGCAGAACCGTTTGACAAAACACTGGGGGATTTCTTTAAAAAATAAACCCACTACGGTGATTCCAATAAGAGGACAAAATTTAACGGAGCCACAGAAGGGATTTTGACATATCATCATGGCAAGATCCGAGGAGAGAAGCCATGACAGACTTTCGGGAGAAGGACGTGGGCAAATTGTCAGGCTGACAGCTCGGAGAAGAAATAGGACAAACCACGGTGATGAGTGGATGTTATTCCCATTATAAGGCCCGAAGGACCATCATTGATTTCTGTGATATATGGCACACACAATAGTGGAAGATCAAGTTACAGTATTATTTATTGCAACTGAGTCGAGGGGTCATTTTGTCTACCGGTTGATTTGGAAAGCTTCTCTCTACTCTTGAATACGGAGAGCTCAAACACTTAAAAAATAAGTCGCAGAGGCGTGGGCAAGGACAAAGGTGCGAATGCTCCGTTTGCACCTTTAGCCTTGCACAAACGGGGCCTTTATGGCCGTCATTGACACAGCGGGGAAGAGCGCGATTTACGGAGGCTCCGGGGATATCACAATTCCCCCCTGTTGTGCCAATGGTGACCACCACAGATGCAGGGGGGTAAATGCGCAATTTTGGCGTGAATGAGCGGGCCTTGTGGGCACTCGAGCAGGGTCCATGTTTGATCCAGGAGCGCCCGACAGGGTACACGGGGGAACCGCCGAACTCCCAGATCCAGTCGGCGCTCCAGACAACCCTAGTTGAGCAACCAAAAGGTCTGCTAGTAGAACATGAAGCCAGGGTGTGCTGAAGGGGGCGGCAAAATAAGCCAAATATTTAGGTCTGGCTTGAGGTTTTGGAGGCCCCTCGGGCAAGTGTTTTGTCAATAGCTCTTTTGGGGATATTCGGAGGCAACTGACACACCGATGGGTGAAGGGAAGAGGTTTATTTAGCAAAAATTGGCAAATACATCAACAGAAAGCAAGATAATACATTCAAAGCATAAAGCATACATCTCTTCAGTTGCTGGGAACTCTGTGCTCTTCTCTTAAGATCAGTAAATTAGATAAGGAGCCCTGTTCTCTTTTGTATCTGGTCAAGACGGCAGGGCTCCTGCAGCTTTAACGGTTGTGATTAAGAGGGAATTTCACCCAGTGCTGCATGCGTACAAATGACAGCTGCTGAAATCCCCTTTTCTATGCAACTGTTAAAGATACAGGAGCTCTGTTCTCCTTTCCATATGACCACCCTAATTTTAGCTTAAAGCTCTCCCTGCCAGTAACTGAGTCTTAGAAAAAGCATTTCAACCTTTTAAAACGGGGAAAAAGCTGCCCAGAAGTCAGAAAAACAGCCAATGATTTACGCTTGGGAGAAAGGGGGTGGAGCTAGGGGAAGGGGTGGGGCCAGTGGGAGTGGGTGGGGCCTTCTGGAGAACCCTAAAGACCTGGATTTGGCCCACCAGAGGGTCAGATTTCGCACCCAGGCCTGAGGCGCTCTACTCAGGAATATCTCGAACAAAATATCTTTCCAGATTCAGCAAGGGCCCTTAGAATTATGGAAACAGTATGGCTGAGACCTGAAGATTTCCTTCAAGTAAACCTAACTCCTGGAAGAAGCATTGCCAAGGTTTCTTTGCCGGGTGTATCAATATGAACATCCTTCAAGAGTGTCCAGGAAAACAAATGGGCATTCATTGCAAGACAAAGAGAGAGTCTCTTTAAGTGACTACCTTTGGCAAGCGTCTCCTGACAAGAGACTGTGCGGGAAGAATAACAACCAGTAGTCTTTCCCCTGCCATGTGATCCTAGCTTTTCAAATTGCCCTACAAACCCATACCTATGCAACAAAGAGTTTCCTTGACACCTTATGCAGGTTTATTGTGCCGTCAGCGTTTCTGGATTCCATCCCAGTTTGTCAAATGCACAAAAGCTTCGCCCTTCCATTGATGGGTTTCCACTCCGAAGACGGCTAGAACTCTGAACCGAATCCGGAGGGATCACCGTGTTGGTCTGTTGAAGATAAAACATCACACATCTGGCAAAGTGGGCTCCCATCCATGAACGTTGATAGCTGTGACAGGCTTCCCACCCTTCTTTAATGTATTAAAATTGGAGGCCTATACTAGTAAACCTTCTACACCAGAAGAACCTGCTCTAGGAGGAGCCCAGCTTGTGACACTGCTGTCAGGACCAGCACCAAAGGTAGGCATGGTTGGGCATGGGCCAAGGGCCCATATTGCCACTATTGTCACCACCTCCTCTTCTTCTAGTGCCAGCTCCAGGTTTTGGGGACCCCTTGGGCAAGACAACCTCAATGAAACTTCTCCTTCAGTAAGTCTACCTTCTCACCACCATTGTCTTCAGCTGTTTTTGCTCCTTCTCATCCTCTTCATGGCTCCCACTTGCTTGCTGGACAGGCAGAGAGCCAAGGAGCCAGTGGGTTGGGCCATCTCCTGTTCCTCCTTCTTACCACCACTGTTGTCTGGGCCAGAGCAAGAGGCAGGGGAACAAGCAGGTTGCCATGGTGAAGAGGCGGAGCAACTCCAGGTGCCTCTTATCCGTGGACTTCTTCTGGGGTGTAGACCAACGGCAGGTGCCACTTGAACGCCAGCCCTCGTGGTGGTCATTACATTGTAGATTAGGAGCAAACTTCATCAGGCTCATGGTGAGCTCATGTACAGTCCGGGTGCAATTTGAACCTAAAACGTCCTGGCTCCAGCCTCAATTTTAGAGGCCAAATCCATTGCGATGTGTGAGATATATTGAACATCTCTCATTGTGAGCTTTTGTAGCTTGGTTGATCCTATGTTTGACTTGAACGCACTCTGGATTTGATTGGAACGGCAGCAGGAAGAGGAGGGGCTTAAACCTTTCCCCATACCCAACGATGGGCAGCTGAGGCCTTCCTCTGAAGGAGGTTTAGAGGATGGCAACAAGGGAGAGGACCTTCTTGGTTGTAGAAAGCTTTCCGCAGTGAGGTCCACTTGGCGCCAATGTCGTCAGATTTACAGCCCCAGGTTCAGATGTTCCTCATCCCTTCAGTGTGTGACAGCATTTGATGGGGCTGTTAATTGTGGTTTTTATTGGCTCCTGGTAGTTTTATTGTTAGATGGTGTTTGATACTGTTTTGCTTCTGTGTATGTGTAGGGTTTTACATTGACGGGGTTCACACAACACACTAACCCACACTCAGTGGTTGAGTGTGGGTTGTTCTTGAACCGTGGCTTAGAATGTTTATGGAATCCCTAACATTTTCTGTAGGGTGAATTGTTAAACCATGCAATGTGGATTATTCTCTTGAAAAATCCATTCTGAGAAGCCGTGATTTGTTGTTGGGTTGTTCAGGGTGGTTAACAATCCATGCTGCATGGTTAACAAGCCACCTGGTGAAAAGTGTCCTGGGTTCAGACAACACGGTAACCCATGATTCAACAAACAACCCACACTCGGCCACTGAGTTTGGGTTAGCATGTTGTGTGAACCCAGCCAATATGTTTAATCATGTTGTGAACTGCCCAGAAAGCTTTGTCTGTTGGGCAGTAAATGAAGAATGAATGAATGAATGGTTTTTCCTGGGGGGATCCGCACGTCCTTTCCAGAGTGCTTCTATGCGACCCCAGTGCACCCCGAAAACGATAGTCTAACTTCCCTGTAAAAGAAACGAGGAAGAGCCGTCCTTGACGTCCAGCCGGCGAGGAGAGTTCGGCAAAAGAAGGCAGGGTGGAGAGCTTCTTCCGCTCTTCACCCCGCCTTCTTCCCCCGAGCTCTCCGTCCCAGCCGGCGAGGAGGTCTGTGGGTGGCGGCGGCGGCGGCATGGACGGCTCTTCCTCGTTTCTTTTACAGGGAAGTTAGACTATCATTTTCGGGGTGCACTGGGGTCGCATAGAAGCACTCTGGGAACGACGTGCGGATCCCCCCCTGATCTAACTTCTACACACACACACACACACACACACACACACACACACACACACACGAGCTATTTGACATGATCCCAAGCCCTCCCGTCAAGAGGAGAGACAATACAGAGGTCTGCTGTTCAATCCACAAAGCTTTATTTAGTAAATAGACACCTCTTCACACCTGAAGGGAGTGTGAATGCCAGGAGTTCTCCTCTAAGCTTAATTAGCCTAACAAAACAAGGCAGTTGTCTGTCAACTAAACGGACAGTTCCCTGCTCTGTGCAAGACCATTCTTGGCTTGGAGAAGCCAGCTGCAACAAAGTTTTGTAGTTTCCTGTCCTCAAGGGCATCTACCGATGACATGAGTGTCTCTCTCTGCTAGTAATAAATTGCAACATTTTTGGGGAGGAGGGTGCCATCAACAGTGCTCAGATAGGCCTGCATTTTGCCTCCCTTTCATAAAGATATGTTTTTCACCAAAAAAAAAGAAATGCCCTTGAAAAGGTAAAATTACAGGAAGATCACAAGCGACATCCTGGCCCTGCCTGAATGTTTGTTCAGTGCTTTAGTAAAGCAAAGCCGGTTGCGTATGATTATTGCTGCTATAATTGCAAACGTGGCACCCCGGTTCTCTGCTGTCGCTTTATTTTTTGATCTCGGAACAGGTTCCTTTTGAAGATAGAAAGAAAGGGACAAAGCAAAAGAAAAGAAAAAAAGCGGGGAAAGAATCTGATTTTGTTTGGCTAAATAAGATCAATAATTGGAAAAATTTCTTCTACTTTTTTCCTCCTTTGATAGTTGTCAGCTTGAAAAGAAACATCCACAGATCGATGGGTTTTCCATTTTGTTCGGCTGCCGTGCCAATGAAAAAAGTGATTCTTCTTGTTTAAAAAATAATAACGATGACCAGTTCCACTCTAAGGAAAACAAAATGCCCATTTCTTTGATGGTTAAAATGATACTGAGCAAGGCGGCCCATTCCTTTCTCATATTTGTGGATGGAAAACTTTAGCCAGGCAGCACTGGGAGGGAAGCGGGTGGTCAGATAACATTTTTAGTGTTCGATTGAGGTTCATATGAAGTGTGCCATCAAAGCTCCAAAATGAGGTCTTAAATGCATGGATGGCCAAAATGCCTTCTGGGTGGGGACCCGTTTTACGGTCTGCTTTTATTGTTGGTCCATGAAAACCCAGGCACATCACTAAAGTGATGTTTTTCTTGCAAAAATGACATCAATAGCATCTCTTTCTTGCATCAGCCAATGAAAACAACTCTTGCAGGGGAAGCAGTAGCCACGCAGGTGAATGATACCTGCTGAAATTCCCTTTTCAAAACAACTGCTAAAGATACAGGAACCCTGTCCTCTTTTTCATATGGTCACCCTATGTAACTGGAGCCCATTATTTTGAATTATGCGAGAAGAGATCCTGGTCCTCCTCTGCGTGGCAACCTTTCAAGTCCTTGAAGAGTGCACTCATGTCTCCCGTCACTCTTCTCTTCTCACAATGCTTCAGAACTCCTGGATGGAGCTTTGTGGGAAGTTTAAAATGGAGTCTTCCGGGCCCAACCAAGAAGCAGGGGAGGAAGCTGGTTGCAATGGCAAAGAGGCGGAGCAAGTCTTGAGGTTTCTTGCCAATAGGCCTTTGCTGGCGTGTGGGCACAGACCCTGCCATGCCTACGTTTGGCGTCGGCCCTACTGAAGGGGACGATACACTGGGCCCAACCACCCAGCAGCGGACTATACGTGTCGTTGTCCATGTGTCCGCTTTATCACCACCGGTTGTAAGCTGCTCTGAGAATCGTTTGATTGAACAGCGGCGTTCCAGCCTTCCCAAGAAACAACTCCGTTGTGTCCGTGCAAGTCGTTGCATTATGAAAATCACAGTTTTATCCTTATTACAACCACATTATTGTTGTTGTTATTATTCAGTTCCCTGGGTGAGGAATGTTCAAAACCAAGCGCCCTATTAAAGCAACACGGCCAAGCAGTTCCGTGGCACCTCCTTTTCAAGAATTTGAAAGCCCTCTGCAAACATTACTTAACTAAAACTAACAGCACCTCCGGGATGTGTTATTATTCTATTATAATACTAATTCCAGTGGAAGGTACAATGAGACAGAGGGAAGCTGAAGCGAAGCTAATTCTTCTATCGAAAGGTCTTTTATCTGTTCTTTCCCCACCTACCTCCTCCCCACACTTCTGTGATGCCTGTGTGTCTCACGGCTTTTCATTATGATTCTTATTCAAGATTCATACAGGAGCCTTTAATGCGCAAAGTGTTTTACATACATCGTCTTGCTCATCTTCGCAGTCGCCCCTGTGAAGCGTTGCTGTGATTCCCGCCCCACTTCTCCAAGTGAGTGAATTCATGTGAAGAAAGCTTCCACTTGGGGGAAAAGAAAAGAAAAGAAAATCTCACAGCGTTGGAGACTTAATATTTCTTTAAAAAAAAAACACTTTATTTTCAAACTGAAATAAATATTTGCAGATATCCTGAATTTGGCACAAACTCTACCAGCTGGACGCAGGATTCATCTCTGCTTGTAGAAGGTGCCTCTGTTCTGTTTTGGGGGGAAACCACGTCCTATACACCCCACAGCTTGTCCCATTCATCAGTGTTTCCTGACTGGGCAGCATTTTCAGGGGGCTGGAAGGGGTACCATGGGGAGAAGAGGGCAGTCAACTCCACTTCCCTCAGCACAATCACCCAGCATCAGTCTGAATCCAACCCAACCAGTCTGGACATCCAGCTTTGGATTTTGAATATGAAATGGATGCCTCATTTTGACGTTTTAGACTGAGTGGTCTCTTCATTGTTTTGAATTTGGCAAGCGTAGAATAGGAACACCTATAAACTGTCATATATTGCATGTTATCTCCCAAATGATGCTGGATACTAAATACCATTGCATGCTTGCTATCCAGTGGGGTGAATTATGGAAAACGTAAGAACATCAGAAGAGCCCTGCTGGATCAGACCGAAGGTCCATGTAGTCTAGTGCTCTGTTCACACAGTGGCCAAACAGCTGTCGACCAGGGACCCACAAGCAGGACACGGTGCAACAGCGCCCTCCTGCCCATGTTCCCCAGCAACCAGTGTATATAGGCTTACTTCCCACATACATGCCATCTATGTATTCTCAGTGGTTTTCGAACTGTCTTCTGGGGAAATCGGGATACTTTGGGGAGCTTATTAGAGTTTCATCAACAGGAAGATCAGGAGTTGGATCCAGATTGACTCTGGATCAACTGCACTGGCGGAAATGGACTTCCTTGCCCCCTCCTCTTCACAGCACCCCCTACATCCCCTTGAAAATGTTACACAGAGAGTCAGGACACCCTGCTGAATGGGGTGAGTTGTGGGAGGGGGGTTGTATGATAATCCCCCAAAGCTGGGCAGAGGGACTTTCCTCCCATGGAAGACCTCCCTCTCGGGGAACGCCTCTTTCTTTCAAGGAAGGCCTCTTTCTCTTGGGGAAGGCCTCTTCCTCTCGGGGAAGGCCTCTTCCTCTCAGGGAAGGCCTCTTTCTCTCGGGGAAGGCCTCTTTCTCTCGGGGAAGGCCTCTTTCTCTCGGGGAAGGCCTCTTTCTCTCGTGGAAGGCGTCTTTCTCTCGCGGAAGGCCTCTTTCTCTCGGGGAAGGCCTCTTTCTCTCGGGGAAGGCCTCTTTCTCTCGGGGAAGGCCTCTTTCTCTCGGGGAAGGCCTCTTTCTCTCGGGGAAGGCCTCTTTCTCTCGGAGAAGGCCTCTTTCTCTCACGGAAGGCCTCTTTCTCTCGGGGAAGGCAGATTCTGGATCCAACCCAGGATATAGGAGAGAGTCAACAACATAAACAATGTGAAGGAGAAATGTATTGAGTGGGGCAAAGTTGTTATGTTTCAGCAGTGAGTATTCTCAAATGCCAAAATACCTTCAGGCACGAAATATTACAAAACGCTATCAACTACCGTCAAATCCCAGCTATCGGATATCAAATGCTGAAATCAAAACGATCATTGCATGTCAGACATCAGATGGTCGGAGAATATTTGATCATTCTTCTGAGCACTGTTTGTGGCGTATTTTGTTACCTTTTGCCATTTGCAAAGCGGAAATCCCCTCTGATGAGAATTTCTGGGAGCGGAGTCATTTAATCTCTACACTTCATATGCAGATGTGCAGGTTAAGAGGGAATTCCAAGTAAAACTGCCAACTGTTCTTTTATTTTTAATTATGGCTAGGGGGTGGGAAACAATGCCATACAAGCAGAGCAATATTCTGCTTATTCATTTACAGCCAGATAAATTACAGTATTGTTTGAACACCAACTTTTGAGATATACAAATAGCAACTGCAACAAAATGTCTTTAGAGAGATTCTGTTTCATTTCCCCCTCCCTTGTCCTAGTTTTATGTCACAGAATCATAGAATCATAGAATAGCAAAGCTGGAAGGTGCCTAAAGGCCATCAAGTCCAACCCCCTGCTCAATGCAGGAATCCACCTTAAAGCATCCCTGACAGATGGCTATCCAGCTGCCTCTTGAAGGCCTCTAGTGTGGAAGATGTAACTCAACTATTTCCATATACCAAATCCTGCACAAATGGCAGCTGTAATGCACCCTTTTATGGAACATTACAGACGTAAATGGCCTGGAAAAAATGGCCTGGATCCAACCTTCTTCGGATGTCCGAATCTCACTTCAAATCCGGATCCAAAGCAGGTTAAGGTGTTCATGCACAGCCCTTAAAGAAAGTTTGTTTGACAGCACGCATGCCATGAAGTCACGAAGAGTCGGAAGCGACTGAACGAATAAACAACAACATACCTTTGAAATATGTGCCCTTTGGACAAATGTAGACAAACACACTTTAATCAATGGGAGAAGAATTTGTACATTTCAAATATGTGCACAACTGATGTGTACATTTGGGGAAAAAATATGCACAACTGTCCATGGGGGGTGGGGGAAAGCAATAAATAAATAAACATTGCAATTTAATATGGACATGAGACAGAAAATGCTTCAAGGTGGAATTCAGGGAACTTTAACAAACTCAAGTTTTGCTTGTATTTACATGCCTTGTAGGCCTCACATTTGGGCTTCTGCTTGCCCACTGTTGGAACAGAATGCTGGACTTCAGTCAGATCCAGGGGTGCCTCTTTTCTGACCTTCTCATGGGAATGGGGGAAGTACATTTTCCTTTAAACAGCCAGGGAAACCACGACGTCTGACCTACTTCGGATGTCCGAATCTCATTTTGGATCTGGATCTGAAGTGAGTCAGGCCAGATGGATTGGGGTGGGTGGGTGTGCATAACACTAAAACAAAATGTGTTTGACAGCATGCAACATTACAGAGGCATTAAATAGGCATTTTTAGTAAGCCCAGGAAGGTACCGGTATGACGGGGAAAGAGTGAAAGAGTAGCATAGGAACTTCCTCCTTTCTGCTACGACTATACTTCCCATATTTTCCCAGCCCCTGCTTCCAGCCCACAGACCTCTGAATTTTCTGCTTCTGTTGTGCTGAAGACTGAACCCATCTCTGCTTGGGAGGGGAAGTGGTTGGAGGGAGGGGGAGAGAGAGAGAGAGAGAGAGAGAGAGAGAAAGAGAAAGAGAAAGAGAGAGAGAGAGACCTGTCTCCAAGCTGTCAGGCTGGGTTATCACCTTGACGCTTTAATCGAAGAATCAGGCGTTTGCATGGAGGATTTACTTCTAAAAAGGAGCCTTCCCTTTGACTTTCAATGAATACTTTTGCTAGGAGAAAGCAAACGACGGCTTCCCCTCACCCCGCAGATCGCCTCTCCCAAAGACAATTGCTAGGTGTAATTAGGGGGGCAAACTGGATGACCATGTAAGGGGGCTTCTTTTGTCCCAGACATTTGTGGGATGCGTGACTGAGTGACAATTTTCTATTCCATTTTTTTAAAAAAATTAAATAGAATTTGATAACAGGGCTGTTATTAAATCCCATTTTCCCTTTGCACAGACACAGAGAAAGAAATTATAACTATTCCTGAGCCTTAAAATTACAGAAAACAAAACAAAACACACAAACACATACACACACAGAGAGAGAGAGAGAGAGAGAGAGAGAGAGAGAGAGAGGTTCACAAAACCTGCTTCCTGCCCCCTGCCCCTCATGACTTATAAAGGCCTAGAACACACACCCTGGGTCCCAAATTGCAGCTTAATAGAGTCATCCAGGGATCAGGGAAAGAGTGCTAAGGAAGACCATGCCGTGCCCCCCATTATTCACGTGAGATAAATCTGATGCCGGAGCAAAGCGTTGCTAAGCCAGGGTCAATAGATCTTTCCAGAATATTCGGTTCCGGCTGCCGTGGGGCCAGAGGTGATGGCGGAATTCCAACGGGGAAAACGACGCCTCGCCTCAGCCAAATGGAAGCAGCAAAGCCCTCCCTGTGAACCGATGCTTGGTTTTCTGGCGTTCTGCCACCGTTTCAAGGGGTGACGATAAGAACGTACGGCTTGTGTTAAGTCCATTTCATCTGGGTGTCGTAGATCGCCAGGCACTTTTCATTTCTGTCGTCATCTCACTGATGGAACCAGATTAATATTATTTTTCAGTTTCCTGAACTTGCATTCATGTGCACTTTTGCAAATTCTCACTTGCACAAATTTGCACTTGCGAAAATTTATTCATTTATGTATGTATTTATTTTATTACATTTATATCTCGCCTTTTTCCTGTTAACGAACCCAAGGCGGCATACATAATCCTCCTCCTCCTCTCCATTTTATCCTCATAGCAACAACCCTGTAAGGTAGGCTGGGCTGAGAGTCTGCGACTGGCCCAAAGTCACCCAGTGAGCTTCCATAGCCAAGTGGGGACTAGAACCCGCATCTCCCGACTCTCAGTCCAACACTTTAGCCACTACACCACACTGGCTCCCTTAAAATGTGCATTTTCACTCTGTAGCCTATGGGGGGAAATGCACATTTCTAACCAAAGTTTTTGGTGGTTTTTTTAAAATGTGTTTTTCTACAATTAAAGTTGTGTAAAATACCAGAAGTAAACAAACAAACACATCTACAAGCCCATGGAATCTGTGCTACTCGGGAATAGCCAGTTTGCTGCAGAATCTATGGGTCAAATTTGTTAGAAATCCAAATTTATTTGATTCTTTTCTCCAGACTGAACACCCCAAGTTCCTTCAGCCTGTCCTTATAGGACATGTCTTGAAATCCCCGTATCATCTCTCTTGCCCTCCTCTGAACCTGTTCTAACCTGTCAATGTCCTTCTGGAAATGGGGTGCCCAGAATCGTACACAACACTCTAGGCGTGGTCTCACTCATGCCAAGAGGAATGAGGACATCACGCATCTTTGATACAATCCCTTTTCTAATGCAGCCCAGAACTGTGTTAGCCCTTCTCATGCACATCAAGAAAAACCTCCTGACTGTTAGAGCAGTACGATAATGGAACCAGTTACCTAGGGAGGTTGTGGGCTCTCCCACACTAGAGGCCTTCAAGAGGCAGCTGGACAGCCATCTTTCAGGGATGCTTTAGGGTGGATTCCTGCATTGAGCAGGGGGTTGGACTCGATGGCCTTATGGGCCTCTTCCAACTCTATGATTCTATGTTCAGCTTGTTATCTACAACTACACCCAAATCCTTCTCTGATATAGGGCTTCCAAGCCATGAATCCCCCATCCTGTATGTGTACTTTACTTTTTTCATCCGGAATTTTAATATCTTACATTTCTCCCTGTTAAAGGACATTTTGTTCATCTCCGCCCAGTCGTCCAACCTGTCCAAATTAGATTGCCGTCTCATTCTGTCCTCATGGGTGTTGGCCAGAGCACCCGGTGTTGTGTCGTCTGCAAATGTGATAAGCCCACTAATCCCATCATCCAGCCCATTACTTCCCTGAACTCCCTTATTCCGGGGTTGTTGTTTTAGTTCCTCCTCCACTGCCCCAAATAGTTTGCCGTCACGCAGAATTATCCGCAGAGCAGACATCTCAAGAACTCCAACGGTTCTGAAGGCCACGCCAGTGGGGGAAATGCTGTCAGAAGAGGTTGCGGGCAGCGGCTGCATCTTTGGCCGACCCTGCTCTGGGACCTGGTCCAAGATTAGATCCCCTTTGGGAAACAGAAATAATTCAGTGCCCACGTCTGCTCATCCTCCTTCTCCGGTTTGGTCCATCTCTGTCTCGTTTCCTCCCCGTCCGCCCCCCCCCCCAACCACCACCACCCTGCTTTTCCAACTGCTGACTCCGGCAAAATCCCTGTGGTAATTGGATCAGGGTCACTGTTTTCCGCTGGAATATTAAGTCAGGTCCGCGATTTCAGCCTGGAGCGACACGGCAACTTTGCAATATGAAATCCCAGCAACCATCACATTGCTGAGGTGTTGTTATTCATTCTCTCTCCTTGCTTTCTCACTCTTTCGCTCTCTTAGACACAGAGAGAGAGAGAGAGAGAGAGAGAGAGAGAGAGAGAGAGAGCTTTGATTAAGCACAAGAGAAAAGGAACGCTTTTGTCCCAGGGTTGCAAACTTTAATCTATTTAATCGGCACAAACTACTCTACGTGCCACAGTCTCGGGTGATAACGCACCCGGACTGTAACACTTCTCTGTGCAAGGATGCTTACAAAACTCTTCCAATCCAAATTTCTCCCCGGGGTTTTGAGCCTCAAACCCAAGTCCTGGCACCCCACCCAAGGAAGTCGTGGTGAGGGGCGCAGACCAGGACTGTAGCTGAATGGGAAGAGCTTTGCACCCAGTAGGTCCTTGGATCAATCCGTAGCATCCACAGGAAGGGTTGGCAAAAGTCCTACCTGAAATCCCAGAGAGCCAATCAGTGTTGACAATACTGGGCCAGATGGACCAATGATCAGACTCCGTATAAAGCAGCTTCCGATTTTCCTTGAGATTGACAAGACCAGGAATAACCTATTTCAGGACAGCCCCGGACTCAGAAGATACAGTGACAGTGTTGTCATCTACAACAACCAGCTAAAACTGCTCCACTGTATGATCAATGATCCAGTCGCCATCTTGGAAAGATGGTCAGTGCTAGCTCCAGGTTTTTGAGGGCCATTGGGTAGCTCAGGGGTAAAGCACCTGTTTTGCACACAAAACATTCCAGGTTCGAGCCCCGGCATCTGCAGGTTGGGTTAAGAAAGAATCCTGTCTGAAGCCCTGGACAGCCGTTGCTGCCAGTCAGTGTCAACAATACTGGGGTCTGACTTAGTATATGGCAGCTTCTGGTGTTCCCAGAAGGCCCACTTCTCATATATATGAATCTGTATCTATTGATACATGTCTGAACATAATAGCTCAGACATCCGATGAGATGGCGCTCCAAAATGGTCTCCCCAAATAGGGTGAATGGGCAAAACAAAATATAAGTCAATGTAAAGTGATGCACTTTGGGGTAAAAGAAGAGTAAAACAAACTGTGAATGGGCAAAACAAAATGGCAACTTCTGTTCAATATAAGTCAGTGTAAAGTGATGCACATTGGAGCCAGAGAGAGAGAGAGAGAGAGAGAGAGAGAGACCCTAACTTCACATAAACTGGGATGGAGTTGGAACTGGCATTGACTAACAAGGAAGGAGATTTCGGAGTCATGGTGGATAGGTCAATGAAGATGTTGACTCCGTGTGCAGCAGCTGTGAAAAAGACAAATTCCATGCTAGGGATCATTAGGGAAGGGATTGAAAACCAAGCTGTCAGTATTGTAACGCCTCTTTATAAATCTATGGTGCAGCCTCACTTGCAAAACTGTGCGCACTTCTGGTCGGGTTGCATTTCAACAGGGATGTGGTGGAGTTAGAAAAGGTGTGGGGGGGCTCTGGGGCTGATGTCAAGGGGCTGGAGCATCCAGACACACACACTCAAGACCATGAAGTCCAGGGTCTTAAGCCCCTTGACCACTGGGTCAAGGAGATGGAGAAATTCCCCTATGAGGAAAGGTTACAACATCTGGGAAGGTTTAGCTTAGAAAAAAGAAGGGAATGAAAGAGCAATGGAAGAGGTGTGCAAAATTCTGCATGGTGTGGAGAAAGTGGACAGGGAAACATTCTCTCCCTCTCTCTCTCTTCATAGAATCATAGAATAGCAGAGTTGGAAGGGACCTACAAGGCCATCGAGTCCAACCCCCTGCTTAATGCAGGAATCCACCCTAAAGCATCCCTGACAGATGGTTGTCCAGCTGCCTCTTGAAGCCCTCTAGTGTGGGAGAGCCCACAACCTCCCAAAGTAACTGGTTCCATTGTTGTACCACTCTAACAGTCAGGAGGTTTTTCCTGATGTCCAGCTGGAATCTGGCTTCCTTTAACTTGAGCCCATTATTCCATGTCCTGCACTCTGGGAGGATTGAGAAGAGATCCTGGCCCTCCTCTGTTTGACAACCTTTTAAGTATTTGAAGAGTGCTATCATGTCTCCCCTCAGCCTTCTCTTCTCCAGGCTAAACATGCCCAGTTCTTTCAGTCTCTCTTCATAGGGCTTTGTTTCCAGACCCCTGATCATCCTGGTGGCCCTCCTCTGAACATACTGCATTGCACATTACAATACTAGAACCCAAAGGGTTCATCCCACGAAGCTGAGTAATGTGAGATTCAGGACAGACCAAAGGAAGGACTTCTTCACACAGCACAGAGTTAAACGATGAGATTCTCTTCCGCAAGGTGAATCGATTGCTGCCGACTGGGATGGCTTTAAAAGGGAATTTGACAAATTCATGGAGAATAAGACTATCAAAGATTATGATGGCAGTATACTACCTCAGATATTAGAAACCGTACGCTTCGGAGTATCAGTTGCTGGAAAACATGAGCAGGAGGGCAGTCTTGACTCCATGTCCTGCCTGGGGGCTTCTGTGAAACAATAAACCTAAGAAATGATAGAATATTGACTCTGAAAGCGTCTGGGGTGGGGAATGAGTCAAACGAATAGAGCTGTGTATGGACACCACCACCACCACCACTTTGGAGGCCACTTCGGAGCCTCCGAATCAGCCCCCTATCCACTTCCATCCACTTTGGCCCATATCGGACCTGTTCCAAATCCGGAGCCGAAGCGAGATTCAAATGTCTGAATTATTCGGGTATCCGAGAGGCCGGACGCCTGCAATGTTGCATCTATGGCTGCTTTACAGCCGCCATTTCTGGAGGATTTCCGTTATGGAAATCGACGAATCACTATTTTTTTCTCCTTTGAAGAGGCATGCATGGCTGTCTTTGTTCACGATGCATCCATGTAAGGAGGAAGGGGCTTGCATCATTCAGCAGGTACATCTGGGGGCACACAAGTGGTGGGTGTGCGAGAAGAGGCAGTCCAGATTGAGCTGAAGCGACCCAAGGTTCTTCAGACCTGATCTGATCTGCTTCGGACTGCTTCGGAATGCTTCGGACTGGATCTGACCCACTCTGGATCCAGACTGATTTGGTCTGAAGCAATTAGCCATGACCTCTTGGGGAAGGTGGTTGCATGGCCATCCCTGTTAGGAGAAGGGGACTGCTTCTGAGGCAGAGGCTTTGCAACTCCCTGATCCGTGGGAGCTTTGTCGCCTCAAGGAACAAGCTAGCAGGCCTCCTGTGCAAAGGAGTACTCACCTCCAGAAAAGGTCTTCTCAGGAGAAAATGATTCCTCAAGAGTAGAGTTCTAGAAAGAGCACTCTGATAACTGCAGGTGAGCTCTGGGTGGAGCACAGCAGAAAGATGGAGAGAGAGAGGGGTGGTGGTCTTAATTTCTTCTGTTCCAAACTGAGATTATCTGGATTCATCTCCCTCATTGTTTGAACCCAGCTGCCAATCCAACAGGTATATGTGGAATTACTTAATGAGGAGGGGCAGAGGGTAATTGAACTGAGACAGGAGAGATAATTTAACTAATGACTTGTAATGGAATATGGAGCCTTTCACCTCTAGTTTATTGGTTTGACTCTTTCTCGGCATGATGGGGCCATCTGTTATCATCCAAGGGCTACTCCATGGCTGTTGTTTCAAGAGAACTGTCATCAGCCTGGGGACCTATCAGAGGCAAGGTCAGATGGCCTCCTCTGGTGGACTGTGGGTGCCATTAATGACGGCAGATAGGGAAATTCGACCTACACCGCGCCTTCCGCATTGGAATGAACAGGAGCGCCTAGCTGTGTCTTTGTATTCCTCCAAAGGTGTTCTTGCCCCAGAGAACTCCCATGTGGATCCTCCCTCAGGAGCATTGAAACTTCATTTGGGTTCTATTCCATTCATTTATGGCCCATCTTTTCCCCCCTGAGGACCTCAAGGCAGCTGTCACCACCGATGTGCAGCTGCCCCCATGTGGTGAGTCAATGAACTGCAGGTCCCATCCTTTCCAGGGGAAGTACCTTCCAGCCGGACTCCACCCAGCCAGGCTGGCCACTGGACCCTCCTAGACAGGAAGGAGCATAAGAGGGCTTCCTGCTCCATTTGAGCCTTGCTTGAACAGCAATGCCTCCCTGAGCTCCGGTGTGGACCTATGGACACATTTGGGAATTTGAGAAACTGCTGCGGGGGGTGGGGGTGGGGAAGGAGAAATGGAAAGAGTTGCTTCCTATCCCACCCAACCTTCTTCCCTCCATACAGACCTTTCCCCTTTGTACTCCCTCTCCATTCCCAGCCTCTAGCCTTGCTCTCCCCTAACCCCCTTTCTTCACTATTTCTCTCCTTTCCCTATCCCTAGCCTTCTTCTTTCTCTCCTTTCCCTATCCCTAGCCTTCTCCTTTCTCTCCTTTCCTTATCCCTAGCCTTCTTCTTTCCCTATCCCTAGCCTTCTACTTTCTCTCCTTTCCCTATCCCTAGCCTCCTTCTTTCTCTCCTTTCCCTATCCCTAGCCTTCTTTCTCTCCTTTCCCTATCCCTAGGCTTCTATTTTCTCTCCTTTCCTTATCCCTAGCCTTCTTCTTTCTCTCCTTTCCTTATCCCTAGCCTCCTTCTTTCTCTCCTTTCCCTATCCCTAGGCTTCTACTTTCTCTCCTTTCCCTATCCCTAGGCTTCTGCTTTCTCTCCTTTCCTTATCCCTAGCCTTCTACTTTCTCTCCTTTCCTTATCCCTAGCCTTCTTCTTTCTCTCCTTTCCTTATCCCTAGCTTTCTTCTTTCTCTCTTTTCTCTATCCCTAGCCTTCTTCTTTCTCTCCTTTCCTTATTCCTAGCTTTCTTCTTTCTCTCCTTTCCCTATCCCTAGCCTTCTTCTTTCTCTCCTTTCCTTATCCCTAGCCTTCTTCTTTCTTGCCTTTCCTTATCCCTAGCCTTATTCTTTCTCTCCTTTCCCTATCCCTAGCCTTCTTCTTTCTCTCCTTTCCCTATTCCTAGCCTTCTTCTTTCTCTTCTTTCCCTATCCCAGCTTTCCTTCTCTCCTTTCCTAGACCCTAACTTTCTTTCTCTCCCTGCTACCTCTTTCCCTTGCTGTTCCTCCCTCCTTCTAGCCTCACTCTTTCTGCCCACTTAACGTCTGGTCAGCGGCCATTTCAGGAGCAGGAAGGCGAACCTGGCACCCTAACATTTTTCAAGGGTGCCCAGAGTGAAGAACTTTGTGGGTGCCATCGGAGGTGCCTGTGGGTGCTGCATTGGGGACTCCTGTAGTAGGTGGTGGCAGCTGGAGTTCTAAGTAGTCCTGGGACAAGTCTGGGCCCAGTGACCTTTAGGGGTCTTATGGGGACACCTAGATATGTCACAGTAAAACACCTCAAATTGCTATCCAGAGATTAGCGTGACAGCTTTATAATTGGCTCTCTCTCCATTTTATCCTCACAACAATCCTATGAGGTAAGTTTGGGTGAGTGACTGGCCCAAGAACACCCAGTGAGCTTAGTGGTTGAGCAATGATTTGAACCTGGGTCTCCGCACTCCTAACCTGACATGATAACTACCACATCCCACTGTTTCCGTTCCTGGAGTGTTCAACACAGTCACATGCTACCCTCCGCACATGAGTTCCTACACAGAACTTCCTTTCACATCAGAGCACTTGAGAGAGTCAAGATGGGAGCCAAAACACCATTATTCTTCAAAATGCACACGTCCCTGCATCTGGGCTTTCCCAATTTTAAGGGGTGGGGGAACGTGCATGCAAAACTGTGTCTATTCATGAACAGACCATTCAAAAACCCGTTGAGTTAGGAAAATAGCTTGCAAAGAAGTGTATATTGAGCCAATTTGCGTACAAATCATCTATGTGATGGGAGAAATGCACATTAAAATGCAAATTTTCTCGCAGGCTTCAACCAAAACAGAATTCTCAAAGTTCAGGATGAGCCAAACTTAAGATTGGGAGGAAAAAAGAAACGGGGAGGAATCAAAATTGACCAATTTGTTCATCTCTGGTTTTATTAATGCATCCATTGGGTCAGCAGGAAAGACATAAATCAAGTTGTGGTCAATTCCACCACCACCACCCAACCCCCAATCATTGGGTCGGAGGAGATTGGGGCAAGGCTTGTTAGTAACTGAGGTCACTTCGGGTTACACAAACAAGCCCCTTAAGGAGGCTTATAGAGGACCCCAGCTGGACAATCAGACTGATAGATCTGAGAAGGTTTGCCATATTCTGTTGGTGCTAATAGCACTGGCTGCCTCTTATGGCGCGCCTTAGGTTAAGCAGCCAGCTGGCTCATTAGTTAGGAAGGTTCTCTTGAGGTACGGTCAGCATCTCTGGGCTCATCACAATATGGCCGGGATTGTGCCGACGGGAAAGCCGTGTCTGAACCTGCTACGATTAGCATCTGGGATCTGTCCTTCGAATGGATTCATTTCTGGCTAGGGCTGTCCGCCACTGGGAAATCCGGCAACTTTGGGGCTCACTGGATTTTCGGGGCATCCCCAGCTCTGCTTGCATTTGTGAGCTGAGCTGCAGTTTTTTCCCGAAATCAAGGGACTTTTTCCCCGCACAAATTCCAACCGCTGAAGCCGGCAGCATGGGAAGAGGGGTAGATCTTCGCTTCTCTGCCCTCCAATATTTCAGAGTTTGGTTTTTTTTTGTTTTTTTTTTGCCAGATGGGCTTTTTACCCATCTAGCGACGGAACTTCAGAGGGGGAAAGAGGCTGGAGGCGGCTCAGAATAAATCATCTCCTGGCCTCTCTGGTCTCCTCCCCTTGCCTCCCATGGGAACGCCCCTTCCCCCCCCTCTCGGGGTCGATTTTCTGACTTCAGAGAGGCAGCTGCTGCAGTTCTTTCCATGCTGGCCGCGAGGGGCAGAGTACCTCCTGAGGTTGGAATACAGTCTTCAACCTTGGAAGAGATTTTTCTGAGCCATCCTATTGTCCCTGAAATGCTTGCCCAGGGACCATAGGATTGCTCTCTTATGTTCATATTGGAGAAGAAACTGATCATGGGCCAGTCCATGTGGTATGCTTCTTTCTTAGTTTCAGGGTTTGAGCCACTTTCCAGAAAACTAGTGTTTGGACTCACTAAACACAGCTGGGAATTTGTCCCGGAGTTCTCTTATATACCCCCTCGTATGCTTGTATATATTTTCACACCAAAGATCCCACCATACTTGGCAAGGCTGTGTCCCTGCCCAGCCTACTACCTAGCGGCTAACTGTGGATGGACAACTTCAAAGCCATTGTTCTGCTCTCCCCCCTTGGACACCTCTTCAAGAAGAGGACGCCTTCCAAAGAGAGGGCTGCCAGCTCTCAAAACAAGAGTTATCATTGATCAAGTAGAACACCTGTCCATCCTATAACCAGGCTACCAACATGAGAGTCAGTGTGGCGTAGCGGTTAGAGTGTTGGACTGGGACCTTGGAGATCCAGGTTCTAGTCTCCACTTGGCCATGAAGCTCACTGGGTGCCTTTGGGCCAGTCCCTGACTCTTAGCCTACTTCACAGGGTTGTTGTGCAGATAAAATGGAAGAGGAGAAGGACCATGTAAGCCTGTTTCGGTTCCTTCCAAGAAGTGAAAATGTGGGATAGAAATGTAATAATAACTCTGACACTAGCAGGAGTTTCCTTCTTCCTGTTTAAGAGGGGGGGAAACCCCGAAAGGAAGCATCCTGTGAACGACATTTTGCTCTGTCATCTCTGGATTAGCCCCTTTTAATAAAGTACCTTTCCCTTTGGCTAAAACTCTCCTCTCTAGTCTTTCTAAACCACGCTAAACCTTGATCTGTCCCTTTAAGAGCTGGGAAGAAAGCCCAGCAGAGCGGAAAATGGCAAGCGGAGTGTAAATAATGTCTTGAGTTTCTCTCTCTCCCTCCCTCCCTCTTTCATATGGGTTTATTTTGTAAACCTGAACTTTACAAATGTCAGGGAATAAGCAAATGTGGAGCCCGGGAATAACTAAATCTCTATTAGAATTCCTTGCGATAACATCCCTTCACAGCCTATCCTGGTATTAGCGTGTTGCGGATAATCCCTGCTTAGGCAGAGAAGATCTTAGGCACTGTTGAACGGCAGAGGTATTTAATTAGCAGTGTCATAAATAAACCGGTGACAATCCCTCGCGGTGCCACAACACGGAGAAAAGGGGGGCGTTAAATGGGCGACCAGGGAATTGAGCGGCGTAAAAGGCAGGGCACTAGTCCCTAATATTATTTGCTTTTCATCTCTAGGATTCAAGTGCTTTCCCCCCACTTAAGGACCGTTCACACCAGCTCTTTTACTGATCTCCCCTTCCCCACCTGGATTACCAGCCACACTCCCGACAAAAGAGGTTGTGCAAATCGCTGGCCACAAACGCGAGGGCGCTGCTGCAGATACCCCAGTGTGGTGGCAGACGCTTTTCTGGCCGGCTTGTGGTCAATGACTTGCTTTGCCCAAGCACAGTGTGAATCTAGGCAGAGACATAGAGCAACAGACCCTGGAGGAAGCCGAAGGATTTCTGAAGCCGCCCACCAACAGCACCTGGACAATAGGCTGAGAACAGCACAAACTCACCTGGCCATGGTCTTCCTCACCACAGTTAGGGTGACCCTAAGAAAAGGAGGACAGGGCTCCTGTATCTTTAACAGTTGTATTGAAATGGGAATTTCAGCAGGTGCCGTTTGTATGCATGAAGCACCTGGTGAAATGTCCTCTTCATCACAACCGTTAAAGCTGCCTTCTTTTAAATCTGGTCACTCTATCGTAGCTCCTGCAGCTTTAACTGTTGTGATGAAGAGGGAATTTCACCAGGTTCTCCATATATACAAACGACACCTGCTGAAATTCCCTTTTCTATGCAACTGTTAAACATACAGGAGCCCTGCCCTCCTTTTCATAGGGTCACCCTACCACAGTGAGATATACTGCATTTTAATAATTTATTTGTTGCGTTCATATCTTGCCTTTTCTCCTCCAAGGAACCCAAGACGGCGTACATAATCCTCCTCCTCGTCTCAATTTTATCCTTACAACAACCACCCTGTGAGGTAGGCTGGACTGAGAGTCTGTGGCTGGCCCGAAGACACCCAGTGGGCTTCCATGGCTGAGAATGGGGACTAGAACCCGGATCTCCTGATCCAACTCTCTAATCACAGCACCACCCTGGCCGCATTTGTATAAATTAGCAGATGCAAATTTTATGCAAATCCTCTTCAGGGGAGGGGATGCATTTCCTCTTTTCCTGGCGATTCACACATGGCTGCTCTCTCCGCTCCGTTTGCCTTTGGGTCTCGCTCTGTCTCCTCCCTCAGAGCGCCGTGCTGGAAATGACGAGAGCGGAGGGGTAAAGAAAAGAAAACCACGCCAGCCTTCGCCACGCAGCTCCGTGGCAGGTGAAACCCTGGCTGGTTTTGTTGCAGACGACTGCCTTGGGCCTCAGCCATCCCTGCCTCCGGAGGCTGTCATGGCTTTGAACAAACCGAGGCTGAGCTCTTCACAGAGCTGGAATAATTTGTGGTTTCTTCAGAGCCTCAACAGCCTCCTCTGATTTCCGGGGTCAGAGCCGAGCTGAAAAGTAAACAAGGCAGTCTGAGGTGCAGATACAACACGGCTTTTTTTTTTAAAAAAAAAAACGGCTTGAGGTTTTTCACCTGAGAGCAGATAACGTCTTGGAACTATAAATAAAACACTTTGGAAAAAGGAAGAGAGAAAAGACGGTTGCTAAATGAAGCTCAAAGAGAGAGACCGGCACACAGGAAGACGGTTGCTAAATGAAGCCCCTTCCAACTCTACTATTCTATGATTCTATGAATCCCCTAGCCAAAAAAAGTTGGGCACAGCTCGGTTACCCGCTACAGTGCAGTCTCAATCCTGGGGTGACATCAAGCAGAAGTCCTACTAAGAATGGAGCCATTGAAATGAATGGGACTGAAGTTAGTCATGAATGGGACTGAGGTTACATCCCATTCATTTCAATGGGTCTACTCTAAGTGCAACTAATGTTGGATTTTGCCCCTGATCTCCCCAATCCAATGCTTGTTTCTTCTTCTTCTTCTTCTTCTTCTTCTTCTTCTTCTTCTTCTTCTTCTTCTTCTTCTTCTTCTTGAAGAGAGACAAGAAACGTTTTCACATTCTATTGAGTTTGGCCCCAATAACCCTTTAAAAAAAAAAAAAGCCGTGTCCTATAACGGCTTACGCAGCAAAAGAGATGCTCAAATATTAATGCTCAAATATCCATGTCCTTGCATTCCAGACAGAGACACAGCACATAATGTCACATTGGCAGAACAATCCTACCGGTGGGGAAAGATCGGTGGCTTCACTGCCACGTTTCCTGAGCCCTGCTGCTAGCTCGTGCCAACCAGGGCAGCAGGATGGGGTCAATTCTTTGTTTTTTAAAAGTATTTTTACCCCACTCTTCAGCAGGGGTGTGTGTGTGGGGAAACCAGGCTCCCAAGTCAGTTTATAAAGATGAATAAGTCCCCGCCTTCGGGCATACAATCGAAGAGACACGACATGAAAAGAAGACGGATTCAGAACTGGGATCGTGTAAAAATCCATTCCATCCGCATTTTGCGGATTGCTTTCTGCTCTGTCGTCCACACATGGGTGGCACTGGATTCTTTCTCAGATTTGTGCAAGTTCGCCCGGGCGCAAATTCGCAGCACCCCAAAATGCGCATTTTCATGCTTTAGCCTTTGGGGGAAATGGATGTTTCCAGCTGTTGGGTTTTAAAAAAATAATAATTACATATTTTTGAATGACTCACCCTACATAATTTTCCAGAAAGCTGGAAAGGGGGGAACAGTCCACTAGACCACAGAATCTATGTGACTCTGGGAAAAGTTGATCCGCTCTCTAACATTCCTAATGCAGAGAGAGGAGGGGGAAAACTAGGGCTGTGCACTGCCTCGGGCCAAAGCCCCAAATCAAAGTCCCAATATAAGGTGGTACTGGGTTGACCTAAGGCCCCCTGAGGCTGAAGCAGATCGATTTTGAAGGCCTTAGGGTGCCTAAGGCTCCTCTACCTGCACATCCAGGAAAGCCGCCGACTGTGAGTCCATTGGACTCACCTGACATCTCACTCACCACTCACTTACTCACATCATCTCCCTCCCCATTCCCCACCCCCCACAAACCCCACACCATCACCACCACAGGGCTTAGTTTTCCAAGCGTCCTCCTTCCTTAGAGCTGCAATGTAAAGGTAAGAAGTGTCGTGTTTCTCAGAACACTCCTGCTTTCAATGGGAGACAAATGACGAGGCTTGCTAAGTAATCCACAAAGCTTTTATTAAGCAACAAACATCTCTTCTACCTGAGGAGAGTCTAACCTCTTGGAAACGTCTCCTTAGACAAAATTATGCAAACTAAGCAAGACAATTGTCTGTTCAAGAAGAATAGGAAGCCACTTCTCAAATGCCCGTAACTTCAGAGAGCCTGGTGCGGAGGCAGGTTCTGGAGTAATCGAACTGACTTTCTCACGCCTTCCTTCCGCCCTGTGCGTTTCAGCTTCCAGCAGACCCTAGCATCAGCTAGCTTGCCGGGACGCTCACCTCCAGAAGAAACCTCACTTCCCATTGAGTGTGTAGGATTTGGCCTTGAGGAGATAAGCTCTGGAGAGGGCTGACTCCCAGCTGTGGAATCGCCTGTGAGAGCTTCCTCCTCCACTGGTATAGGCTGGCTGGCGCCTGGCGCTGCCATCTTCTAGTTCTGAATCTGATTCTGATTGATTACCTGAAACATCTTCTCCCAGAACAGGAGCAGTAGGGTTAGACATGACAAGAAGGGGGGGTCTCTCTTTTTCATAGTTCTATGGACGTAAGCTAGGGAAATGGCCTTTTACAGTTGCCATAGTTTGTAGCCATAGATCTATGCAAAACCAAGAGCTGCTTTCTTACCTTTACATCGCAGCTCTGCGGTGAGAGGATGCCTAAGAAGGTAAGTCTTGGGAGCAGCAGCAGTTCTGGCTTCATGGCTGTGTGAAGGAGTCATGCAGGGAGCCCAATGAACTCCCAGTCAGCCTTGCACCCAGCTTTTCTGGGTGCCTGCTGTGCAGGACATACCCAAGAACCTGCAAAGGCTGCCCCACTTTGAGGGAGGCCCAACCTCACTTCGACTTTGCAATGCAGCTCTTCTTCTCGGCTCGAAAAATGCATATATTTTTGGTTAAATCATGGAGAATATATATATGTTATGGTAAACTGCATGAAAGAAGTGCAGTTTTCATGGGGAAATGCATTCATATATATGTCATAGATTGATGTGGAAACGGGACAGAGGAGACTTCATTCTCAACGAATGCATGCAAAACTGGCGCCGACCAGAAATTGACTTGCACATTCATCCCTTAATTAGGGTACATGACTTGCTTGTAGATGGTCCAAGATAACTTCCCAGCAGGAGGTATTTCATAGCAGAACTGGGCAAGACTTGAACCTGGTACCGTACAGATCTACTGCTAGCTAGATGTAGGAATCTACCTCCTTCCAGGCAAGGTACCCTAAGTGGTCTTCCTCCCTCAGTGGCTCTACCTTCTCAACATCATTGTCACCAGCTCCTCCTCCTCCTTCTTGCGCCCACTTCCTTGCTTGAAAGGCAAGGAGCCAGGGGGCAAGGAGGCCATGATATCTCCTTCTCCTCCTTTTCACCAACCCCATTGCCTGGGCCATCACGAATCACACATTTTTCCAAAGTATTTTTTTATAATGTAGGCTGTTTTGGAAAGTATTGCTCTTTGGTCCGCAAGCTGGAAAAGTGTGCGCGTCGATCTCGGATTGCGATCTGGTCCAAAATGAACGGAAAGGAATTTTGCATACCTCCCGATAGGAGACGCCTTTCTGTGTTCCTCGGTTCCCAGTCGTGGATCATCCTCTCCGCATTTGGGGAAGGCTCCCACGCAGGCCAAATGCTAATGTCGGAAGCGGACCTTCGTAAATGTCCGTTTGAATGGCACTGGGTACCTTTGATCTGATTCCAGACGCAGCAGCTGCCCTTTCTGCCTCAGATGTGATTAAGCCTCGAAATCCCGGCTGCTGGATTGATCAGACATTTCATCTCCAGCCCCTCCAACCTCTCTAGTTTGGGCTCTTCTCCCTCATAAAAAAACAAAAAGGGGAAAAAAAACCCTCTTTCAGCTGCAAAGCAGAGTTGCCAGCTGGATGGAAAAGCCAGGAATAATATTCAGAGCAGATGTATCGAAATCCAAGAGATGCAGATGCCGGCAGGTAAATATGACCTGGGGTGGAGAATAGGGAAATCCAGAACTATCCAGAGAGAGGAAAACAGGGGTCTTTCATTACTCTGATGCCACCTTTCGGATAAAGGAACTGAAGTTTGGTCTACGTATACAGTCAGACCTGCCTCCAGGTTTTTGAGGTCCCTTGGTCAAGCCACCCTCAATGGCCTCCCTCCCTGCCTTCGCACTGCCATTGTCACCATCGGGTCTCCCTCCTCCGTTTCTCACCATTGCTTGCTTGACAGGCAGAGAGCTGGGGATAATTGAACCTATGGCATCTCTAGCTCCTCCTCCCAAGGCTGCTTTTGCCGGCGGAATCAATGGTCAGCCTTTTAATTTGCAGAATGGCCAAATGGAATCACAGGGATTCTGTCACCTGACACGGAGACCACACCCACACCATGCTTCCCCCACTACAGAAGGAAGATAGCAGGGTGGGTGGGTAGTTGAGCCATCATGGGAAGAGAATCCACATACGCAACATGCTAAGCCACCGCGGATTGCATTTTTGAGCGATCCATGGTGGCTTGGCGTGACGTCTGAACAGGCCCCATAGACTGTGTATGGGGTATGGATTGGATCCAGAGGGAGGGTGCAACAGGAGGTGGGCGCACTAGGAGAGGAGACCTCTGGCCCATGGCTTTCTTTTCAAGCTAATGGATTGCCCATTCCAGACCAAGCCATACCCAAAATACTTTGCACTGCAGCAGGGAACAATGTAATAGGGTGAGCCTATGAAAAGGAGGACAGGGCTCCTGAATCTTTAACAGTTGCATAGAAAAGGTTATTTCAGCAGGTGTCATTTGTAGGCACGCAGCACCTGGTGAAATTCCCTCTTCATCACCGCAGTTAAAGCTGCAGGAGCTATACTAGAGTAACCAGATTTAAAAGAGGGCAGGGCACCTGCAGCTTTAACTGTTGTGATGAAGAGGGAATTTCACCAGGTTCTCCATATATACAAATGACACCTGCTGAAATACCCTTTTCAATACAACTGTTAAAGATACAGGAGCCCTGTCCTCCTTTTCATAGGGTCGCCCTACAATATAGCAGTAAGTATTTCAAGCTAGAATAGGCTGGTATTTTTGTAAGACGTTTTCAGGATGATGATGATGATGATGATGATGACGATGATGATTATAAACACCCAGCACTTGCAGGAGCCTAGGAGTTCTTCCTGAATACCTATCAGAGAGGTGAAGGTCACATGATCTCCAATAGGCATTCAGGAAGAACTGCTAGGCTTCTCCAAGTGCCAGGTGTATGTGTGTGTTTTTGTCTGTGTGTGGGGGGGGGGTTGGTGTGTGTGTGTGTGTGTTTATTGGAAAGGAGTCCCTAAACAACCGGCTACCCTTTTAAAAGTTATGTGGACATGCTGCCCCTCTCCCTAAGGAGAAATTCCCTGAAATTCTTCCTTCCCTGCGAAAGAGGCAGAAAAAAACCCATGCCTCTTTCGCACAGACGGTAAAAGTTCCCAAAACTAGGGGCCTGGATTTGGCACAGCACTACAGTTAACTAACTGAACTGTTGCGGATCTGAGGAACTCATTTCTGCAGGGAATCAATCAGCCTTTTGTAGAAATGATGTACGTTTTACCTTGTTTGTTCAGCAGAAGTTTAATGGCAGGTGCCCAACAGGAATACATTAGTTTTAATTCAGCTTAGCATACATGATTTTTATACCCAATTCTCCCCTTTCTCACCAAGTTGTTATCTGAAGAGTTAACCTTCTTTCAATGCCTCGGGACAATGACAGGCTAGAAATCAAAATGAGCCATTGGGCGTCAAATTAATTGAATTTTGCTAAATCGGATCAGTTTTACACTGGATGCTGCAGGATTAATTAGGCAAATGAAGGGAGCTAAGTAAGTTTAATTTGGCTACCTGACAAGACAATCGAATGATCAAATACCAAAGACAGAACTAATAGGACGACAAGATTGTGAATTAATCAGGCTCAGACCCTGGTGTTATTAAAAAGGGAGCATTGATAAGATCCAGTATATCCCTGTATTTTACACAAAACACGGCTCCTGTGAGCTGCAGTTGTATTTGTAGGAGGACAAAGGGGTCTTTGGTATAGGCAATATCATCAAAGAGAACCTCCTTCTGAGATGCTAGGATTAGATGGGCATTGGAGTCATTCCTTTATTGTGATCCCACTCACCCCTGGAGCAAAGTCTCAGCCCATAGCTAGACGGGGCAATATCCAGGGGCGATCCCTGGGATCATCCCTGTGTGTCCACATGATGCAGAGGGGATCCCAGGATCAGGGAGGGATGATCCCTCCTGGGATCTCACCCTACCCTTTGAGCCCACTTTTTCCGCGGTCTCAGGATGATCCCGAGACTGCAGGATGTGTGTAGGCATTGCGGTTTGTCCCAGCTCCTCACAGTTACTCACGAGGAGCCGGGGACCACGGAATAACGGGCTCAAGTTACAGGAAGCCAGATTCTGGCTGGACATCAGGAAAAATGTCCTGGCTGTTAGAGCAGTACGACAATGGAACCCATGACCTAGGCAGGTGGTGGGCTCTCCCACACTAGAGGCCTTCAAGAGGCAGCCGGACAACCATCTGTCAGGGATGCTTTAAGGTGGATTCCTGCATTGAGCAGGGGGTTGGACAGGATGGCCTTGTAGGCCCCTTCCAACTCCACTATTCTAGGATTCTATGAAACAACCTGCAATCATTCCAAAGCGTTAGTGGGGGGGCATTAAATTTCATTGTCCTCCCTAGCCCCAAAAATATTTATTGGCATGATTGCCATTTTATTTTACAGGGCTACGCCATCCTGGCTCCTACTGGTCTACATGCACAACCATGGATCGGCCCGGTGGGGTGCAATCCTGCTCTCATGTGAACTTTGCAGCAACACTCCCAGGGTTTTGAATGGCGCTAAGACAAGACAACCGTTGAGGGGAATCCGGATTACGCAGTAAGCAACACTTTGTAGGGATTTAAAACCACCACCACCCTGAAAATTATCTATGCATTCAAGTCTCTTTAAATGTAAATCAGATATGTTAATGGCAATAAATTCCCAAGTTTCATTTACCAATTCAGTTCGACGCGGAACGCAAGCTGCCGGCGTACGCCACGTCCTTGAGTGGATGTAAATTGAATCAGAAGACGCTGCTCTTTGTACTGTCTTTTCAACGTGGCTCACTGTAGCTTGATATAGCAAATACGATATTTTTGATAGACTTTGTGTGAACAACAAGCTACCACTATGGCTCCCGGTTGTTTATAGTTGACCATCCCACTGGGACCATTCGGAAGACACCTTAAACCATGGCTTTAACCACGGTGGTTAAGCCTGAAAGCCAAGCTGTGTTCAGAAGACACCTTAAACCATGGCTTTATCCATGGTGAATAAGGCCCTTTTGCTTTATTCACTATGGTTTAAGCCATGGTTTAAGGCGTCTTCTGAACACAGCCTGGCTTTCTGGCTTAACCACTGTGGTTAAAACCATGGTTTAAGGTGTCTCCTGAATGGGGCCATTGTGTCTTGAACAGCAACAGTGATGGGTGGTGATGGGTGAACTCAACCCAAATTAATTCATTACATCCACAGAAAGTAACACATTCATGTGTGTCATCTCGGACATGGGTTCCTTTAATGCGAGATCTCATTCTGTGCATGCGGGGGTTTGCCCATGTGCAGTACTGAACTGCATCTTGGGAGCTGTAGTTTGGAATTTCATAACAGAGCATGACATCATGAACTAACTTTCCTTATTGGTTGACTCCAAATGGCCTTCCTATATAGTGTTGACTCAAGGTCGTTGGCACCAATCAGTATATGGAAGCATGTACAACTTCTGTGGGTGGTCCTTCAGATGGGATTGCTTTCTTCAAACACCTACCTTTCCCACAAGGGTGAAAGTGGCATCATCAACACATCATGGATTTTCAGCAACAACCCTTAAAGTTCAGGTCGAATCAAAATTAATATTGGAAAAACTGGGAGAACCAAAATTACAGGTTTGCCCTTCTCTACTGAAATGCAGAAATCTAGCAGCTGGGAGTTTTCTCCATTGATTTAACTCCATGCTTTTCTTAAATAAAATGCAAGCGACCATTTTTATGCAAGAACGCAACTCTGTAATTTTCGTATTTTTAATGTAGCACAAAATGGCAGCTGTGCAGGAACATTTACTCAACATTAGAGGTGTAAATGGGCCCTCTAAGGCCTTAGCTAGACCTAAGGTTTATCCCGGGATCATCCTGGGGTCGTCTCTGCCTGCTCCAGGGATATCCTGTGTGTCATTTACATGAACAGGGATGATCCCGGGATCATAGAATCATAGAATCATAGAATAGTAGAGTTGGAAGGGGCCTACAAGGCCATCGAGTCCAACCACCTGCTCAATGCAGGAATCCACCCTAAAGCATCCCTGACAGATGGTTGTCCAGCTGCCTCTTGAAGGCCTCTTGTGTGGGAGAGCCCACAACCTCCCTAGGTAACTGATTCCATTGTCGCACTGCTCTAACAGTCAGGAAGGTTTTCCTGATGTCCATCTGGAATCTGGCTTCCTTTAACTTGAGCCCGTTATTCTGTGTCCTGCACTCTGGGAGGATCAAGAAGAGATCCTGGCCCTCTGTGTGACAACCTTTTAAGTATTTGAAGAGTGCTATCATGTCTCCCCTCAATCATCTCTTCTCCAGGCTAAACATGCCCAGTTCTTTCAGTCTCTCTTCAGAGGGCTTTGTTTCCAGACCCCAGATCATCCTGGTTGCCCTCCTCTGAACACGCTCCAGCTTGTCTGCGTCCTTCTTGAAGTGTGGAGCCCAGAACTGGATGCAATACTCTAGATGAGGCCTAACCAGGGCCGAATAGAGAGGAACTAGTACCCCACGTGATTTGGAAGCTATACTTCTATTAATGCAGCCCAAAATAGTATTTGCCTTAGGTCTAGCTAAGGCCAGAGTCTCTAATGTTGTGGAAATGGTCCTCTACGGCAGCCATTTTGTGCAACATTCAAAATACGAAAATTATGGAGCTGTCGTCTTGCATAAAAATGGTGTCTCATGTTCCACAGCCTGGTAATGATCAGCGCTTTGTGGAAAGGAGTCTCACTTTCTGGGAAATCCACAAGAGGAAGGTTGAAACCCTGGAGGCGGTTCCCAGTCCCTGGAATAAAAGAAGCCCTTTAGTTTCTGTTGTGAAAACACTCAGCTATCATGGCTGCCACAAAGTCAATGTACATCCCAGTAAGTCCACCTGCTCTTTCAAAACACTCTTTCGTGCTGGCAGACTATTTCCCATTTTAACAGAACTTGGCGACGCATTTTCCAGGTGGCAAATCTTGCGTTTCAGAGCACCTTTACTTGTTGTTCTGGAGAAGGCTTGGTTTTAATCTTGCCTTTTCATGATGTTAACCAATGCAGTTGGCAAATGTGCAATCTTCTATTTTATTGTTATTGTCCGCTGTGATTGTATTATGCAATCTGCCGTGTGCACCCTTCCAGGATCGATGCTGTTGAGCAGCGGAGGGGTGAAATTAATCAATTAAACTTTCGGCACGAGTAAATCGACCTCCCAATATTTTTCCATTCTATCTGTGGGTGGAAAAATTGTGTGCATGAGCAGAAGAATGATCAAAGAAGATCTCCGGGGTGTGGTGAAATTCCCCAACAGTTTCTCAGGAATGGGCTCACCATGGAACAGTGACTGTAACCCAACTTCTTTCTCTTATCCTAATCTAATTTGCTATTTTGTATTTATTTCTCCCCCCACCTGTGGAACATGTGGAGATGGGAGTGGTGGTCCTTCCAAAACAATCCCGTAAAATATTCGGAGCATATTCTGCAAAGTGGCCTTCTTTTTGGAAGGGGTGTGTGTGTGTGTGTGTGTGTGTGTGTAAAAAAAAGAAAGTCTTCTTAGAAATTTCAGTTCAATCTTCATTGATTTGGGAGAAAACGATTTAGCTTCCTCAGCAGATGGGGATGCTCCTGTATTGTTGTTTATTATTATTATTATTATTATTATTATTATTATTATTATTATTATTATTATTATGGAAGGTTGATATGTTTGGAGAGCAAAATAGAGAGAAATCGGGGCACCTCACCTTTTTCATTGTTGTCATTGGTAGCTAGGGATCGTGATTTACATGCACACGGAGCTGTGCCATTCCTTCACATCTCTAATCCCATCTTGGAAGCCATCAGCAGGGTGTTCAAAGCGTGCGCTCAGAATTGCAAAAGATGCACTCGGGTAGAGAGAATGAAAGGAGTCACAAAATTGAACTGCCCCTGGAGAGTTTGGAGGAGGGTGTATTTTTATTTTTATTTTACCCTCAGGTGCTGTGGAATATTGGGAGGGGGGAGAAGGATAGACGTGTGTTGGGTGGGGGAAGATGGGACTTACGCTGCCCAAGATGCCGTTGATTAAGAGGAGTCACACACACACACACACACACACACACACGGCTGTGCTTTTAAAATTAAATTAAAGAATGAACGCCAAAGTGACTTGCAGCAGATGAATACCTGGCGAGCGGGAGGGAACGAAGAGAGGATGGAGATTCTCAGAGCACAATCCTGTTAGTGACTGTCAGTCCCTTCGAATCTCAAAGACGCGTCGCTCAGAGAAGGAGAAGCAGTCTACTCCAAGGATGCAGAGAACCTCAGGTGGAAGATAAGCACACGGGAACCGGGGAATGAGGAGTCTCGGGCCACGGGGAAGAGAGCAGCATTGCACCAGGTCCCCCATTAGGGCAGCCGGCCAGTGCCCTACAAAAAAAAACCTCAGGACATGGGCCAAACTAGCGTCAACCCCTTTTATAATATTCGGCATTTATATACTGCTTCCACATGTGCAAGGTATCTGACATCTATTGACCTGATTCGCACAAATGCACCACAGGGGCTGATTTATTTATTTATTTATTTATTTATTTATTTATTTATTTATTACATTTTTATCCTGCCCAATAGCCGAAGCTCTCTGGGCGGTTCACAAAAATTAAAACCACAATAAAACAACCAACAGGTTAAAAGCACAAATACAAAATACAGTATAAAAAGCACAACCAGGATAAAACCACGCAGCAAAATTGATATAAATTAAAATAGAGTTAAAACAGTAAAATTTAAATTTAAGTTAAAATTAAGTGTTAAAATACTGAGTGAATAAAAAGGTCTTCAGCTGGCGACGAAAGGAGTACAGTGTAGGCGCCAGGCGGACCTCTCTGGGGAGCTCATTCCACAGCCGGGGTGCCACAGCAGAGAAGGTCCTCCTCCTAGTAGCCACCTGCCTCACTTCCTTTGGCAGGGGCTCATGGAGAAGGGCCCCTGTAGATGTTCTTAAGGTCCGGGCAGGTACATATGGGAGGAGGCGTTCCTTCAAATAACCTGGCCCCAAACCGTTTAGGGCTTTAAATGTCAATACCAGCACTTTGAATCGGGCCCGGACCTGGACTGGCAGCCAATGAAGTTGTAAAAGGACTGGCGTGATGTGATCTCGCTGACCAGTCCCTGTTAGTAAATGGGCTGCCCTGTTTTGTACCAGTTGAAGTTTCCGGACCGTTTTCAAAGGCAGCCCCACGTATAACGCATTGCAGTAATCCAAGCGAGAGGTTATCAGAGCATGGATAACTGTAGCTAGGCTATCACTGTCCAGATAAGGGCACAGGTGATATATCAGCCTAAGCTGATAAAAGGTGCTCTTTGCCACTGAGTTCACCTGTGCCTCAAGTGACAGTTCTGGATCCAAGAGCACCCCCAAACTACGGACCCGTTTTCCAGCAATCACGGAGCTTCTGCAAAGGAGCACCGTTCAAACCGACGATTCCCCACACTCTGCGCCCGGGCTGGTTCAGTCCAAGCCAGGGGTTGCGATTTGATCCTGCCAGGTGGCAAAACCGACCTCTGCAGGTAGCTGGGCTTTCTAAGCGAGGCTTTTCAGGAGAGCGATTAGGTGCCCACCAGGGCTCCCAAAGGAGTTGATGTTCCTTGTTCCACCTCCAACCCAGGGTGCTCCTTCAAACGCCAGATCTTGCTCTGTGCAGGCTGCACTTCTAGCTTTGAACTGGGGTGGGGGGGCAGGAGAAACCGGGGGGGCGGTGTTCTTCTGTCTCACACACACCTCGCCCCTGCTTCCGTCGCTGGCATTGTCAAGTCTGATCAGAAGGAGTATCAGTCGTTCCCAGCTCTCCCTCTCTCTCCAGATTTAATTAACGGCCCTTTCATCTCTCCCCTGAAGGTATCTGCTATCTTCTGTCTTCTTAATTAACGTTCATTAAGCAAATCAGACGAGCACTTTCTTCTCTCTGCCTGGAAGGTTCTTAACCCTTGCGGGAAAGCCATGTTTGGGTTCCCCCTACAGTGAGGAAGGGAAGGGAGGTCGTGGGAGAAGGCAAGAGAAAAGCGGGACTCCATAGCATGGACCCAAATCTGCCAGTGAGGCCCACTAATGGCAATATGGCCACCTTACATGGCACATGCCTAGGGTGGCCACCTCCTCTGATGAGACTTTCATGTGGACTAACTAGGGTTGTGAACCACCCAGAGAGCTTCAGCTATTGGGCGGTATACAAATGTAATAAATAAATAATAAAAAAAATAGGGATAAATGAATGTTCTTTGTTTTTTCCTCAGTTTCTCATTTTTGCAATCTTCAGTTCAGTTTATCCCATACTTAGAGAATATATATGAAGGGGCCTATAAGGCCATCAAGTCCAACCACCCACTCAGTGCAGGAATCTACCCTAAAGCATCCCTGACAGATGGTTGTCCAGCTGCCTCTTGAAGGTCTCTAGTGTGGGAGAGCCCTCAACCTCCCTGGGTCACTGGTTCCATTGTCATACTGCTCTAACAGCCAGGAAGTTTTTCCTGATGTCCAGCTGGAATCTGGCTTCCTGTCACTTGAGCCCGTTATTCCGTGTCCTGCACTCTGGGAGGATCGAGAAGAGATCCTGGCCCTCCTCTGTGTGACAATCTTTTAAGTATTTGAAGAGTGCTCTCATGTCTCCCCTCAATCTTCTCTTCTCCAGGCTAAACATGCCCAGTTTTATATGTGTGTGTGTGTGTGTGTGTGTGTGTGTGTGTGAGTGAGAGAGAGAGAGAGAGAGAGAGACAGAGAGAGAGAGAGAATTCAGAAGCGTTCTGATGCCGTTTTTCTGAACACATGCATTTTTGCATGCAGTTTCCCTACTATTCATGTTTGGACATTGTTTTCTCTAATATATGCAATGTTGCACATGTGTTTAAAAAATTGGAGAACCACGGTGCAAAATTCGTAGACATGCGAATTTCCAAAGATAACATGTGAACTCAACAAATTTCTCTCCTGTCCCTTGTACTAACTCTGAGCCAGCCTAAGACTTTTTGCTGAGGCAAACAAAATCAAACAAAACAAAAACATCCCAAATTTAATTAGTTAGATGTTTCTACAATATAAATTCTCAGGGTGGCTTCAAATATAAAAGAAAGACATCAAAAAACAATACAGTAAAACTCAACAGCAACCTAACCAGCTAAAAACCTAAAATTGAAAAGGCTGGTGAAAAATGTAAATTAAGTTTTGTCCTGGTGATAAAAGGAGCCAACGCCAGGTGAAGAGACTCTTACGGATGAAGACCCACCACAAAGAAGGCCCTGCCTCTTTTCAACATCCGCCACACCTCTGCTGGTGGTGAGATCTGGAAAGGGCCTCTTAATTCGTGGGTAGGTTCAAATTACACCTCCTTGTTACTAAGTAATAGAGGACATGATCCACCAGGAAACTCTCTTGGATGACCTCTGTTGAAATGAATATGAACCAAGTGTCTGAATTCAAGTTTGGAGGGGGCAGGAAATAACCATCATATTTTAGTTTGAAGAGTTTGCTGCCAGTAACTAAGCCTTAGGAGATCCAGTTCAACCTTTCAGAACTGGGCAGAACTGCACAGAAGCTGGGAAGACTTCCAAACCATGGGTTGTTGGGGGGAAAGGTGGTAGGGCCTGGCTTTTTGGGGAACCCCAGAGGGTCATATTTCGCCCTGAGTCTAAAATTCCCAACCCCTGTAGAAAATCCATCTTAAAGGACAGACAACTTTATTCATCAGCTGCCTGTAAGGACTGTCAAACAGCAGCCAATGATGCTGGTGGCGGTATCACTTAAAGAAGAAGGTGAATTATCAAATGATACCTTGAGCATCAGCGTGGGCAGGCTCTCAAGGACAGCAGAAACGTTTTGTTTGCAATATCTCGCAAGCTGCTTTGAGTCTCCGCGTGAAAATGGTGCGGTTCTTCAATAAAGCCCTAAATACAGAGCCCTGGCCCATCTCTGTGAGCACTGTGCAACCTCTAACCTTCTAAGAACATGGAGGTACCAGCTGTAGCAGTGAGTTCCTTGTTCCTCTCGTGGTAGGAGAAAGCAGGCCCTGCTAGAGGGTGAGTTGAAACGTGGACAGCAGTGGCCCATGAAAAGCAAGTGCCCATAGCGATTGTTTTTGAAGCCTGCTGGTGGTAGTGGGATAAAAGAAACTGAGTGTACCAGTAGCATGGACCGGTGGATCTTATGATACCAGCTGGCTTTCATTGATCGTCTGCCTCTAGCCTTGGGATAACCTATCTCACAGGCTCGGCATGAAGTTTAGAATCTGTTCCGAGCTGGGGTGCCAGAGGGCAGCAAGGGGTAAATAAAAATCTCAGCGCCAGCTTCAAACAGCAAAAGACGCGAGGGAAACCCTCTCTTGAAAGCTGCAGAGAAAAGTGACGAGGAGAAATAGTGAAGTTCTGGGAATGTGTGGAGATCAAAAGTGTGTGGGTGTAGCCATTAGAAGTGTCAAATTCCAGGGAAGAATTGGCAGAAGAGTCAAGAACATATATGCATATTTGAAAGGGGAGGTACGTGTTCCAAACACACACACGGCTACTGCCAAAAAGAATGTATCTGGAGGTCTCCTCATCCCAAATTCGCCTCAGGTGGTTGAGTTCTCAACTAGCCGGCCTTATTTCCAACACGGAAGCCAAGAATCCACAAATTCCCTTGCCAGCTTACCAAAAAAAAAAGCCTGCTAGATCTTTCCTAGAATCTTTCACAAGAATCTTTGCATGGATAGCCTGGAGAAGAGAAGATTGAGGGGAGACATGATAGCACTCTTCAAAGACTCGAAAGGTGGTCAAACAGAGGAGGGCCAGGATCTCTTCTCGATCCTCCCAGAGTGCAGTTCACGGAATAACAGGCTCAAGTGACAGGAAGCCAGATTTCAGCTGGACATCAGGAAAAACTTCCTGACTGTTACAGCAGTACGACAATGAATAGCTTCGCCGTGCTTCGGGGCGATTGATCTCACGAGAACGCATTCTGCGTCAACGATGAGGTATTTAATAATGCATTCCTTCGAGATCAAAACTGAAGGGTGTGTTTTTTTTTTAATTACCGTGTCTTCTCTTGTGGCTAAGCTGCTTTTAAAACAAGGGAGGGCTAAATGACACGCTTCGTTAAACTCATCGTCTCCAATATGGTGTCTCGGATACCTCTCTTGGTACCCACCATGCTCCCTGCCGCTTGTGAATTTTTATCTTATTTCTTAAGACTTTTTAAAATAAATAAATATGGATTTGTTTAACTGGGAAACTAGCTAAAGCCCAGTTTTATTCGGGTTCCAAAGACAGAGGGCCGTTGTTTTTCCTGTTGTTTTTGACCTCAGATCTCTGCTTTCTACTTTAGATTTTTGGGCAACTGACTTTCCTTTCAGCCTCACCAGTCTGGCTCCTGAGAAATGAGAGTTTTGTGACCAATCCCTCCCACATTGCTAGCCATTTTGTGAACGGGCAAGCCCCACCCCGTGGCAGCCATTTTGTGAAAGTGCATGACATTCTCAACATTCTGAATGTTCTCACTGACCCATAAAGGTCGGGAAACCCTGGAGCGTAGGTGATACGAACATTTTTATTTGCACTGAGGTAAGCACACAGGACCCCAATCTGGATTGGGACCGCTGCACATGGATAGGAGGCATTATACCAGCCAGGTTTGACCCCGGCCCTGAATCCTGCTGTCAGTACACCCAAGTAGACACTGTCCACGTGTTAAAGGAATAATGTGTCCTCTGAAGCATGGATGTTTTCCACGGACATTTTCCTGGCAGCCACATTGCGTGAGACAAAGGGAAGCGACTCTGAACCGAACGGGACACACACAAGGAGCCATTTACATGTGTCATCTGAAAACGGCCCTAAAATATACCAAGCCTGAGGCTAACACTGATTAACGGAGCCAGAAAAGTGGTGATTAACCACATCTGCTCAGTCATGTAAGCCCCATGGTGAGAAAAACAAGACAGGAGGCTACATTTTTTCCACTCTCCAGGAAAATCCGTGTCGTTGACAAGGGATGGACTCACCTGGCGTTCATTGCCACTCTCGCTGCCAGCGGAATTGCTGCACCGTTTTCCCGGCAACCTTGCCATCTCTGCCTGTCTCCCTGTGACCCATCACTGCAGCAGGCTTCCGGGGAGTGGCGCCTCCTGGATCCCTTCCTCCTTCCTGGTGCCCGTCGGAGATGTGACAAACTCTGGGGATGCTGCTGAGAATCGGAGGCTCGGCCAGGATGTCAATCAATCCAGCCGGCATGACGAAACTCATTGTGGGGACATGCAAAGAAGTTTCTGCCAAGGTGCCAAGCTGGAGCGGGGCTGACAAAACCATCATGCATCACCCGGGAGAAACACGGGGCCCTCTGCCAGGGTGCCAGTCACGGGTGGCAGGATGAACCATGACGCATGTCGTCTAACCTGTGCAAATCTTTCCCAGCGGGCTTTGCGGAAGCGCACCCCATAGCTCACCCCTGGTAGAACGCATCGGTCGCTTCTCATTAAAGTCAGGCCAGCTAAGTTTTCACCATGCAGGAAGAATCAAGGGGGGGGGGGGAATGCCTTAACCTCATCTCCTTGTGTCCTCCTTGATAATAATCGGTGGGATGCCAGGATTCGGCTCCTGTGTTGGTGTTTCAGTGCAAATCGAGTAATAATATTATTATTGAAATGGAAATGGAGCACATCTCACACACTGGCAGAGACTGGCTCAGGGACCTGGAGGCCTCCTCAGGCTCTTGTCCACGTGTCAACACAGGCAACTTCAAGGCCCCTTTTCCGCTCTTATCATTCCTGGACTTTAAGCCAGGCATGGATAGGGACGCCTCTTCCGACAGAGGACCCCTTCAAATAGAGGACTGGCCTCTGCAAAGTTGGCCACCCTTTCTGCACCCCAGGAACGCCTCATCCTCCAGAGAAGTATTGTGTCCAGTTCTGGGCTCCACACTTCAAGAAGGATGCAGACAAGCTGGAGGGGGTTCAGAGGAGGGCAACCAGGATGATCAGGGGTCTGGAAACAAAGCCCTATGAAGAGAAACTGAAAGAACTGGGCATGTTTAGCCTGGAGAAGAGAAGATGGAGGGGAGACATGAAAGCACTCTTCAAATACTTAAAAGGCTGTCACACAGAGGAGGGCCAGGATCTCTTCTTGATCCTCCCAGAGTGCAGGACACGGAATAACGGGCTCAAGTTAAAGGAAGCCAGATTCCGGCTGGACATCAGGAAAAACTTCCTGACTGTTAGAGCAGGATGACAATGGAACCAGTTACCCAGGGAGGTTGTGGGCTCTCCCACCCTAGAGGCCTTCAAGAGGCACCTGGACAACATCTGTCAGGGATGCTTTAAGGTGGATTCCTGCACTGAGCAGGGGGTTGGACTCGATGGCCTTATAGGACCCTTCCAACTCTACTATTCTATGATTCTAAGAGGGGCGACCGAACGAAACCTTCCTTTTTCTTGCTTTATAGTATTTGGAACAGCTCCTGAACCACTTCAACAATCCCGCAGCACAACAGACACAGCCGGGTTCTCTCTCAGAATTCATCTCCCTTCTGTATTTTCCTCCCTGGGGATGGGGGGGGGGCAGGCAGAAGGAATCCATCTACAGCCTTGGGGCTTGCACCGCCTCCTCGCCCCCTGCTGCTGCTTCCTTCTCAATCGCACGCCCAGTTTCTATATCGAATGCCGATTTCGCCCCTGTCCGGTGTGGCGCTGATAAGTCGCTGGCGGGTGAGTGGAAGTGTCAGCCACATTCGCTCCGACACACGCTCTGTCTCCTTGGCTTCCCGGTCATGCTCCGTTCTTTAGCATAGCTGAATAAACACCTCACCCGGCACCCCGAGCTTTTCCGCCCTTCCGATTTCACTGCGGAAGGACTGGCTGGGCTGTGCAGGAATTGGCCGGCAGCCCAAATGGTGCAGCAAGCGACGCAGCGTTCAGGTGAGCCGGTGGAAAAAGGTTTCGGTTGGGGTCAGTGGAAGCTGGTGGCACCGGTTTCGGTGGGGCTGGGAATCCATTCTGAATTTCTGCCGGCACTCTCTCTCCCAAATAGGTTCGTTTCATGATCCCAAGCCCTCCCACTGAGCTGCGAGACAAAGTGGTCTGCCTTGTAATCCACAAGGCTTCATTCAGCAAATAAACATCTCTTCACACTGGAAGGGAGTGAGAATGCTACCCTGCTTCCCCGAAAATAAGACAGTGTCTTATATTAATTTTTGCTCCCAAAGAGGCGCTAGGTCTTATTTTCAGGGGATGTCTTATTTTTCCATGAAGAAGAATACGGTACACATTTATTGTTGAACAAAAAAAAAGGGGTCTTATTTTCGGGGGGATGCCTTACTTTCGGGAAAACAGGGTAGGAGCTTCCCTCCAGGTTTAATTAGTCTAACTAAGCTAGGCACTTGCCCTTTCAACTAAAAGGGAGAGTTTTCCCTGCAGTCCAAGAGCCACTTTACTTCAGGAAGGGTCTTTTTGGAGAAGCTTCTGGTGAATGGCTATCCTAAAGGACCCCTCCCACCTCTTCTCAACTCCACCTGCTTCACCCTGTGGGGGACTCTGTCATCTCTGAATTCTCCTCCCCCTCTGAGAGAGGCTGAGTTCTCAGGGGTGGGAGGTGGATGGTCTCTGAGCCTTCGTCATCAGTTTGATAAGCTCCTGCGAAGGTTTATCCTTGACTCCTGGAGAGGAAGAGCTCCTCCCCCGCTTGTGCCCATATGTACCTGCCCTGACCCAAAGTCATCTTCAGGGGTCCTTCTCCATGAGCCCCTGCCAAAGGAAGTGAGGCAGGTGGCTACCAGGAGGAGGGCCTTTTCTGCTGTGGCCCCCTGGCTGTGGAATGAGCTCCCTAGAGAGGTTCGCTTGGCACTGACATTGTACTCCTTTCACCATTTTAGCATTTTAGCATCCTAGTCTTTTAGGTGTTTTAAGTCTGTATTTTAAATCTCTGCATTGCTGCTCAGTCTTGTTGTAGTTGTATTTTTATATTGTGTTTTTAATTATATTTCACTCCGTACCTTGTGTTTTTAATTTTTGTGAACTGCCCAGAGAGCTTTGGCTATTGGGCAGTATAGAAATGAAATGGAATCAATCATCCCAAGATGCAGGACGTGGAATAACGGGCCCAAGTTATAGGAAGCCAGATTCTGGCTGAACATCAGGAAAAACTTCCTGGCGGTTAGAGCGGTATGACAATGGCACCAATGACCGGTTGTGGGCACTAGAGGCCTTCAAGAGGCAGCTGGACAGCCATCTGACAAGGAAGCTTTAAGTTGGATTCCTGCAATATAAACGCAAACAAGGAAGTTAAAGAAAGAGGTTAAAAATACAATTTTATAAATTAAAATGCAATATTAAAAAAAAACATATACAGAGCATTCTATCATGCATACAATAATACAATAAAACAATCAAACTACTAGACAGAAAATGCTCGGTGGGGTTTTTCTCTTTGGCCAAATGTGTTTCAACTCAAGGTCTTCTTCAGTGGCCAGTGTGCCAAGATACCAAGGTACCAAGGCCTATTTTTTCTCGGGACTGACTTAAAAGTTCCAAATAACAAAAGAATAAACGAAATCAGACGTCACTTCCCACGGTCTAATTCCAAATATTCAAAAGAAGCCCATACGAGGGACTCCAAACAGCCACAGCTCAAGCACGATAACCAGAGGCTTGGACTCAATGGCCTTATAGACCCCTTAACCAGTTCAACGATTCTATGATTCTATGAAATGAATAAATTTTCCAGCGACAGACAGACATCCCAACCCACAACATGATCCACATCCTTGCCCAACATCATCTTTTCAAGTAATCAAAGGATACAGGCCGTGCGTTTTCGATCTGCGGCCCTTTTAAGTGGAGAATTCAGGTTCACCAACCGTCCGATCCGTTCTTTCATTTTTTTTTTAGATTTTTTTTTTTGCCTGCCTAGGGGGAAATACGCATACAAGAACATATGTGCTCCTGCCTGCACCCTTCTTTAAACAAGAAATGCAGGGATGGGGGGGGCAGGGGGGAAGCAAGGAGGTTGGCCACGGGCCATTTTGCCACGAGCAGCCGTTGCAAACATTCCTCGGCCTGTTAATCCCCCCCCCCTCCCGGCTCACGATTTCAGTTCCAGCTGTCAAAACCTGGGTCAATATATGTTAATATGGCTTTGGAAGTCCTGAGCAATGGGAGTCACTTTTAGACAAGCCTAAGACCTTCATAATTCACGGTTATTCTCCGGCGCTTTCCCTCTGGGGTTTCCCGACGAGAGAGGAGAAAATATATCTAACAAGGGAAGGAGTGAAAGAAGTTTAAATTATAAATGAGGGCTAAGTTTCGAGAACCTTTCCCCCCCCCTTTATGGAGTGTTTGTGCAGGCAAATTAGCAGAAGCGAAGAGCGTTGCTGAAGGGGGGCGCATCAGGAGCATGCTCAGCAGCGCGGGCCAAGTCTCATTTATTCATTGATGTATCTCTTGGATCCTTGAGGTGGAAGAAACAGCAAGGCGACAAAGACGATTCAAAGGATGCGGCCCCAGGCTTCAAAACTACTGGGCTGGCTTTTGAAAGATGCTGTCTCAGCTTCCCCCATCAGGGATTTGTGGATGATAATGGGGGACAACCTTACGTGGTATTGTTTGTTTCTTTCATAGAATCATAGAATTATAGAATAGTAGAGTTGGAAGGGGCCTATAAGGCCATCGAGTCCAACCCCCTGCTCAATGCAGGAATCCACCCTAAAGCATCCCTGACGGATGGTTGTCCAGCTGCCTCTTGAAGGCCTCTAGTGCGGTACTATCTTGTCTTTTTATTTCTTGCAAGGACTGGTACCCAGCGGGGTCCTCCCGTGAAGCTGATGGGCGGGAGATCCAGGACAAATGAAAGGCAGGACGTCTTCACACAGCGCAGAGTGAAATGATGGAATTCGCTGCCACAAGATGTGGTGAGGGACACCCATTTGGATGGCTTGAATAGGGGGTTGGATGAATTCCTGGAGGAGAAGGCTATCAAGGGCTACCAGCCCTAATAATAATAATGATAATAATAATAATAATAATAATAATAATAATAATAATAATAATAATTTTATTTATTTGTTACCCGCCTCTCCCTCTGGATCGAGGCAGGGTACAACACAAATGCAAAACACCGTAAAATACATATAGTTGATTAAAACATATAAAACGAATACATTATTAAAAAGCACATTATTTAGGGTGACCATACGAAAAGGAGGACAGGGCTCCTGTATTTTTAATGGTTGTATTGAAAGGGGGATTTCACCAGGTGCCATTTGTGTGAACGCAACACCTGGTGAAATTCTGTCTTCATCACAGCAGTTAAAAGCTGCAGGACCCTTGCCCTCTTTTGTATCTGATCACTCTAGTATAGCTCCTACAGCTTTAACTGTTGTGATGGAGAGGGAATTTCACAAGGTGCTGCATGCATACAAATGCCATTTGTTGAAATTCCCCTTTCAATAAAACCATTAAAGATACTCTGTCCTCCTTTCCATATGGTCACACTAACATTATTAAAAAGCATCTTAAAATTCAACTGGGTAGGCCTGCCAGAAGAGATCAGTCTTTATGGCTTTCTTAAATTCCGGAAGACTCTTAAGTTGACGAACCTCTCCCAGCAGGCCATCCACAATCTGGGAGCGGCAGAAGAAAAGGTCCTCTGGGTAATGGTTGTCAGCCTCGTTTTTGTTGACTGGAGTAATTTTTCCCCAGGGGACCTGAGTGTGCGGGGCGGATTGTACGGGAGAAGGCGATCCTGCAGGTAACTTTGACCTTGATGGTTATGTGCTACCTCCAGTATCTGAGACAGTAAGCCTGTGTGCACCAGTTGCTGGGGAACATGGGTGGGAGGGTGCTGTTGCACCATGTCCTGCTTTGTTGGTCCCTGGTGAACAGCTGGTTGGCCACTGGGTAAACAGAGTACTGGACTACATGGACCCTCAATCTGATCTAGCATGGCACTTCTTATGTTCTTAAGGAGCACAAGGCAGCTTACATGGTCTTCCTTCTCTTCATTTCATTCTAACAACAATACGGTTGGTTAAGTTGAGGAGCTATGACCTAGTTGCACCCCCCCCCGAGTCTTGTTACCCACAGTGCCAAGTTACCAATTCAAGCTGTTGGTGTGTAGGGTGACCCTATGAAAAAGTGGACAGGGCTCCTGTATCTTTAACCGTTGTATTGAAAAGGACATTTCAGCAGGTGTCATTTGTATAGATGGGGAATCTGGTGAAATTTCCTCTTCATCACACCAGTTCAAGCTGCAGGTTCCCTGCCCTCTTTTAAATCTGGTCACTCTAGTATAGCTCCTGCACCTTAAATTGTTGTGATGAACCAGGTTCTCCATATATACAAATGACACCTGCTGAAATTCCCTTTTCTATGTTAAAGATACAGGAGCCCTGTCCTCCTTTTCATATGGTCACCCTATTGGTGTGGCTTCTTGATACATGTGGATCTGCCTAGCATGACTACATACAAAAGAGGGCAGGGCTCCTGCAGCTTTAACTATTGCGATGAAGAGGGGATTTCACCAGATACTCCATGCATACAAACGGCACTTGCTGAAATTCCCTTTTCTATGCAACTGTTAAAGATACTGGAGCCCTATCCGCCTTTTCATATGGTCACCTTAATCAGTATGATTAAACCCATTTTACAGATTGGGAGGGAGGACGCTGAGACTGTTCTGAATCTGACATTAGGAGCAGTTCCATACAATTTCCCTCTTACAGTCAGTGGTAGCAGCAAAGAAAAATAGCTAGTCCAAGCAATTCTTTCAGGTGCCACGGCTTCTCCCACCCATCTCAAGGCAAAATATTTTGAATTGGCAGAGTATTTTGTTGCCAAAGTTTGATGGCCGTAAAGGCACCAAAGATCATTTACACTATGGAGTGTCGAAAGAGATCTTTCCCCTGTTCATTTGGGACTAGGTAATCCCGTAAGTGACCTTTTGTTGTTTACAAAACTTAAGGGATGCCTGCCACCCACATTAATTCCCCCCCATCTCTTATTTAAAGGAGAGCTGACATTTCCCCCCAAAAAAATGATGTTTGTTTTTCTTAACTAGATCCTAAATCCCCAGAGCATTTAGGACTTTGCAAATGTGTGCAATAGGTATCCGTTGCTATCAAAACGAAGGTTTATTTGTAAGGGGGCCCTAGCCATAGGCGGTGGCAACAAATAGAAATGCAATCAGAATATATTGGCAGCACTGCTGTGACTCTACGGAGCAGTGGGAGAACAATCGGTAAATTTATTCGTTTAGTTTTTAAATGTACTTTTAAATGATTTTTAGATTGCCTTTAGGGATCGAATGTGAGAACTCTCACCGTAAAACCGTGTGTGCAATAAGATGCAGTAAGAACGGGGGGGGGGGGGGTTGCTGGATGACCACCCCCTCCATCCAGCCCTCTTTGAGCTGAATGATGGAACCTTGTAGCGGAGGACATGACTGGCTGATTGATTGGAACACTTCACAGGGCCACTCCATGCTGCAACATTTTGTTGCTGCTCTTGCTTTATTGTGTGTTTTTAAATTTTATAGTGTAAGCCACTCTGTTTATGTGACTGAAGTGCAGGGTGTACATTTCATAGCCACAAAATAACATGATATCAGCCCCCACCTCTCAACAATGCTCTGCTGCTGTTTACGGAAGCCCAAAAAATCAGCCCACCCTGGACATCAGAAGAACATCAGGAGAGCCCTGCTGGATCAGACCATTCTGTTTGCCTAGGGTCCAGCCGGCTGACCATGGGAGACCCACAAGCAGAACATGAGTGCAACAGCACTCTCCCACCCATGTTCCCCAGCCACTGGTATACATAGGCAGACTGCCTCTGATACTGGAGGTAGCGTATAGCTTTCAGGACTAGTAGCCATTGATCGCCTTCTCTTTGAGGAATTTGTCTTCTCCTTGAGGAATTTGTCTTCTCCTTGAGGAATTTGTCTTCTCTTTGAGGAATTTGTCTTCTCCTTGAGGAATTTGTCTTCTCCTTGAGGAATTTGTCCTTAACAAATTTTAGATTCAAAGGGTTAAGGAAAAAGACAATTTAAACAAAATTTTATCACATAGATACAATTCAACAACTGTATTCAACAATTAAAGTGCACTGGCATCTACTGTATACATCTGATTGCATAATACCAGGCTTCACACAGCCCGTACAAGTACATTTTACAGGAGCTCTGTGAAGCCTGGTAGGTCAAGGCACTATGCAATATATTAAAATGTTTGGCTCAGTTTGGGTTACATATCTTTCTGCTATTCTCTTCACCCTTAGTATAGTAGTTTAAAATGAGTGTTTTTGTATGTTTCAATCTTTGCAGGGGTCACTGAAGAAGACACCCCGGGGTCGAAACGTGTTTGACCTGTTATTTTTTATTTCTCTTTTGGTATTCTTGTACAACATTAATGCAATCAGATGTATACAGTAGATGTCAGTGCACTTTAATTGTTGAATACAGTTGTTGAATTGTATTTATGTGATAAAATTTTGTTAAAATTGTCTTTTCCCTTAACCCTTTGAATCTGGATAGTTGTACATTTTATTAAGGACAACACCCTTTCTTTTTACACTGTAACCCCCTTCTAGAGCCATCCAAATTGGTGGCCGTCACTCCGTCTTTGTCATTTATTTCCTGGCTGATGCCACAGGTAGGTCATCAACCCAGCTGGGACCCTTCTGCTCTATACAGAGGATGCTACATGAGCAAATCCACCCTGACTGAGTCAGCAGGTGGAGAAGTGCTCAGCTGGGAATGCTTCACCCACGTGGCATCCTCCCCAATGGGAACGGTGTCCTATGGGTGGATGTCCTGCTGTGACCCGGTCAGGCTCAGCCTAGGGCTAACCATGGGGCAAACACGTTGGCAAGTCAGTGGACTGGCAAAAGGTCAAACACAGTTTTATCAGTCCAGCAAGTGTCATGTTCCTGGTGGTGGAATACTCCTAGGAGGAGGAGCAAGAGCTCCCAGAGACAGACAGGAGAGTGGGGCCTCAGAGGATATCACTGCTAGTCCATTTCTGCAGGATGAGAGGAGTTCCTTCTCTGCAGCAGGGGCTGGGCAACCCCCTCCCCGATGGTATCACTGCCTCAAGAAGCAGGCTAATGAGTGTTTTAGGAGGACTCTTCAGGAGCAAGGCCCTTCTCCTGAGTAGGAGTTTTGCCAGAAGAAAAGTAACACACTGCAGCTGAGCCCTGGGTGAGGCTCAGAAAGCTCTGGGTATATAAGCCTTCAGTTTCAGCCTAGCTAGTGCTGGAACGATGTGGCCAGTCAGCTCCTGTGTCTGACTTTCTGGACACTGCTTTGTGATTGAACTTCTGTTCTACTGACCCTTGGGCTCCTGTTTGGCTCTGCTTCTAAACTGTGTATGATAACTTACTGCTTAGCTGTGTCTTGACTTTTGCTTGCATTTAGACCATTCCTGCCTTTGCCTGATCCCATCTTATGTGCAAGACCACTCACCTGTTTAGTTGCCTTTTGGATTGCCCCTTAATTTGCTCCAACGCTGAGTCTGATTCAGCCATTGCAGGACAGCAAGAGGATAGTTCAAAGTGGGAGAAATCAGTAAGCGGGCAATGGCCAAGAATATGAAATTCTTGTACATCTTGCTTTTAAAATGCCTGTAATGTTTGGTCTTTACTTTGCCAGCAAAATTAAGCAAAGGCGGGTATTTTAATGCTCACCTTCAGGACTCCAAATCTTAACTTCAAGAATAAAAACAGAATAATCCAAATAATCCCTAAACTAACATTTCCCCTCTCCCTGTCAAGCACAAATTTGACAGGTTTAATCCTAAAGTATGATCCACCAATTCTCATCACACTTATATAAGTTATCAACACTTCAAGCAAACAATGCAAGATGCTAAAAACCACTTTATTGATAAAGGCTTTATCCTGTCCAAAAAAAAAAAAAGTATTTTGCTAACCTGTTGTCGCCGTCTCTTTCTATATCCTCAATATTCTGTTAACACAGGGTTTCCCCCACCCACCCAAAACAGGCTGTGATGGTCCAAATCTCCAACACATCAAAACGGACAACCAGAAAATTCTATTGATTCAGCTATTGTAGGAGTCCCCAAAGTTTTTTGGGCTGGTGGCCACATTTGGAATTTTGACAGTGTTGTGGGTGCTCTCACAAAATGGCTGTCATAGTGTAAGGCTTGCCTAGTTGTAAAACAGCAATCGTGGTTGTTGGGAATATTGCAACCTTCTCTGCAAGTTCCTGGAAGGGGGCAGTGTTGCAGTTACTTAATTCTCGGGTATTTTGGCCTTAGCTAGCCATAGAAACTCTATAGCCTACAATGTGGTTTCCTGTGAAACAAAGCCACAATAGACAAATTGTGGGAAGAATAACAAGCCATGGGTTAAATAAGCCATGGGTTAGTGTTATGTGTGAACAGAGTGCTAGACTAGATGGACCCGTGGTTTGATCCAGCAGGGCACTATGGGAGAGGGAGAAAGATTTTTCCCTATCCATTCTCTCCACAACATGCATAATTTTATATACCTGTACCAAGTCTGTCTTGCCTTGACTTGTTTTTTTCCCCCCTAAGTTAAAACAATCCCAGATATTGTAACCTTTCCTTGCAGGGAAGTTTCTCCATCCCCTTGATCATTTTAGATGCTCTTTTCTGCATCATTTCCAACTCTACAATAACCTTTTTGATGTGGTGTGAGTGGAACCGTGCACGGTGCAGTCGTACAACAGAGGCTGGTGGCTCTAATTTTGGTGGGAATGTAAATCTGTTTGGATTTCAGTCCTGAATTCTAAAGGAACTATTTAAAGGACTGAACCCTGTCCCCCAAATAGATTCAGCACTTTGGATAGCTCCTTTAGAGTTCTGGCTGATACCCAGAATAGATTCAAGGCTCCACTGAATATGGAGTCACCAGCCTACACTGTGGTCACCCCATAGATTTATATCAGGGTGGTATGAAATTAAAGACCCCTGGGAACTGCAGTGTGAGTTCCTGGGATAGGAGGGGGCACAGAATTGGGAGCACAACCTGAGCATACTATAAACAACATTTTTTCTCCCTCTCTCAAAGTTCTAGAACCCAATGGAGTCCTCCCATGAAGCTGACTGGTGGGAGATCCAGGACAAATAAAAGGAAGGACTTCTTCACACAGTGCGTAGTTAAATTATGGAACTCACTAACACAGGATATAGTGATGGCCACCCATTTGGATGGCTTTAAAAGGGGGTTGGATAAATTCCTGGAAGCAAAGACTATCTATGGCTTCTAGCCCTGATGGCTATATGCTGCCTTCAGTATCCAAGGCAGTAAGCCTGCGTGCACCAGTTGCTGGGGAACATGGGTGGGAGGGTGCTGTTGCAGCATGTCTTGCTTTGTTATTCCCTGGTCATCAGCTGGTTGGCCACTGTGTGAACTAGATGGACCCTTGGTCTGATCGAGCAGGGCACTTCTTATGTTCTTTTGACTATCTACAGTCATTCTCTTTACAAAGAATGTTTTAATAAAAGCAAGAAACCTGTCAGAAAAAAAGGCACTCCTCTCTGTACATCTGCTTTTGCTGCCGGCATCTGCTTTACCGCTGGTTGTGCAAACCGGCTCTTCTTCCACGCTGCTGCACTGGGTGAAGAGGTGAGTCTAGTGATTAAAAAAACCAAAGATGGAGACGCAGCTGGACTGCTGCTCCCGCTCTCCTTGGGGAAGCCGTGCCGGAGCAGTTGGCCTTCTCGCCTAACTGGTTCCACAAAGCCGTCCTTGTGGGAATAGCCGGGGAGAACACAACAGGCAGGTAAGAAGGACACGCGCCTGGAGAAATTGCTTTAAGAGCTAGCTGGTTTAGTGCGGATATTTATACACTGCCCTTTAATAGAAATGTTCATCTGATGTAAAAGGATGGACTCATTCTCTCTCAGCCGGCAATGCGCAGGCGCGCACGTCCGTTGGTAAATACTAAGGGGGTGGGAGGCAGAAGCTTCTCTTTTGCAGCAAGTCTCTAGTCCTCATTGATGTCACCAGAAAAAGGAGATTTCTTCTGTAGGTAGAAAGGGCTTGAGAAATGGGAATATTGGGGGTGTGGGTGTGGGTGTGGGTGTGGATGGATGTGGATGAATGGACTCACCCATGTCCAATTTGGGTAGGGATGAACAGACTCACCCATGTCCAATTTGTTGGACACACATCCAGCCCAGCCACGCGAGCTTCTTTTGAGGCTCAGTGAGTGTCCAACAAAATCATGAGCCCCTCCACCCTCATCCGGAGCGTCTGTTGTTGCACAACCACGGAGGCTCCAGAAATTACATATTTTCGCCATTACGCATTTTCCCCAGTCCAATACAGTCAAACGACACCAGGTTCGAGAATTGGTGGCGTGCGTAGGTGTGGAATCTCTTTCAGCTCTTGGGCAAATTCCACTTCACAGAAGCATTCGGGAAACCACATTCCGGTGGTGCGCTGGGCTGAAGCCAAAAACGGGCAGGGCCAAATCCCCCCAAATACTAGCACATTATAACTTAAAGCTCTTAAAGCACAATCCTATTCACGGTTAGAGAGAGGAAAAGTCCTACAGCTCCTGGCACGGCTGGCTGGAGAATGCTGGGAGTTGTAAGACTTTTTTTGCAGAGCTCTGCACTGTTATGGCTCCGAATCCTGATTTGAAGCGGGCCGATTCGGACCGAATCGCTGCAGTTCCGAAGTGGGATGAATACAGGCCTAAGCAGCCCAAAGTGGTTTGATTGGGTCTGAAGCACTTTGGATCACTTCAGCCCATCTGGCCTGCCCCTGCTCACACCCCTGCCACTTGTACCTGTGAAGCTGCATGAGATCCTTGCTCTTCACCTTGACCCATCGCAACCATTGGCAGCCATCCGCCCTTCGTCAAGGGAATCGCCAGTTTAAAAATGGCGAGTCGTCTGTTTCCGTAATGAAAATCCTCTGTAAATGGCAAACGTGCACAATGTTATGCCTCCAATGTGCTTTACATCTGAATCTAGCTTTGGCTTTGGATCCAGAGTGGGTCAGCTTCAGGCCAAAGTGGGCTAAGCCAGATCAGGGTTAATTTGGAGCCTCCAAAGTGGGTACGGGGGATCCATTCACAGCCCTATTTTTTTGTCTAAGCTTGCACCCTTAGGAGAAGCGTTTTAAATCCTCCTGTCCATATAGGACTCTTTCCCCCACACCATTCCTTGCTTTCAACAGAGTTGGAGGCGATTCATTTTATCCCTTGCACATCTGCTATTATCTCAAGGAGTTAACCCTGATTCTGCCTTGGCCCAGTGAGACAAGACCCATCGCGCTTTGCAGAATTTCCACCAACAGCTCATGGGCGTGGTATTAGGTTCAGGCGACTCACCCCGTGTAACAAACTTGTGCAATACAAAAGGAGGTTAAACGAACCGAATTCCCCAGGGTTGGCTTTCCGTTTCATGCAAACTCCCCTGGGTTCCTGTTCAGGTACTCCGGTGACCTAGTGCTTCCTCTTAGGAAACAAACTCCCAATTTACAAATAATCCCCTCTGCTTTACGGGTGTTTTGCAGGCGAGTTTGGCCACGTTCCACTTCTGCCATCTATTGGAGGAAATTGTCCCTGCATGCCATTCGTGATGGCGCCTGTCCCATCGGAAAGGAATCGGAGACATCTAGAGATGACTCTTTTTTTCTTTTCTTTTTTGAATGCTGGGAGCAATTTTGCCCATGGCACAGTGTGTTCTTTCACAGCACTGAGCTGATTTTTCAGTCGGCCGGAAGTTCAGCCCCATTAATTTGAGGTGGGGGGGGAGCGGTGTCCTGGCTAAAGATGACAGAACCCATCACAGTCCCTCCTTTGCATTTTCACGGTCGAATTTTTGAAGGCAGGGGGAGCCCACATCACCGGCGCTTCTCCCCCCAACTGTGTTGTGACACAACAGAACCCCAAAGCATTCTGGGAAAGAAAACAATGGTCACTCAACAGCTATAAGGAGCTGGGATGAGCAATTATGAGTTTGCCCCACCCTCAAAATTCAGCTCCCCCCTTTTTTTGACTTGTCAATGGGACTGGAAAACTTGGGGGGGGGGTGTTTTCACAGTTCCAATTTTTTTTTGAGTCCTGGAAGGATCAGCCCAGGGCTAGCCCCAGGGCTAGGCATGGTGGGGAACGGGCCGAGAGCCCACACCCCGGCGGGGGTCCACTGACACTTCCCCGTGTTCACCTGCCACGGCATACCAGTTCTGCTTCGAAATTCCTGCTTCTCTGAATTTCGCCATGGATTTCTCCAATTTAAAAATGCATCCTCAGAATGTGTATATTGGAGCAAAGAATGCTTAAATGCTCCAGGGTGTTACAGGACATTTTCCGTGCGGCCATTGTGGTTGCTTCTGGTGGAGCTTAAAAAATAAAGGAATTCATCAACCCTATCAACAATTACAAACGTATTTTAAGTTCCTTCACTAACTGCAATTCAGATCACAGGATTTGCATCCTTAAATGACCTTGCTCTAAATATTATGTAGGACAAACTTCCAGAGCAGTAAGAATCGGAATTTCAGAGCATAAAAGTAAGATTCGCACTCGGAACTTGGAGACTTACTTTTACAATCATACAGCTACTTTAAATGTACTTTTAAAAAGGGAGGCTTTCTGGGTTCACACAATTAGTTCAGTATCTCCAGAGGGTTTGAACACACATCTGGATTGACCTGTTTACTCTGAAAGTTTTCTAGCATTGGGTTGTGTTGTTCTAGTAGTCTTTCTGGATGAGACAATTGTATATCAGCACTGGATATATGCATGTATCAACAGATATCTTGATCAAATATTAACTTTGCGGGGTTCGCCCTCGATTTATAATGATTTTAGGTGAGTGGATTCATGGTTACAACGTATTTGTGTCTATTCCTTTAAAATGACAGTTCCCTTGTCACTTACACAAGCAAAAATTGCTGGTGTTGCGTTTGTAAATGATCTCAGAGAGGAAATTTGGTAAGTTTTCTGAACGAGGCTGGCATGCCTGTATATATTTTTCATATTTTGGAAGTACTTCTTATTAGACAGAGAAAAGGCAAAAATAGGGTGACCCTATGAAAAGGAGGGCAGGGCTCCTGTATCTTTAACAGTTGTATTGAAATGGGAATTTCAGCAGGTGTCCTTTGTATGTATGGAGAACCTGGTGAAATTTCCTCTTCATCACAGCAGTTAAAGCTGCCCTTTTTTAAATCTGGTCACTCTATCATAGCTCCTGCAGCTTTAATTGTGGTGATAAAGAGGGAATTTCACCTGGTTCTCCATATATACAAAGGACACCTGCTGAAATTCCATTTTCTATGCAACTGTTAAAGAGATAGGAGCCCAGTCCTCCTTTTCATAGGGTCACCCTAATCATTGGTACCTTTTGAATCTTTTTTCTCGGTTTGTTGCCCCACCACTGACCGCTAGGTTAAAAGGCCAAGACAAAGTTAAAGATACATAGTATGTCTGTAGGGAACAGAGAACTCGCCCCGGGGGGGTCACCTTGGGGAAATTGAGAGAGCTCCGGTTATTGGGCAGTATAGAAATGTAATAAATAAATAAAATTAATAATAATAATAATAAATTTATTTCTTACCCGCCTCTCCTTTTAGATCGAGGCGGGGAACAACATTAGAACAGGAATCAATACATCTTAAAAATTCATGATTTAACATTGATCTGGATAGGCCTGCCGGAAAAGGCTAGTCTTTAAAGCTGCCTTAAAATCACACATAGAGTTAATTTTACGAATCTCCTCCGGCAGGCCGTTCCACAATCTGGGGGCGACAGAAGAAAAGGTCCTCTGGAAAATTGTGTTTCTTACCCCATCCCACCCCCACTGATGGGCCCCTTAAAGGCCCTGTTAATAGTGCCTTTAAGGACCCCACCAGTGTGTGAGAAATGCAATTTCCCCAAGGCTGGAGAAACTGCGTATTTTCCTGAGGCTTGGGGAAATTGCGCGTTTTCCCGCTGCGTTTATTTAAATTTATTTATTTATTTATTTAAAACATTTCTATCCTGCCCTATATCATTAAGATCTCAGAGCGGCATTCAGATAAAAGCATACAGTACAAAACAATAAATAATGGATAAGCAGATAAAAGCATTCAGTATAAAACAATCATTGCCATTAACGCAGCAGGGGAATAGGCAAAGAAAAGGCACAGGTCAGGGTGGAACCATGCCTGACTGCTCTGAAGGGCTCAAGAACAGTCAGGCACAGGCCTGTCCCTGGCACATCTGCTGCCCTCATGGGCCCAGGCGGATTTTTGCCCCAACATGATCCGTGATAACCCTGCAAGGCTCAGGTCGGATCATGGTTGTGTTATCCTGAAAGTATTTTTCTACTGACTGATCGATGTGCTGGCAACTTCTGAGCTCTTGATGTTGTTGTCCTCTTCATTTCCTTCCCCATATGGAAGGTGTGGCTCCCCACACCGAACCAACGTCCGGGCGGCCTTCTGAAGTGGCTCGTGGGGGAGGCCTGTGTCGAAATCCCCAAGTGCATCTGAAGAGAGCCACTTCCAGCTCTGTCCACAAGATGGAACTGGGAGAGAAAAGTTCCGATGTTGCTGGATTCACTTCACCATCCGAGGAATAGGAGGAGGGACCCACGGGCGTCTCTCGAGGCTGGGATTGTGCAGAGGCATTTCGGCAGATCCTCCGTGAGCATGGCTCGGCTCTTCTGGTCCCTGGCTTTGGCCTTCCTGGACCTGCGGCTGTCCATGGGGGCCATGGATTCCTGCTACGACGCAGAAGGGCACGCCCAGCGCTGCATGCCCACCTTTGAGAACGCGGCGTTTGGGAGGCAAGCTCAGGTGTCGAACACATGCGGCTCCCCACCGGAGGATTTCTGCCTCCAGATGGGCACCAGGGATTCCAGCACACTGTGCCACCGCTGTGACGCCAGCGACGCTTTGCTCCACCACAACTCCTCCTCCCTGACCGACTTCCACAGCCAGGAAGAGCCCACCTGGTGGCAAAGCCAGTCTATGGCCTTCGGGGTTCAGTACCCCAATCCTGTCAACATCACGCTCCACTTGGGTAAGTGCAGTCAGCCCGGGTTCACCTGGGGTCCCCTCCCTCCGAGAAGGGGGTTGAAGAATCCCCAGCTTTCGTAGAAACTGACAAATCTGTCCATTTCACTTTGTGCAACTTTCGCACTTTTTAAACACATGCTTGTTTCGCCCTCGTTTATGCATCAGATGGTGAATGTTTTTGTTTTGTTTTAAGTCCATGTGAAAATACATAGGCAATTTTTGTGTGTGCTGGTTTTCGTGTGCATGAAAATTCATGCACATTTCTTGAACTCGATTTCCCCTAAAACGTGCATTTTCAGCTAGCGTCATTTCTCTGCTAGATCTCTCCCTTTTTGTATGCTCTTTAACCCTGATGTATACTTTTGTTCCAAAGGCCTTCAAGAGGCAGCTGGACAACCATCTGTCAGGGATGCTTTAAGGTGGATTCCTGCATTGAGCAGGGGGTTGGACTCGATGGCCTTGTAGGCCCCTTCCAACTCTACTATTCTATGATTCTATGATTTTGGGATCTACTCTATGGGACAGGAATGTTCTGAAATGAAGGAGCATGTCCTAATCATTGGACAAATCTCTCAAAACCAGAGGTCATGTTAGCTTGAATCCCTTGTGAGAATCCACACTCATTTCGATAGTGCTCAAAAGTACTTCATATACCCTATTTCTTCGATTCTAAGACACACTTTTCCCCCCATATAAACATCTCTAAAAATGGGGTGCGTCTTAGAATCGCGGGTGTGTCTTAGGTTTTTTTTTCTGTTGGTGGTACTGAAATTAGTGTGCTACAATCGAAAAATATGGTACATTTTCACCATTGCATTTGACCAGCTGATTCACATTTGGTGCCTTCAAAACTCAACGCAATTTCAGATGTACCACCAAACCTCAAGCTGCAATTCCACACCCACTTACTTGGGAGTAAACCCATTGAGATCAATGGAACTTACTTTTTGGGCGACATGTATAGGATTGTGCTAGAAAGCATTTGGATGTCATGATAAAAAAAGGTCCACCCCAACTTTTGTTGTTTATTCGTTCAGTCGCTTCCGACTCTTCGTGATGCAAGTCCTTATTAGAGTAGACCCATTGAAATGAATGGGACTTAAGTCTAGGACTAACTTTATTTATTTATTTAATTTGTGTGTGTGTGTCCCATATTTCTACCAAAAATGACACTCAAGACAGCTTACACTCACCAATAAAACCTGATTAAAAACAATAATAGTTCATTAAAACACAAGTTTCAAAACTTAAACTTTGAAGGGGGTAACTCTAAGAAAACTTTTGTTGGAGTTTACCCAGAATCTTATCATTCACAGGCTAGGTTTTACCTATCATGAATGTTTTAAATGGGAACCGTTCCATTTAACATTTGGGAAAGCGCAGTTGGATATTAGCAAATGTTTTGGCTCTTCTTCAGGCCTTCGGCATGTACACCTAGTATATAGGTCATGTTGAATTATTTGCAACAATAAGCAGCCAGCATGTAGAGGTGATGAATTAGCCAGAAACATAAACTCTTCTCAGAATGATCTGTATGGACTCCAGTGGCAATAGCTGAGAATGGTACGAAATAGTGCCCCATAAACTAATATCTGTCACTAGCCCCCAAAAAATGGATTTTTTTTAAAAAAAAAATCTTTACTGCTAAAATCTCCCAATCTTTCTCAATATTGAGTGAGTCCCAATATTTGTGGTGGTTAAAAAGCGCCTCGTGCAGAACCTTCTTCTGTTTGTTTTCCTTGCTCCGTAAAAAAAAAACCCCTCAGTGCTTAGCTAGCTCTGAACGATTTCATTATCTTTTATATCCTGCTGCCCTCCCGAATCTCAGCTCTGTGGGATTACAGAATAACCTCTGACGGGCGCTAAACAAATAACCCGCCACCCTGCACTTCCGAGGATAGGAATTCTTTGTGCGTCTCTGTTGAGCGTGGGTCCTGGGTCGTTACCCTTCCCAGTGGATCCAGCTGGCAAAACTGGGAAGGGCTGGGGGCGGGAGGTTCAAGCCACGGCCACTATGCCCCAAGGGAGATGAAGGCCCTTCGGCCCAGGAGAGGTTGCGACGGCCCCGTCTCTGAGAGAGGTTGCTCGTTTCCCAACCCCCTGTGACTCTGCCGACATCTGTTCCAAATTGAAGGACGTTTGGATGGGGCTTCCGCCTCGGGATGAAAGGCGACAGGGAGGGAGAGTGGAGACCCAGGCTGCCTCGTTCCAGACTCCGACACCTCCGTTCAACCAGACTTCTTCTTTTTTTCCATTGGCATTGACCCATGCCTCAAGGGAAGGCCATGTTTCAGAAGAAGAGCCTCTCTGGCAATCCTGAGTCATGACGTTTAGGGACAGAGGTGGGCTTGCTGTTGTTGTTTTGGTAACTACTGTGAAGAAGTTGGCCTACTGCAGTTCTTGCGTTTCTGGAGAAATTAGACCAGAACGTGTTAGGGGTGGACAGATTCACGTGAGTCTGGTTCATCAGATGCTCGTGAACCTTCTGCTGCCCCTGCCCCCAAGACTCAGGACTTCTTCACACAGTGCATAGGTAAACTATGGAATTCACTGCCACAAGATGTGGTGATGGCCACCAATTGGATGGCTTCCAAAGGGGGTTGGATCAATTCCTGGAGGGGAAGGCTATCCATGGCTACTAGCCCTGATGGTTGTGTGCTACCTCCAGTATTCGAGGCAGCAAGCCTGTGTGCACCAGTTGCTGGGGAACATGGGTGGGAGGGTGCTGTTGCACCATGTCCTGCTTGTTCATCCCTGGCTGATGGCTGTTTGGCCCCTGTGTGAACAGAGTGCTGGACTAGATGGACCCTTGGTCTGATCCAGCAGGGCTCTTCTGATGTTCTTAAGCCATCCGGGGTAGAACAAATATAGATTTGAATAATAAACCCAAAAGGGGTCGTCCCATGAAGCTGATTGGTGGGAGATTTAGGAGAGATCAAAGGAAGGACTTCTTCACACAGCCCATAGACAAACTCTGGAATTCACTACCACAAGATATGCTGATGGCCACCAATTTGGATGGCTTTCAAAGGAGGTTAGATAAATGCTTGGAGAAGAAGGCTATCCATGGCTACTAGCCCTGATGGTTGTGTGCTACCTCCAGTATCTAAGGAAGTATGCCTATGGACACCAATTGCTAAGGAACATGGGTGGGAAGGTGCTGTTGCACCATGTCCTCCTTGTGGCTCCCTGGTTGAAAGCTGGTTAGCCACAGTGTGGAAAGAGTACTAGCGTAGATGGACCCTTGGTCTGATCCAGCAGGGCTCTTCTAATGTTCCCATCCTGCCCTGCCTTGCACCCTTGAGCGATCCACCACAAGGCTCCCTAATGCAAAGACAACCCAACCATGCTCCAGCGGATGCTGATAAATGCGTCTGCCCTCACTGGTCACCTTGTAGTCTCTTCCTTTGGCTGTAGCTGGCTGGTGGCGCATGTTCTGATCTCCGGCCTGAGGCTCTGTAGGTTCCTGGTTCAGACATTTGCCAAACAGTTGCAGAGGGGTTTTGCTTCTTTGTCCACTCTCCGGGTATGCGCCAATTCCCCCCCACGCATAAGACGTAAACAACGTCTGCGAGATGGAGCCAAAAGAATTTCTTCTTGCTGGTCTCTTACACGGTGATCCACGACAGATGTTAACATCTACCCTTGCGGTAGCTGTTGGAGAACTCAACACACACATACACACACACACACACACACACACACACACACACAAATACACACACGTACACAGTGTTCTTACGTTGCCCCTTTGCAGACATTATCCATATGGGTGCAATTAAGTCTTTGTATTTGGTGTGTGTTTTTCTTCTCCCTCCACTAAGTCCCAGAATAATCGCCTTTTTCCAACATTTTGGATTCATTATCGTCTGAGCTCTCAAACGACGTGAGCTAATTGTGTTGCGTTTTTCATCGTAAATAGTTTCTTGATGGAAAAAATGGGGAGTTCTCGAAGGATTCCTTCCCTTGTGTCTGACATTTAAACACGGTGGGGTTGGGGACTTCAAAAAAAATATATACTAATGCTGGATTAATCGCCCTCAGACGGCTTCTGCTCGCCATGGCTGATCACGGCTTCACCCTTGGGTGGCTGCTGGGATGACAGCTCCCTGACAGGACCCACCCCTGATATCTGCAATGGACTTCCTTGTAAATAAATAAATAAATAAATATGCTTTTCAGCATTCCAATCAGTGCCAGGTTTCTGGCTCTGAGAGCAGCCATCTTATTTCCCCACAATGCCCTAGAGTGATGCTACATCAGTGGGATTGTGGGAAATTAAAATGGCAGCTCCCATCTGCCTGGCAGCCACCTGCCCTTAAATAAACAAGAGAACCAGTGTGATGTCGTGGTTGAGTGTTGGACTGGCACTCAAAGAGACCTGGGTTCTAGACACACCTATTCGGCCATGAAGCTCATTGGAGTGACTTCGGGCCAGCCACTGGCACTCAAGCTGACCTACCTTGCAGGGATGTTGTGAGGATAAAATGGAGAGGTTGAGGCTCATGCACATCGCTTTGGGCTCCTTGGGAGGAAACGGTGAGTTATAAACGTAGCAAATAAATAAACTTGCTAGGACTCACCACTGTTGTAGGAGTGAGCAGAGAAGGGGGCACTTGACTGTCAAACCTAGGCCAGACCCTGGATTCTAGGGGAAATAAATGAGTCGCTGATGCCATCTTCTTTTGACCGTCTTCAAACGGTCTCCAGTTGCTCTTGGCCATCTTCTTGCCTGTTCCTCCCCAACCCATGTTTCGCTTTCGAATTTCGAATCTCTCTCGTCCATTTTTAGTTCAGTTCTTACACACGTGCATTAATCTCTACCAAGGGCGTTGAACCTCTTTCAGCTGAAATTCGGAGGGGTTGGGACGAAATACCAGCATATGTTAACTTAAAGGTTCTTACTGCCAGTAACTGAGCCTTATTAGAATGGGGTTTAAACAGCAAAAGCTGGGAAATTGCCCTACGGTTAAAAAGGGGGTGTGGCCAAGGGGAAGAGGTGTGGCCAACTGGGGAAGTCCAGATCTGATGTTCCAAACCTCTGGTCTATACTAATGTGTTTTACACATAAGATTTGGCTATATCCACACCCACCCACACAGTTTTCGATAACAATAAAAACTGCCTTGCTCAAACAGACACAAATATCTGCCCAGCTCAGTATTCTGATTCCAACGCGGGACAGCTGGAACATATGTCAATTCTTTTGAAGGGACGGCAAGACTACGGCGTCCCTGCCAATGCTCTAAATGACCTGTAATAGAAGCACCCCAGGACAGACAACTTCAGAATCCCTTGGAAAGTTCCAAGGTCTGTCGGCCGACCAACCTAATGTGGGAAGGGTCCCCGGAGGGCAAGTTGTTTTGAAAACCGCCGATTTATATAATGACATTGCGATTCTAGCTGCTTTAATCTGTTTTGGCTGACCGTTTCATGTTTTGTTGGCAGAAAACAGCCCCGGAGCAGCTGAAATGCAATGCTTTCGTTGGATGAAACACATTTGTTTATTGGTCTAGGGAAAACGACGGAGGAGGAGAAATAAACATTCAATTTTAGATCTAAAAGATAGAGGGGAAAGTGGATTTGACTCTGTGTGTGTGTGTGTGTGTGTGTGTGTGTGTTTATTTTTTTTCCAAGCATGTGAGTTGGGCTCAGCAATAGGCTGTCCAGGAAATGGACTAGAGGGGTGTCCATCGGCAAAGAACCGTTTGTGTACACAAATGTGTATATTATGGAAATGTACACCCAAAAATGCAATATTCATGGAAATAATGTCTAAAATGCTATACTATGAAAATTGCTTGCAAAACATGTCCATATTATTAGGCAATGAATCAGGAGAAATGTGCACAAAAAATGCAGGTGAATTTTCATGCAAACTGAGAAACAAAAAATTCAGACCGAACCTAAGACTGGAAAAATAAAGATGGAAAGAAACCATCGTTGGTCAATTCATCCCTGCCTAAGGACTATTAGTAAGTCAACTGAAACAGCTTTAAATGGAATGTGTCAAATGGTAACTCTACCCTTATTTTTTGTTTTTTAAAAATAAATAAATTATTGGTCTTCATTATTTGCTCTTCCTTCTTCCTGTTTTAGGAAAGTCCTACGAAATCACCTACGTGCGGTTGAAATTTCACACCAGCCGCCCGGAAAGCTTTGCCATTTATAAACGGAGCCGAGCTGATGGCCCCTGGATCCCGTATCAGTATTACAGCGCGTCATGCGAGAAGACCTACGGCAAGCCGGAGCGCCAATACCTGCGGCCGGGCGAAGATGAGCAAGTGGCCTTTTGCACGGCCGAGTTCAGCGACATCTCCCCGCTGAGTGGCGGCAACGTGGCTTTCTCCACCCTCGAAGGCCGGCCGAGTGCCTACAGTTTTGACCAGAGCTCCATTCTCCAGGTATAAATCTCCATAGAGATGAACGGTCACTTAATGGAAATCTGCCAACCAGACTGAATGGGAACTGGGTAGGCTTCACCCACCCAGGAAGCTCATTGGCTTGGGTTGGTGATACATCAGGACAGTGGGTCTTCAGGCCCAAGGACAAAACCCAGCCTTCCTGGGGCCCCACTCCTAGGGTGACCCTATGGAAAGGAGGACAGGGCTCCTGTATCTCTAACAGTTTTCTAGAAAGGGGAATTTCAGCAGGTGTCATTCGTAGGCATGCAGCAGCTGGTGAAACTCCCTCTTCATCACAACAGTTCAAGCTGCAGGAGCCCTGCCCTCTTTTGTAACTGGTCACTTTGGGAGAAGGGGGAGAGGAATTCCCTTGTTATTTCCAGTCACAGGTTGGAGATAACAAGGGAATTTCCCCAGGGGGTTGGCAGCTGTGCATTCGTCCAGCATGTCCGAGAGCTCCTGCATGTGCCACATAAGTGAGCCTCATCCATCTTCCTCCTTCCCTCCTAGGGCAAGACAAAGGATGCTGTCTCAGCATTGTCTACCTAGTGTCTTCTCCCCTTAGCTAACAGCCTCCACCTCCTCTCTCAGGCCCTGAGACCCAGGAGACCTGTAAACCCCTCTTTGCAAGTGTTCATTCAGCCCTAGCACACCGGTGCACCAACAGTGGTCTTATAACCTCTGCAGGAGTGGGTGACGGGCACAGATCTGCTGATCTCTCTGGACCGGCTCAATACCTTTGGGGACGACATCTTCAAGGATCCCAAGGTTCTGCAGTCTTACTACTATGCCATCTCAGACTTCTCTGTAGGGGGCAGGTAAGACTGGAGAGGGAGGACATCTTCCAAGTTTGGGGGTTGCTGTATGTTGTCTGTATGTTGTTCCAACAAGGAGCAGAGCAAGACTGAGACTTAAATAGGAGTGTAGCTGAATTTAGGCTCATTGGCCCATCTTGCATACTGACTGAGGCCTGTTTTAGAAATCTCAGGCTGTGACCATTTGGCAGTGGTGGGGTAGGTTACTGATCTTGTGGCCTGACTTCTCAGAATCTAAGGTCAGCAGTGCGACTTTGTCTGGATGCAGTGAAGCTGACCCTTTGAGTCTTGCTAATGAACAGGATCCTGGGGGGAAATGGAAGCCTTCTAATGCCTTTCTGTGACCAGGTCATCTTGGAATCCTGGTATCTTGCGATCCTCTGAGGATGGGTCCATGATAAAGTTGTAGCTGTATGGTCATGGGGGGGGGGGGACGGGACACAACCATATCCTATGGTCCCTGGGATGCCTTATAAGGGAATATAGGATAGCAGTCCTAGAGGGTTTTCAAACAAACAACACAATATTACATATAAAGAATATGTGTTACATATCTCAATTATCAAATTTTAGCAAATTAATCATTTAAGAAAATTAATGAATCATCAACGGCAGTATAAACTAATTTAGTACATCAATATGTTCAATATAAAATACACACCAGCATACATATAAAGCCTTGCTAGTGATACAAACAGATGTAATTCTTCATCTGTTGACTTCACCATCATTGATTTGGGAGCGAAGGTGTAGTTAAAATATGATTAAACAGCTATAAAAGTGCAGTTAAAGTGTAATCAAAGTGTACTTAAAGTGCAATTAAACTGCAATTAAAGAATCTAAGTAAAGTGGCAATAAAATGAAATCAAATGCAATTTAAAGGAATAAACATAAAACTACCTTTTCACCGTTTAAGCTCATTAAATCTTTGCCTAGTACATACTGTTTGCATCACATCCTGATTGACATAAAATTAAATGAATTATAGTAATTAATATCTAGATTATGCGTTAGATGCAGATTTAGGGTGCTTCCAGGCAAAGATAAGAAAAAAGACTGAAAAGGTGGTGTGAAACCATGGGAGGATTATGAGTGGGAGGCAATAGTGTCTGGACGCATGCATATAAGCAATATTCCATGGACGGTGGAGAAAAGACCAGGCGATGGTGTGATAACATTTAAGTGACAGCACCAGGTTTTTTCTGGGTGGGGTGGGATGGCAGCATATCCTGAGTGGGTCCCTCTTTCAATAAGTCTACCTATGCAGTGGGGTTGTTGCCAGCTGCTCTTCCTCATCCTCTTCCTCATCATGGCTATCACTTGCACGGCAGGCAGAGAGCCAGGGAGCAAGGAGGCTGCAGCATCTGCTGCTCCTAGTTCTCACCACCTCTGTTGTCTCAGCAAGAGGGAGAGGCCAGAAAACAAGCAGGTCGCCATGGTGAAGAGGAGGAGGAAGCCCAGGGGCTCTTCTCAGTGGGCCCTTGCTGCGATGTGGAACTTCAGCAAATGCCCAGTCATGCCTACCCTTGACACCATCACTATGAACGACCCATCTGCAAGTAGAGATGTCTTAGAACTTCATTTCTGTTTCCAAAACATGTGAGCATGCCCTGTTCGAAGTTCCGAACACGGGCGCAGACACGTGTTTGCAAAATTGTCGAACACGTGCTCGCATTTGTCTCATTGCCAGTGCTCAGCCCAATTCGCGCTGATTTGCTAATTTGCCCCCACTTTGGCCTATAGAGGAAAATTGCACAGCGTTGGGGGAATTTGTGCAAATCTCCCATTCGACCGCTGCTGGATTTGCGCAACTTTCCTGTTTGCGCAAAGCGAGTAGCGGTCGCAAACACGGACAGGCGTTGGGCCAAGATGGGCGTCAAGATAACGTTCGGTCTTGAACACTGCTCAGTCACCCCTCCCTATCTGGAAGCACCCTTAGTCTTGCTTAGAACAGACCCACTGAAATCAGTGGGGGCTAACTTAAGCCCCATTGAATTCAATGGATCGACTCTAAGCATATCTGGATCCAGCCCTTCATCTTCCATTCATAAAATAGATAAATAGGTTTAGATCCAACTAAAGTCCTCCTTTAGAGTACATCCATTGAAATGAATGGGACTTAAGTTATCCACGACTAACTTGTCCCAATCCTCCTGGTTTTTGAGGTTTATACCATATTTTCTTGTTGATCCTTGCTTTTTTATACCCTGGGATGTTTTGAATGAGGTTTGGTGGGTTTTGCAAGTGGAATAAGGAAAGCAGCCTGCTCCCGGTAGAGAAACGAGGGGGCGTAAGGTATTTCCTGGTAACCTTAATCGCAAACATGCCTCCTTCTGTACTCTCATTTTGCTTTTGATTCTCTGCGAGTTTCAGCTACAGGGCTGAAACCCAGGATAAGCAGAACTACCCATTTCACGTTCTCCTGCATTCTAATTTAAAAACAAAACAAAACCTGCAAGCTCTTTTTCTCCTGAATATGAAGAATTTGGTAAACTCTGGCCCCAAAGTTACTGAAACAAAATTCTCATCTACGTGTCCCAAATTCGGTAAGCCGAGGTCTTACCAGCACGGAGAGAACCGTGATGTACCCACCTACTGTATAGCTGATAAAGATGAAATGTCTGTCAGGGAGGGAAAGAGGTAGAATCCCTCATTCAGCATTACAAACGTGGTTGAATACACAGGGATACAAACCCTGACTATTAAGAACTACACTGTACTTCAACCAACTTGGGCGTCTCCGTATTTCTCAGACCACATTTCCCAATGTTCCTTACCACTGGCTATTCTGACAAGGCTGATGGGAGTTGAGGTCCGGATGCTTTGGAGGGCACCAAGTTGGGAAAGTTGGATCTAAACACTCAAAGCCCTGAGTCTGGAGGGACCACTCCAGCGGAGGCTGGTGACTCTGACATCACTGGGGCTAGAAATCCAGACGGGGTTTCAGTCCGAACCAGTCGGAATGCTAAAGGAGCTATCTAAGGGGGCGAAGCTTGTCCCAAAACCAGGTTCAGCACCTTGGATTGATCCTTCAGAGTTCTGGCTGGTTCTTCTTGAAACCCAGAGTGGAATTTCAGCCCCCCTGACATGAGAGCCACCAGCCTCCTCTGAACAGATGTCAGTTTTGTTTTCGCCCACAGTAGTCTTTTTTTAAGAAAAAAATCGAGTTCTTTCTAACCCACGTAGAGAGAAGTTTGTAGATTTGGGGAAATCCTTATCAAGGCTGAACTGAAATTGAAACATCCTGAATTGAAAGAACACACCAGGAAGGAGGGGAACGAGGGTGCCATTGTGGAAGCACGGCCAGGACCATGCTGGATTTGTCCACGTCTCCCGTTCCAGGCAGCTGCATCTTGTTATCTTTGGAATAGGCCACCCTCAGAGACAGTGACCCCCCACAACTGCCCCACACAGGGAGTCCTGGGATTTGGGGTCACGGTTAAGTCTATGCAAAGACAATGCTTGAGATACGTTTTGGCCTCTCAAACTTCCCTTCTTGAATGTTCCCCCAGTGATAGCAATTTATTTTATTTGTTCTCCACATTTGCTCAGTGAGGACGGTGAGGAGACGTGTAAAATGACATAATTTAATGCCATGATACAAACTTCCCCAACCAGATGACCTCCAGACGTCAACTCCCATTAGGCCAGCCAGCATGGCCAATGGTTAGCAATGCTGGAAGCTGTAGTCAAAACCTTCTGGAAGGCACCAGGTTGAGGAATGAATGAAATTCCTTAATATGAGGAGTGGTCATAACATAGAATCATCGAAGAGTAGAGTTGGAAGGGTCATAGAAGGCCATCAAGTCCAACCCCCTGCTCAATGCAGGAACCCACCTTAAAGCATCCCTATCTAGCTGCCTCTTGAAGGCCTCTAGGGTGGGAGAGCCCACCACCTCCCTAGGTAACTGGTTCCATTGTCGTACTGCTCTAACAGTCAGGACGTTTTTCCTGATGTCCAGCCAGAATCTGGCTTCCTGTAACTTGAGCCTGTTATTCCATGTCCTGCACTTTGGGAGGATCGAGAAGAGATCCTGGCCCTCCTCTGTGTGACAACCTTTTAAGTATTTGAAGAGTGCTATCATGTCTCCCCTTAGCCTTCTCTTCTCTAGGCTAAGCAGCTGTGAAGGCTAGGAGCCAAATGAAGCAAGACACTTGCCTATCAATTAAATGAATAGTCTCCCGCCATGCCTGACAGGCTTTCACCAGACTCCACCTTCAGGGAGGGTCCTCTTGACCCAACTTCTGACTTGTTCCTGGGAAGATTCCTTCCTGACTCCTGAAGAGTCTTGGGGAGCTTCCTCACCTGCTCCCTGTCTTGATTGGTCTTCTTCTTGTTCTGCCTCCGAGATCTTCATGTAGTCTATTGAGTATTGTGTCACTTAATTCAGAGATGTTAGCACTAGATGACCATAGGATGACACAGTCTGTAACCTGAGCCACTGTCAGACTGATCAATTCGCATAATAAATGCTATTTACCTAGAGATCGACTTCTCTTTAGTCAAACATGCCAGAAGAGCTTGGCACTTGATGAATGAATGGATGAAATCTTTATTGCTAAAAGCGATAAGCCATCACAATTTCACATACCGTATTTCTTCGATTCTAAGACGCACTTTTTTCCCCATATAAACATCTCTAAAAACGGGGTACGTCTTAGAATCGCGGGTGCGTTGATTATTTCTTAGAATCAAAGCTTTTTTTTTCTGTTGGTGGTACTGAAATCAGCGTGCTGTCTTACAATCGATGGCGTCTTAGAATCGAAGAAATGCGGTAGTTAGCAAAATAAAATACAAGTAAAAATATGAGCTAAAGTAAATGGAATAAAAAATAATTTTAAATCAAATAAAAGTAGTAAACAAAAATACAAGAATATAAAAATGCAAAGTCACGTTAACATGAATTAAGAGCTCCCCAGTGGGGTGCTATTTATTTATTTATTTATTTATTTATTACATTTTTATACCGCACAATAGCCGAAGCGCTCTGGGCGGTTCACAATATAAAAAGGACAAAATCTCCATCTCCCCCATTACGAAACTTTTAGATGGTCTTGATGCCTGGCTCTCAACTGACTTGCAGCCAAGGCAAATTTTGCAAGCAGAGCAGTAATAAATATTTATGTATGTATGTATATATGTATGCATTGCATTTCTATACCGCCCAATAGCCGAAGCTCTCTGGGCGGTTTACAAAATTAAGACAATTCAAAGTATAAAACAACAGTATAAAACCATAATATAAAATACAGTGTAAAAGCGCAACCAAGATAAAAACAGCAGCAATGCAAAAATACAAATTTAAAACAGCAAAGTTAAAATTAATTTATAGACTGTTAAAATACTGGGAGAATAAAAAGGTCTTCACCTGGCATCTAAAAGCATGTAGTGTGCGTGCCAAGCGAACCTCCTTAGGGAACTCATTCCACAGCCGGGGTGCCACAGCAGAGGAGGCCCTGCTCCTGGTAGCCACCTGCCTCACTTCCTTTTATTGCCAGCCAGCAAGATGCAGATTTGCTCAAGGGAAGGTCGGTTAGAAAGATAACGAAGAATGTAATCAAGAAATTTTTGTCTAGGGGATGTGTATAAAGGGCATCGTAACAGATAATGTTGAATGTCCTCCACTTCCCCTGACTCACAGATGCAGAGTCTTTGGTGCACGGGGGTGTTATTGAATCCTCCCTTTAGATAGGCAGAGGGCAGACACTGAAAACGCAAAGCTGTCAGTACTTTTCTAAGTGGCACTTGATGAATAATAATGACAGTAGGCAATACGAGACTGAAGGCAGCCCATCCAACTTTAGAGGTGGTCAATATTGTAGAAGGACTCCTACAGTTGAAGGGGTGTGTCTTCGCCTCCTGTGGTTCTCTCGTAGGTGCAAGTGTAACGGCCACGCCAGCGAATGCATCCCGGACGAAGACGATCAGCTGGTGTGTCTCTGCCAGCACAACACCACTGGGGCGGACTGTGACTCATGCCAGCCGTTTTATCACAACCGCCCGTGGGCACGAGGCACCGCCGAGTCGGCCAATGAGTGTCTTCGTAAGTAACAAGTTCCAGCAGCGGAGACAGTGAGCAGGGGCGGTCAGTTGCAGTGAATGCTCCGCCGATATTTCCACTCCATCCGTTTTTGGCTGTTCCCAGGAAGGGGCAAAAGAGAAATGTACCTGAAGCCTGGGTGGGAGGGGATCACTTTCCTGAGGGGAGGCTTGGTTATTTTTCAGACCACATGGCTGTGGGAGATATATTTCCTTTTTTAATTTCTTCAGTCATTGGGGGTGTTTTCATTTATATCGTGGCATCAGATCATACGGCATTTCGCGCTGTACTGTAAGCAAATGACATTAACTTGGACGGGTTCCTGCCCGAGGAGGATACAATCTAAAGTCAGGCAACGAGGGATGTGACCCATCCTTGACTCTCAGCCCCTTTGACTTCCTTCTTTTCTACCCAGCATGCAACTGTAGCGGCAGGTCGGACGAGTGTTTTTACGACTGGGAGCTGTACCGGCGCACGGGGCACGGTGGACACTGCCAGAACTGCCGGGACAACACCGAAGGGCCGCACTGTGAGCGTTGCCGCCAGAACTTCTACCGCTGGGATGTCCGGACGGCATGTCAGCCCTGCAATTGTAACCCAGCGGGTAGGGGCATTTTTGAGGCATGGCAAAGTATCCAAGAGCTTCCAGGTATCTTCAAACCAGAGGGGCCGTGGCCCGGTAGCAGATCCCCTGCTTTACATGCAGAAGGCAACCAGGTTCAATCCAAGGCTTTTCCAGGTAGAGCTGGAAAAACTCATCCCTGAAACCCTGGAGAGCCGCTGCTTCCAGTCCGTGTTGACAAAACTAGGCTAGATGGACCAAGGTATAAGGGAGCTTCGCATGTTCCTAAGCTCCTTTGAGAATTCCCCAAGACTCGCTCTTGCTCTGGGGGTTTCTATTTCCCACAAGCCCAGGCTGAGGCACACACCAAGCTATTTTTCCTACTTGGCAAATGAATGTATTGAGCCAGATGGACCAAGGATCTGAGTCAGTGAGCTCTTCTACACGACACTTTTAATATCATTGTATCCATTGTTTCCTTTCCTGCTATATAAGCCAGTTTGGTGCAGTGGCTAAAGTGTTGGAGAGCCAGTGTGGTGTAGTGGCTAAAGTGTTGGACTGGGAGTCTGGAGACCCAGGTTCTAGTCCCCACTCGGTCATGGAAACCCATTGGATGACTCTGGGCCAGTCACAGACTCTCAGCCCAACCTACCTCACAGGGTTGTTGTTGTCAGGATAACATGGAGAGGAGGAGGATTATGTACACCTCCTTGGGTTCCTTGGAGGAAAAAAGGTAGGATATATATACAGAATGCAATAATAAATACATAAATAAATAAATAACCTCTAGGTGGCACTGTGGTATAGCAGAATAGCACAAATACACAAGTGGAAAAAGCTTCTTCTTCTTCTTCTTCTTCTTCTTCTTCTCCTCCTTTTGCTCTCACAAATAATACTGCATATTCCCTGCCACAAAAATCACACGCCGAAAGTGCTGTTTAAAAACAGAAGCGAAACTGGAGGGTCACGATGTCTAAACAACCAGTAAACAAGCACTTGTTTTACTCTGTACAGCACCATGTACATTGATGGTGCTATATAAATAAATAAATAATAATAATAATAATAATAATAATAATAATAATAATAATAATGACTGTAAATCTGAGGGCTGGATCAACACTACTGCTTTATAGCAGTATTGAAATGCACTGATAACTGTGGGGCCACCTTACACGTTCCATATACCGCTTTCATAGTGTTATTTCCTGGTTTTCATTACACATTATCTAAAATACCACAACAAATGTCTTTGTGCATCCTATGAAGTATAAATGCGCAAGAGGGAGAGATACGGCATCACCGTGGGGAAATCGTAATGGTTTGAGATCTGGGTCATATCATTGATCTTATGGGCGTCAGGATGGGAGCCTTTTTAACTGAAAAACGGTGTGAAAATCCTTAAGAATGCAAGAGCATATGAGAAGTGCCCTGCTGGATCAGATCGAGGGTCCATCTAGTCCAGCACTCTGTTGGCCAACCAGTGGCCAACCAGCTGTCAACCAGACATGGTTCCAACAGCACTTTAAATAAAACCAAAAGAAACTGGACTTTTTGAGAGACCTCTGATTTTGCCACTCTGCAAAAGCCCCCCTGCTACTCAAAATGTCTAGAGCAGGGGTGCTGAAACTCCGTCCCTCCTGGGGGGCTCAGGTGGCCACACACCCCGTTCCCTCAACCGCCAATCCTCTGGTGAATTGAATTTTTCAAATGCCTCCCCTAAGGCTCAGTTATGGCACGAAGGGCTTTAAGCTAAAACATGCTGGTAGTTTTTGGTTTTCTGGCCCCGCCCCCTTTTCTAGCCCCACCCACCACTGGAATGGGTGGGGTTAAAAAAAAGCTGCTCCAGAATAGGATTTGTCCCTCTGGCTGAAGGAGGTTCCGCACCTGTCTTGTCCCCACCGGTCCGGTCAGGCGTGTGTAATGAGGGGAGGTCACGTCCTTCACCTCAGGTGGCCACATTGCCCCACCAGCCTCTTCCTGACCCTTCTGTCTCCTCAGGCTCCTTGAATCCCCAGTGTGACAGTTCTGGCACCTGTGAGTGCAAAAACACAGTGGCGGGCTGGAAGTGTGAGCGTTGCCGGCATGGATTCCACTCCCTCAGCGAAGGCGGTTGCAGGTGAGAGAGACACGGCCCTACCGTTTGGCAGGGCGAGGCAACCCCCTCGGGTGGCGGGTGTTAGGAGCAGGGGCGGCCCAAGACATTTTGCCGCCTGAGGCAAAGGGCAAGATGGCGCCCTGTCCCTACGTCGCGCATGGAAGCTGGCTGGACAGGCAGCTGAAATTTACTTCAGCCCTTGTGATGAGATAGTGTGGTGTAGTGGCTACGGTGTCGGATTGGGAGTCAGGAGATCTGGGTTCTAGTCCCCACTTGACCACAGAAACCCACTGGGTGACTTTGGGCCAGTCACAGACTCTCAGCCCAACCTACCTCACAGGGTCGTTGTTGTGAGGATAAAATGGAGAGGAGGAGGATTATGTATGCCACCTTTGGTTCCTTGGAGGGAAAAGGTGGGAATAATAATAATAATAATAATAATAATAATAATAATAATAATAATAATAATAATAATAATATCATAGAATAGTAGAGTTGGAAGGGGCCTATAAAGCCATCAAGTCCAACCCCCACACCCCCGCTCAATGCAGGAATCACCCTAAAGCATCCCTGACAGATGCTTGTCCAGCTGCCTCTTGAAGGCCTCTAGCGTGGGAGAGCCCACAACCCTCCTAGGTAACTGGTTCTATTGTCATTCTGCTCTAACAGTCAAGTCATTTTTCCTGATGTCCAACCGGAATCTGTTTTCCTGTAACTTGAGCCCGTTATTCCGTGTCCTGCACTCTGGGATGATGGAGAAGAGATCCTGGCCCTCCTCTGTGTGACAACCTTTTAAGTATCTGAAGAGTGCTCTCATGTCTCCCCTCGATCTTCTCTTCTCCAGGCTAAATGTGCCCAGTTCTTTCAGTCTCTCTTCATAGGGCTTTTTTCGGAGGGCTTACTGTCAAGCAAGCCCTCCAAAACCCAGAGCCGCCACTGGTTGCACCCACATGGGACTTCCTCGGAAAAACGTCTCCTGTGAAATGGTGGCTCAGCTCTAACTGCAACGTTCCAGCTTTTTTCCTTCGACTCCTCTTTCACAGGCCTTGTGCTTGCGATGCAGCTGGTAGTGTGGGACAATGTGACCCAAATACAGGACGCTGCACGTGCAAGGAGAAGGTGGAAGGGTACCTGTGTAACAGGTGAGTGAAATGTCTGGGTTTGTCTTCATACCCTGCAAACATGACCTATTGTCCCTTCGCTCTACTATTCCCTCCCAGATTCAAAGTTACACTTTAAGCTCCTTTGGGCAGGGATGTATGTATTGTTCTGTGTTTGCCAGAGGCTTACAGGGGAAGCTGGTAGCTCTTGGCAGCAATCAGATCAAGGCAGGAAGTCCCATATGGTAGGCAAGATCAGAGTAAGCAGATGCGGTCTGGCCAAAGGAGGCAGGTCAAGGTACAAGAAAACAGGTCCTTGGATAGCTCCCAGTGGGCTTGCTAGCTGGAACTCACCACTAGGACAATAGGAGGATGTTGTCTCAGCAACAAGCTAGAGCCAAAGCTGCAGTCAGTGTTGAGGTGGCATAAACTAGCATAAACTCCGACAAACTCTTATTTAAGGCTCAGTCTCGATCTGCTCCTTGTTGGTGCAACATGCAGACAATCCTGTCTGGCCTCCAGCCCCACTCAGAGCTTTCTATGATACTGATCACTTCCAGTCTTGCTTTTCAACTAGCCTAAATGTGGCCAAACCCTTAGTTAAGATTCAGCCTTGATCTGCTCCTTGTTGCAGACAATCCTGTCTGACTTTCAGCCCCACTCAAAGCATTCTGTGAGGCTGATCTCTTCTTATCATGCTTTCCTGAAAAGCCTGAGCTAACCTGATCCCTGCTAAACTTCTGGCCCATTGCAGAACCAGAAACCCAGGCTATAGTACACAGCATCAACAAAATCCATGTTCTGAGGATAACTTGGAGAGGAAGATGACCATGCAAGCTACCTTGGGTTCCTTGCAAGGGGGAAAAAGGGGGACATAAATGTAATGATGAATTAGAAACATAAATTCTGAATAAAAATTGGTCTCGTCCATGAGGCTGCCTGACATAGGTCTTTTTCTTGTTCAGGTGCGAACCTGGTAGCTTCAACCTACAGCTTCATAATCCCACAGGCTGCACCAGCTGCTTCTGCTATGGCCATTCAACAGCATGCACAGCCGCTCCAGAGTATGGAGTTCATCACATCTTCTCTGACTTCAACCAAGGTAGCTGGGAAAGATTTCTACTGGTATATGTACTACGTATATGTGAGGATTTAGTTCGTGTTCACAAATCATGCGCTCCTGATTGCGAACAGGAGGGCAATTCTCTGGAAATGTTTGCCATTTCCTGACTTGGGTTTGCAAGTGCACCCTTCTGAAATTGCGCATTTCCAAAACCTGCATTCCCCACCCCCAAAAAACCTGCGTTTTCACACTTTATCCTGCGATTGAAGAGTGCTTTTTCTGAACAGGACTGTACGGCCCCAGACCCAGGGACAAAACCCAGCCTTCCTGGGGTCCCAATCCTAGGGTGACCATATGGAAAGGAGGACAGGACTGTTGTAGAGAAGGGAATTTCAGCAGGTGTCATTTGTAGGCATGCTGCACCGGGTGAAATTCCCTCTTCATCACCACAGTTAAAGCTGCAGGAGCCCTGTCCTCTTTTGTATCTGGTCAAGAGGGCAGGGATCCTGCAGCTTTAACTGTTGCGATGGAGAGGGAATTTCACCCGATGCTGCATGCCTACAAATGACACCTGCTGAAATCCCCTTTTCTATTCAACTGTAAAAGATGCAGGAGCCCTGTCCTCCTTTCCATAGGGTCACCCTAGATGGAGTTCCATGGCATGTACAACTCACTTTGCATCTGTGAGCCAAGCTGCAGGCTGTTCTCCAAACTCCAGGAACCTTTGCACATTTTTTAAAGGAGCAGGCGATTCTGCAATTTGTGCAATTTTCTGAGCAATTTGAGCAAATTTGACCATCATTTGCGCAAATTCAAAAGCTTCAAATGTGCAAAGTTCTTGGAAAACGAACTTACCTGACTTGCTGAAGATAGAGTCAGGGTGCCATGGCAGGAACCAAACTGAAGTTTGGTGTGAGCCTAGGGAACCCCATCAAACTCCACCACCAACCCGAATGGATTTTCCCAACATCCCAACTAATAGCTGCACTGCAAAGTTGCAATTGTTGAACGGCCTTTAACCCTTTAACAGCCACAGCTTCCCCTGTAGCATCCTGGGAAGTGTAGTTTGGGGAGAGTGCCATGATCCAAGACGTCTGCAGGGTGTCAGGCTGAGGCAGCCGGCCTTACGCAGTCCCCACAAAGCGGAATGACGTCAAGGACAGGGGAAAGGCAGCTGTGTAAATCTGCTCTTAGGATTTATTTCATTCTGAGCAGCATGAGGCTGGACTGCTTGCCTTCCGTCTGTCCAGCGGAGAAAGAGAAAACGCAGCTGGTGGCCCAACGTGAACGCGTTGGGGTATAAAACCTTCACGCTGATCTCTGCCTCCTGTTCTTCCTCGGGCACGGCTCTTGACTCCATGTGGGTTCATTCCCCCATTGGGCCAAGACCTCTTTGTGAACTTGGCTTGGAGCTGCTGAGCTCTCATTCCGATCTTCTCCAACAGCCAGCGATCCGACGGGGCTGGAACAATATTGTAGCCCCATCTGTTGTGGTATATCTCCCTCTGCAGCGAGGTCCAAGACACATCCGTTTTGCAAACCATCAACATCCTCACATACCCCGGCGGGCAAGAGCTCTGATGTTAATTATTCCCTGCGTAACCATTTGGATTTATTGACTGTTAATGTAATCATTTGACTTGGGCATAACTATGTGTCTGTGTGTGTGTGTGTTGTTAAAATGCAGAGATGATCTGAAATACCATCCTATTAAAATCTGGAGTGATTATAGTTAAAATAGAACGAGAATTGCTGCATTAATTTTAATGCCTTCCCTCGGTTTGCGTTGGACGCGGCCTTTATGCCATGTAATTGCTTAGCGGGCGAGATCCAGATGGTTTCAGCTTCGCCACTTAAGGGCAACGTTTCAAGGCGCTTGGATAATTGTGTGTGTGTGTGTTTTCTTCTAAATCCCATTTTCACGTGTAGTTAAAGGTGCAATTTCATCAGCTCTTGATGAGCTTTCTTGTTTTAGGTCAGATTTTGACCATTTTGTCTCATCTAGCTGAGTTGTTTTCCACTGGGCTCCACGGGAACCATACTGTCATGGAGGCGGGGAGTGTGTGTGTGTGTGGGTGTTCCTGGACTACTTCAGAGCAGGAGCAGTGATGTCTTCTGCCAGAGGATCAGGGCAATTGACAGGGCCTCCTTGCCCTACCAATTAAATGCAGTGATAACGAGGCTTTCAAGTTCCGCAATTCTTGATAACCAGTCTCCACACAGACACTTTTGGAACTTTGAGAAAGTTTATTTTAATTTATGTAAAGTATTTTTATTGTGCTCCTTAGCCAAAATAATAATAATAATATGCTTATAATCAATCAGTAAACAAGGCAGTCCCTGTCTGCAGACGTATAATTTTAAAAAGGCACAACACACAAGGAAAAGGCAATGGGGAGGGAGGAGGAAAAATTAAGCAGATTCTCGGCAGGGTTGGCAGTAAAATTGAATGGGCACGGTCACAAAATGGCTGATCTAATCATCCCGCACTCTCCCAGCACACAAGATCCACTTGCTCCAGTCACTCATTTCACTCTCTCCCTTTTAGGATCAGCCCCTCAAACTCTTCCAGTCATGCGCACAATGCACTCCACACCCAAAGCACACAAACAACCCCTCCCTGCTCCACCTGAATCGCGTCACTGTGCAGGCCTCCGTAACCCCTCCTGTTGCTCACCCCAGCCACAATCTCCCCACATCTTCTTCTCTTATATCAGCCCCACCACCACCAGCCCCACCACCAGCTTCATCCCACGTACCTGTTTCCCTCGAAAGATCCCCTACAGTGCTAAGCTGTCGGCATTGTGGTTGTTGCTGCTAGCTAAATCACACCCCGGGCGGCAGCGCTCCTAAGATCCTTTGCATACCAGGAAAACGGTTTAAGGGGGGAAATGTAAAAAAAAAAAATCATTAAAAATCAACGGATGACCCAATCCGATTCAAATTTGGTATGCTTAAAGCTCTCCTTAATATCTATTACTGTGCCAATTGTGACGTCTTTAGCTTTAAAACTTACGCAGATGTAAGCATTTGTTTAATGTGAAGCTTAAAAGTATCAAATCCTGCTCTTGCGCCCCCAGTGGCCGCTCGGAGAACAACAAATGATTCGCTCCAAAAGTAGTAGCAAAATAGGTCGGGTCTTTTGCCTTTGAAGCACAATTAAAGCAGGATGCCTGGGAGTACTTCACAGTCAAAGTGGATTATAAACGGGAAAACTTCAGAGTCCTTCACAATAAAAGCAGATTATAAACTGGAAAACTTCGGAGTCCTAGTTTGCGCGCAATTCGCAGTGATTGCACAGTATAACGCTAGTGTGATAAAGCTCAATGTCTCTCTGTCTCTGTCTCTCTTCCTGTCTAACTGTTTAAACCAGGACCTGATGGCTGGAGAGCCGAAACTCCAGATGGGGAAGCTGTTCCACTGCATTGGGCTAGAGGAGAGATCTCCCTGGAGCAAGGAGAACAGGACACGGCTGATTTTTTGGCCCCAGGTAAGACCTGAACAAACGAGAAGAGGTGGTTATTATTATTTTTCCCCCCCTCAAAGAAAACACTTTGTACATTAGAGTTTAGCATGTTGTGAGAGACCTGAGAATTATGGGAGTTGCACTCCAACGCATCTGGGGGGCAGGCATGTTCACCATCATGACCACCTTTCTTAGACCTTTTTCCCCAAAAAAACATTGCGAGTGGGAAATTCGTAGACGTCCTTGTGTAGCGGGAGACACCAAAATGGACAGATCTGACCATCTTCCGCCTGAGGTCACCCAGGGAGCTTCATCACGGAGTGGAGATTGGAACCCAGATCTCCATACTCCTAGTCCAATGCACTAACCACTACACCGCACTGCCTCTCCCACCATTTCCCAGTATAATGGCTGACATGGCCATATTTATTTATTTATTTATTTATTAAATTTATATACCGCCCCATAGTGGAAGCTCTCTGGGCGGTTTACAAAAGTTAAAAACAATGAACATTAAAAAGTATACACAATTTAAAACCATCAGAAATTTAAAAACAATGGTATCCATTTAAAAACAACAGTTCTTGGGTCCAATAAAACCAAACAAACTTAGCGTTTTTAAATGCTGTTAAATGCCTGGGAGAAGAGAAAAGTCTTGACCTGGGGTCTGAAAGATAACAGTGTTGGCTCCAGGCGAGCCTCATCGGGGAGAACATTCCATAATTGGGGGGCCACCACTGAAAAGGCCCTCTCCCTTGTTGCCATCCTCCGAGCTTCCCTCGGAATAGGCACCCGGAGGAGGACCTTAGATGTTGAGCGCAATGTACAGGTAGGTTCATGTCGGGAGAGGCGTTCCGTCAGGTATTGTGGTCCCAAGCCGTGTAGGACTTTATAGGACACACACACCCATCTCCATCGCAAATGTATTGCCTCAGCTATGAGTTCCCATCTGTATTTCCTCTCCCTCCCAACTCTTAGAGATGTTTCTGCATGACCAGCGCTTGAGCTACGGTCAGCTCCTCTCCGTGCTCTTCCACATCGAAGACCACGCAGCAGCGGAATCTCCCACTTTCCCCGTCAGGCTGATTTTGGAAGGGGGCGGCGTTTCAGTGTCGGCCACCTCCCCTGATGTGGAAGGCAGCGGAAATGGTACAAACTGTGAAGGACATATGATTACGTTCAGGTATCCGCCTTTCCACCATTCTTCACCACCCTATGACAAATCTGCTGGGAATTATTTGGTAATGATGCCGCCTGTTAGACAGGCAGTTAGCAGAGAAAAACCAAAAGGTAGAACAGAATGAGTATTTACCAGTCCCACGTGTGCACAACGCTAAAAAGGATCCCACACCCTTCTTTAGTGGAGAAAGGTAAAAGAGTTTACTTGTAATAGAAACTTGCATAGCACTACAGGTATAGCATATTTTTGTGAACCGCCCAGAGAGCTTCGGCTATTAGGCGGTATAAAAATGTAATAAATACATAAATAAATATACTTTCAAAGTTAAGTCTTCTTATGTTCTGTAACACTGGCCAGAGCAAGAGAGCAAATACAGGTGTTCCCAGCAATGGAGGAAGTAAGAGAGAGAGAGGTTGAAGGAAAGGAGGAGCTAGTCACAGGAAACCACACTGTAGGCTATAGAGAGACTAAGGCTAGAATGGCCAAAATCATCATGAATTAACTAGCTTCAATACTTCCCCCTTCCTGCAACTTGCAGACAAGGTTGCAATATTCCCAACAAAATCAAGGCATTTTGGCTTTAGAGCCAATTAAAAGGCAGACACACACCCCCTCAAAGGAATGGAGTGGACAAACCCCTCCCTCGGGGGGCCATAGAGGTCCACCATGCCTAGAGGTGCCAGTGGCCATGGCTTCACTTAGGGTGGGCACAATGTGGTCAGCTGTAACAGCGGTGCAATTTTGCTCGAAGGTTTTGCTGCGTCAGGCAAAGGGCTATTCCAACCCGTGCAAAGCCAGCTTCATTCGCTAGTAATGTGTAACATAATTAAAATTAAATTAGAATATAAAATAGATGGGGGGGGATAATTCAAGAAATAACCACACAAGGCAGTTCAATTCACTTCAGTGCTGTTCAATTAACTCTGGCAAGTACTGGAGATTTGTCTAGTGGGCCTCTGAAAGGTCAGGTGCTGGGATCTAGAAGGGTGAGCAGATCTCTGTTAATATTCTAGCCTGCTTCTTTGTCTGTTTCCAATTCCGGACTGGTCTCTCACAGGCTTCATGAGGCAGAAGCAGGGATGCAGCCTGCTCTGTCCGCTTTCCAATTCCAGCGCCTGCTCTCCAACCTGACAGTGCTTCGGATCCAGGCCGAATGCAGCCACAGATCAGGTAAGTCATCCATGAAGGTGGACGGGGAAATGGCTCCCCGACACAGGCTGTCAAGCAGAAGATGGAGCAGACGTAAAGTGCATGTTTGGACAGAAAAAAGGCCTACGACCCCCAGCATGCCTCAGCCAGCCATGGGGCATGCTGGGAGTGGTTGGCCTTTTGTCTGTCTTAACATGAATAAGATTGTGCCCTTATTCTCTGTTGCTCCAGCGGGCAGGACTAGAATCAATGGCTGGAAGCTGCAGAGAAACATCATAGGCGTAGATTTGTCCACCCACCAACAGTAGCAAAACACTGGCAAGAATCTCCGAGTGTATTACTTTTTGATCAGCTGATCTGCTTCCCTGGGAGGGCTCCATTCTTCCGCTTCATCCTCCAATCTTCTGCTACACCCTTTGCAAGTCTGCAAGCTTTGCAGGGCTTCGTTTCCAGTGGTTTCCAAATCTGCAGTTGCAGAACTGCGCAGATGTGGATCTTGGTTAATGAGGTTTAACGCTAATGTGAACTAACTACTGCACATTAGCGTAGTTGCACAAGTGGGCAAGTGTGTTAGCACTAATGTGAATCAGCACAAGTCCCCTCTCACTCCCCCCAATGTGAAAATCTGGATTGCAAATCTGCAGAATATGCACAACTAGCAAAAAGCCGGCCCTCTGTGGAACACGCAGATCAGATGCATAGAAACCCAAACTCATTTTGTGAATTCCTCCAATGTCCCTCTTGGCATCAGATTTGAAAGCCCGGCAAAAGTTCTGCCAGGTGTGGAGAGCTCCACATCAACTGGCATGCTGTATGGAAGCAGATCAGCTTTTCCACATGAAGTCTGCGAAGACGTTTGTCTGTCTTTAGTGTATTAGAAAACACATTAATGGCACAACGCTATGCATGGTCAGACAGGAAAAAAAGTCCTACAACTCTCAGCATGGCAGGCTGGAGCAGGCTGGGAGTTGTAGGACTTATTTTCTGTCTAAACACACATAGGATCGTGCCCTAAAATGCATCTTTGTTTATTTGTTGAGCCGAGTACTCATCGGAACATTTGCTGGATCCCCTAGGTTCTGATCTGCTCATGAGTCCAAATGGGAGCAGTTCCTATCAAGACCCAATTCCACAAATATCCCCGGCTGTGTCTGAGTTCAGCTTCGGTTCCCCTGAAACTCTCATAAGAACATCAGAAGAGCCCTGCTGGATCAGACCGAAGGTCCTTCTAGTCCAGCACTCAGTTCACACAGCGGCCAACCAGCCGTTGGCTAGGGATCAACAAAGCAGGACATGGTGCAACAGCACCCTCCCACCCATGTTCCCCAGCAACTGATGAACACAGGCTTACTGCCTTGAATACTGGAGATAGCACACAACCTTCAGGGCTAGTAGCCATGGATCATTCTCCTCCAGGAATTGATCCAACCCCCTTTTAAAACCATCCAAATGGGTGGCCATCACGACATCTTGTGGCAGTGAGTTCCATAATTTAACTCTGCGCTGTGTGAAGAAGTCCTTCCCCTTACTTGTCCTGGATCTCCCCTTTCCCACAGGCAGAATATCCTTAAAGGAGGTCCGAGTCGTCTCTGCTCTCCCGGGCCTCTCCCCGCCTGCCCTGTGGGTCGAAGAATGCATATGCCCCCAAGGGTACGTGGGGCAATTCTGTGAGACCTGTGCCCCAGGCTTCAAGCGGGAGGTGCCCTTGGGGGGAGCCTTAACCAGCTGTGTCCCCTGTTCCTGCAACCAACACGGCAGCTGCGACCCCGATACCGGTCAGTGGTTTCCTCTGTTTTCCGTCTGCATTTTATTATTCATTTTTCCACATGTGTATGAGCTTGGGGCATATTATGCAGGTAGGCCCCATTTCGCCCTGCTTGCTTCTTTCCAGAGCATGGATTTATTTATTTATTTATTCTCTCCGATAAGCTCCTGGGAAGGTTCCTCCTTGACTCCTGGAGCGTCTTGGAGGACCTCCACTCTCACTTCCCGTCTTGGCTGGAAATTTCTAGTCCTCCTGCTCCTCCTCCTCCTCCTTCTCCTTCTTCATATTCTGAGTCTGACTGACCTCCGGAGGCCCCTTCTCCCGCACTAAGGAGGACAGGTGGGCTGCCTGGCCTGGTTGGTTCTCCCCAAATGCCCAATTCCATCGCAGCCACAGTGGAGGCTGGTGGTTCTTATTGCAGTGGGACGGTGAATCCGCTCTGGGTACCAGCCAGCACTCTAAAAGGGCTCCCCGAAGTGCTGAACCTACTTTGGAGACAGGGTTCAGCACTTTGGACAGCTCCTTAGGACTCTCGACTGGTTCCGGCTGAAACCCAGAACGGATTCACAGCCCCACTGACATCGTTGCCAGCAGCCTCCACTGGGCATCCCAATCATCTCCAACTCCACCCCTGCAACATCTGGATTGTTTGCTGGGAAACAGCTGAGACGGTGGAAGGGAAGTTTTTCACAAGCTTCTTCCCCCCCCCCCCCCTGCCAAATGGAAAACAGCACAGTCTTTTATCCCGGCCTCCAAACCCTGCCTTTTTAATGACGGAATTCCACCACGCCTGGCCTCCCTTTCTGGTTTTGCATAAAACCCTGGATACAAGTCCGGGGGCTTTGATCTTCCAGCTCTCGTTTCCGCCAATCAAGCCCTCGCACTCCTCGGATGTCGGCCCTTCCTAGTCATTTGATTTTCCTTCTCGTTCCCCTCATCCACGCCGCCCGTTCTTTGCTTTTGACTCTTTTTCTTCACATATTGTCAGACTCCTCTTGCAACTCATTTCCTGGGGGACCTCCAAAACAACACAGACTTTGTTCCCGTTTCTCCCTGGGCTGGCCGCAGTGGGACTAAACAGGCCGTCGGGAGAATTGCATCCGCACTGAACTCTCCCCTGCTTCTTTCCTATCTCTATCTTTGTGTGTGTGTTTTTTTCAATCAGGTTGTAGGAATAAAACTGAGATCCCTCCTATTTCTTTATTTTTCTTTGCTTATTTAAATCGTCCCCTCCCCCTGCTCCTCAGCCAAAAGAAGGCTCTGGATAAAATCATTGCTATGTTGCAAGGTAATTATGGAGCTTGTCTTGGGAAGAATAAGAGCAGTACGACAATGGAATCAGTTACCTAGGGAGGTGGTGGGCTCTCCCACCCTAGAGGCCTTCAAGAGGCACCTGGACAAGATTCCGGCAGGACTTCAGGAAAAACTTCAGGACTGTTAGAGTGGTACGACACTAGAACCAATGACCTAGGGAGGTGGTGGGCTCTCCCACCCTAGAGGCCTTCAAGAAGCAGCTGGACAAGATTCCGGCAGACATCAGGAAAAATTTCCTGACTGTTAGAGCGGTATGACACTGGAACCAATGACCTAGGGAGGTGGTGGGCTCTCCCACATTAGAGGCCTTCAAGAGGCAGCTGGACAAGATTCTGGCAGGACATCAGGAAAAACATCTTGACTGTTAGAGCGGTACGACACTGGAACCAATGACCTAGGGAGGTGGTGGGCTCTCCCACACTAGGGGCCTTTAAGAGGCAGCTGGACAACCATCCGTCAGGGATGATTTAAGGTGGATTCCTGCATGGAGCAGGGGGTTGGACTCGATGGCCTTATAGGTCCCTTCCAACTCTGCTGTTCTATGATTCTAAGTGTTTAGCTTGACAAGTTTCCTTTCTTTTGTCCTCCACCTTTATTGTGAGGACCTTTCTCTAAATATAAATAAACTACGGCACAATACAGTCTTTTGGGAGCATCTCCATGGCCTCCACTCAAGAAGAATGGGTGGGCCCAGTATGGACCATTGGTCCAGCTCAAAATGGCGGCTCTTGGTTTCTGTGTGACGTTATTCTGTACGAAGAGAGCTGTTGACTGGTTTTCATCTGGCTTTCGGCTTGCCTTGTCCCTCCCTCACCGTAGGCCTCTGCCAATGCCTGGACAACACCGAAGGGCCTTCCTGTGAACGTTGCGCCACTGGTTTCTATGGCAACCCCTTCATTGGCCGCTTGGACGACTGTAGGCCTTGCCCTTGTCCCGGCCAGTCACCTTGCACAACCCTCCCAGAGAGTGGAGAAGTGGTCTGTACACACTGCCCAGAAGGACAGAGAGGTGGGTATAACTACCTGAGACCCTGTACTCTGCTTGTACATGAGGTGGAGACAGCATTGTAGTCCAGGAATAGTAGATAATCAAATGGTGTATTTCTCTCTTTCCTGCTATCTTTCAATGCAGGCATGCTGAATCTCAATCAGCCCCGTTGTTGAAACGTGGGTTACCATGTCGTCTGAATGCAGAACATTTTCCACCGGATGGGGTCTCTTTAACCATGCAGTGTGGCTTGGTAACCCTAAACAATTCAACAACAAGCCATGGGCTGGGCTCACACTACAGGCTAACCCACCATGGGTTGTTCAGAGTGGTTAACAAGCCACACTGCATTCAGACAACACGATAACCCACAGTTTAGCAACAACCCACACTGAGTGATTTAGCCATATTGTGTGAACCCAGTTACGGGTTCTCAAGTTGGATTGTTTGAGAAAACTAAACCACACTGCATGGGTACAAGCCACCCTGTGGAACACACACTGCAGTCAGACAACACGTTAACCCACCCTGCGGAAAACACCCTGCATTCATACATCACGGTAACCCATGGTGAGTTAGCATGTTGTGTGAACCCAGAGATTGTGTATTGAGGTTTAATGAAGCAAACTCAAAAACAGAACAAAATGGTTCTCTTGGCTGAATTAATTATGGCAAAAGCATTGTTGTTGTGTTATATACACAGCAAACAGGTTTTCCTCCGAGCTGAACATGGTTTGAAAGAAGGGTCACTGTTCGTGGTGATCCACATTCACCTGGAATCAATTTATTTGCTTATTCATTTATTGAGTACATTTCTAATCCACCCAATAACTAATGTTCTTTGGCTGGATTACAACCAGTTTAAAACTAAAATGCCGTTTTACAGCACAGTTAAAAACATAAAATACATTACAAACATTTCAAAGAATACAATGCAATGCGATGCAATGCAAAACAATAAAAACCACGAGTTGATAAAACAGCCATAATAACCTAGAACTAGGTCCCTAAAATGTCTGGGAGAAAGAGGTCTGACAGACTTTTCTGTGTCAAAAGCCTACCAAACCCATTCAACCTGGAAGCAATCATAACCCATGTACAATGGAGAAAGCGAAGCCTTTGGCAAAATACTTTCAGCTCTTAAAAGCTGTGGTCCATCTGCAGTCTCTGGTGTAAGTGCTCTGCCGATGTAAATTCCCCTCCTGCTTGTTCTGTGCCAGGGCGACTCTGTGAGCTGTGCGATGACGGCTTTTTCGGGGACCCCCTGGGAAGAAACGGTCCAGTCCGCCTTTGCAGCCCCTGCAGATGCAACGACAACGTGGACCCTAACGCCGTGGGCAACTGCGACACTGTTTCGGGCCGGTGTCTACGCTGCCTGTACAATACGTCAGGGGAACACTGCCAGAGGTGCCAGAAGGGCTTCTATGGGAATTCATTGGCCACCAACCCTTCAACAAAGTGTGCGCGTGAGTACAGACCGCTGAAGAAAGCACACTCCAGGTTATGCCTAAGAGCAGGGCCGGTGCTACCATAAAGGCCACTCAGGCGGCCGCCTAGAGCGCCAAGCTAAGAGGGGCGCCGGGCACAGCGCAGTACTCACATGTGTTGGCTGTGAGCCGGCCCGAGGATTCAGCTGGGCCTGGGCGGGCGAGATGGCGCCCCGCGCCCGCCCAGCCGAAGCGAAGCCAGGGACGCTGGAGTGGGGGTGGGACAGCTCCACGTTCGGACTTCTGGAACGCGCCCGGAAGAGAGAGAGAGAATGTATGGGTGAATGGGGTGCATGGGGTCTTTGAGTGAACGCATGTTCATGCGTGTGTTTGTTTGGAGTGAGTGATGCTGAGTGTGTGTGTGTGCACACACGTGTTTGCTGGGGGGGGGAATTATTTGGAGGTGACGTTCCTATTAAATAATGCATTTTAGACCCATAGACGTTCCTTTCCAATTTGTTTGCTATAATTGGCATGACATATTTCTTGCACTTTAAAATAAATTTAGCAGTTTCCAGTTTGAATGAATAAGTTTATTACGGTATAACAACCAGCACTCCAATCAAACACCATACAATTTAACACATTACATTACAGATGTAGAACGTGCATATATTATAGTTTTGTGCTTCTTATTTTTTCCAGGAAATAACTGTTCTTAAAAATCAAAGTTGGTATTTTTTTGTGGGGGGAAGGGGTGAAAGTAGCTCACCTTGCCTAGAGTGCAAAATAGTCTGGCACCGGCCCTGCCTAAGAGGTTGCAATATTCCCAAGACAAATATGAGCTGCTTGTGAATCAGAGTCCTGAGCTGGTAACCCAGCCGGGTGGTAATAATAATAATAATAATAATAATAATAATAATAATAATAATGTATTTGTTTGTTACCCGCCTCTCTCTCTGGATCGAGGCGGGGTACAACACAAATAAAAACACTATAATATACATATAACTAATTCAAACATTTAAAACTAATACATTATTAAAAGCAGCACATTATTAAAAAAAAGGCATCTTAAAATTCAACTGGGTAGGCCTGCCGGAAGACATCAGTTTTTATGGCTTTCTTAAATTCCGGAAGACTCTTAAGTTGACGAATCTCCTCCGGCAGGCCATTCCACAGTCTGGGAGCAGCAGAAGAAAAGGTCCTCTGGGTAATACCTGTCAGCCTTGTTTTTGTTGGCTGGAGTAAATTCTTCCCAGAGGACCTGAGTGTGCGGGGCGGATTGTACGGGAGAAGGCGATCCCGCAGGTAGCCTGGACCCAAACCAAGTAGGGCTTTAAAGGTGATAACCAACACTTTATACTCCACCCGGAAACTAATTGGCAGCCAGTGAAGAGATTTTAAAACTGGTGTGATGCGGTCCCCCCTAGGTGTACCGGTAACCAACCTGGCTGCCATATTTTGAACTAGTTGAAGTTTCTGGACTAGGCACAAAGGTAGCCCTATGTCAGATTTTTTTCTCTCCTTCATCTTCTTCTTCTTCTTCTTTCTCTCTCTCTCTCTCTCTCTCTAGCCTGCAAGTGCAACGCCGGAGGCTCGGCCCACGGTCCAGAAACTTGCGACGATGTCTCCGGTCAATGCACCTGCCTTCCCCACGTGACTGGCCGGGATTGCAGCTGGTGTCAGGAGGGTTATTTTGACCTGCAGGCCGGAAGGGGCTGCAAAAGGTAATGGAAATTGGAGGAGGGAAACAGAGCTATAGATAAAAGTGAGGTGGGGGAATATATAACACAGGGGGAAATACGTACAAATATGCCTGCGATTTTAGGAGAAATGTGCATGAAACTGGTTATGAATTTCCACGTGAATTTATGTGAAAATATCAAGGATTGGGATGAACCTACCTTAAGTCTGGAGAAATTTTCAAAATTTAAGAGGAACCAAACTTAAGGATGGAAAGATAAGAAACTTCAATTGACACGTTCATCCATTGCTAGTCACATTGTGTTAAATATATAATGTGTTCCTCTTCCTCTCTTTCTCTCTCTGCCTGATTCCAGTTGCCAATGTAACCCGGTGGGAGCCCAACACAGCCGTTGCCACCCCTCCACGGGGCAATGTGTCTGCCATACAGGTGTGGAAGGAGTGTCATGTGATCGATGCCAAGCTGGTTTCTTCGGTTTCTCCTTCCAAGGTTGTCGAGGTAACATCTTCAGTTGCCTTGACAAGAAAATATTTTGTCTCCTGGCTGAAGGAGGGGGGGTCTGTTTTGCATTTGGAGTGGGGGTTTCACTGTGAAACACCTGAATTCCAGGAAAAACCATGAACTGTCTCAACTCGCTACAGACTGAGTTTGGTGCCGCAGAGGTTTTTATAAAGATATTATTGGTTTTATGCTTTTTATGATTTTAAACTTTGTATATTTGTTTTTAATGTTTACTGTTTTTAACTTTCGTAAACCGCCCAGAGAGCTTCGGCTATGGGCCAGTATATAAATGCAATAAATAAATAAATAAATAAATATTGGAAGATCAGTCACAGAGGACATGAAAAAGGTAGATAAAATTATCTGTAATAAGGTGAAGTCATGCAGAAACAACTGTTCTCCATTTTATATATGGTAGAACCTGGGCTGAGGGTCACCAAACGGAACCAATGAATGGTAGATTTGGGCTGGACCAAAGGAAGTACTTCTTCACTTAATGTAGCATTAGCTCATGGTAGGGATCTCGGAGCAATCTGTTTTAGAGGTGTTCAACACATTTTCCAAAGCTTGCCTTCCCCCCCCCCAACTTTTTTTTCAGTTCCTGCTGCAGCACCAAACTCAAATCTGCAGCGAGTTGGGCCAGTTTATGGCTTTTCCTGGAATTTTGTGAATTTGGGGGGGGGGGTCTGAAATTTGCACAAATTTCTAATCAATGAGCGCAAATTGTGGCAAATTTATGGGAATTATGGCTGAATGTGCACGAATTACACCAATTAAGGTGAAATTTGCCTAATCTGTGCAAATTCGGCAACAATTCATGCAAATCCAGCCATAGTTTGAGCAAATTTGGCCATCATTTGTGCAAATTCCACCATAATTTCCCAAATTCGCCTGTAACTTGCCGAATTGCGAAACCTTCCAAAATTTGCATAGAAAAAAGGGAAAAGCCCACGGCTTGGCTCACAGAAGCAAATCGTCGTACACGCCGTGAAAATCCCTTGAGCCAAAAAAAAGAAATGAATTTCCTGGCGACGGACATCCTGAGCTCATGGGATGGCCACTAGGATAGATATCTTTAAACAGTGGATGAGAAGATGGTCTCATACTTGTGCAGGTGGCTCGTTTTCCTCCTACACAGTTGTCAGTTAGTGGGTGCCTTCATTGTGAGCTGGTATTGTGATTTTTCATTCAGTCTTCTGAATCCTGTGCAAGTTCAGAGACCGTGTTTGGGTAGAAGTGGGGTGTGGCTTGAATAATGGCAGATGCACATGTAACGATTCTTTCCTTCCAGCCTGTAACTGCTCCCAGCTGGGATCTCTCTCCCTCCAATGCCATGAGAACAGCACATGTGTTTGCAAAACAGGCTTTGTGGGTTACAAGTGCGATCGGTGTGAAGCAAACTATTTCTATGACCCTGGAAGCCAACAGTGCCAGGAGTGCCCGCTCTGCTACAGTCTCGTCAAGGAGGAGGTACGATTTCCCCCTTCTCCTACTTAACTTGCTCGCTTTAATCAGCCGGTTAGTTTGCCAGTCCGCCTTATACGGCTTTTCTACATAAAGCTTTTAACCCGCATCTTTACCAAGGCTTCTGCTTCCGGGTTCTTTGCAGGATTAAAATTGGTTCCTTTACCCATATTCCCCACCCCCTGGATTTTCTCTCTCTCTACCTTTCTGTATGTTCTGTACAACCACTAGGTGGTGCTGTGGTGGAACGGAATTGCGGAATTACACTAGAGTTCTATTGCATTCTAAAAGCCATTCAGTAGAAATACTACACTTTCCCCATTAATTAAAAAAAATGTGATACTGGTCGCAAAGCACAGAAGAGGCCCTGGAGGAGGATGACTTTGTGTAAAGGACCCACAAACTACTGTCAGTGAGCAATGATGAGTGCCCAACAAAAGCCTCTTGTAGAAAGGCTGCAACAGACCAACATGGCTACCCTCTGGGAGTTAGTTCAATATATACCCCCATCCTGTTCCACTGATCCTCAGGAGGACAGCGTACAAGTTGCAAAATGTTGGCACTTCTCTTCCCCTCCCACAGATACAATGAAAAGTCACAACAATTGGGGGGGGCATATATCATAGAATCATAGAATAGCAGAGTTGGAAGGGGCCTACAAGGCCATCGAGTCCAACCCCCTGCTCAATGCAGGAATCCACCCTAAAGCATCCCTGACAGATGGTTGTCCAGCTGCCTCTTGAAGGCCTCTAGTGTGGGAGAACCCACAACCTCTCTAGGTAACTGGTTCCATTGTCGTACTGCTCTAACAGTCATAGAATCATAGAATAGCAGAGTTGGAAGGGGCCTACAAGGCCATCGAGTCCAACCCCCTGCTCAATGCAGGAATCCACCCTAAAGCATCCCTGACAGATGGTTGTCCAGCTGCCTCTTGAATGCCTCTAGTGTGGGAGAGCCCACAACCTGATTCCATTGTTGTACTGCTCTAACAGTCAGGAAGTTTTTCCTGATGTCCAGCTGGAATCTGGCTTCCTTTAACTTGAGCCCGTTATTCCGCACTCTGGGATTATCGAGAAGAGATCCTGGCCCTCCTCTGTGTGACAACCTTTTAAGTATTTGAAGAGTGCTCTCATGTCTCCCCTCAATCTTCTCTTCTCCAGGCTAAACACAGCAGATGAATGTAGCAGTCTCCAAATACTTTTGTTTAAATCAGGATTGGGGAACAGTTTTGTGGTAGGGAGGCAAATGACCCCGTACCCCAAACCTGGCTCTTTGCAGGCTACATACCATCAGGGCCTTAGCCACACCCCTAACATCATCCAGTTCTCTCCAGTAAGCTTGGCTCTCATCTGGATCTCCCCAGTAAGCCTGGCTCTCCCCAGTAAGCCTGGTTCTCCCAAGTAAACCCAGTTCTCATCTCATTCTCCTCAGTAATCCTGGCTCCGCTATACCCCTACCAGTGAAGCTGAGCTCAGGGACGCATTGCGGGTGGCCTTTTCTCTGTTACGCCTGTCTTTCCCCCAAAGCTGCCCCCATGTCAACCTCTTTCCCTTGCAGGTGGACAAGCTGAAGGCCACGCTGTCCAAGATGGAGTCACGGTTGCAGAAACCGAACTGCGGCCAGCCAAAGGGGCCTTATTACGATGCTGTGCTGGAGGAGGCAGCTCGAGGAGACAACCTCCATGGCCATTATCTGCTGAAAGGTGAGGAGACGGTCCTTTCCCATCCAGCCAATTAGAGCGAAGGAGAGATCGCGAGGGGACGTGGCAGGGCCAGAGGCATGGGTCGGTATGGTTGGGCACCTGCCGAGGGCCCACTGGCAAACACACACACACCCTGGATTTGCTCCGCCTCTTCACCATGGCAACCTGCTTGTCCACCTCCCTCTTGCTCTGGCCCAGACAATGGAGGTGGTGAAAAGTTGGAGCAGGAGACGCCGCGGCCTCCTGGCTCATCAGCTTTTTGCCTCTCTGGCAAGCCAGTGGGAGCCATGATGAGGAAGAGGAGGAGGAGGAGCCGGAGCAGCTGGTGACCATGGCAGTGAGGAGGGGGACCCATTGAGGGAGGGGACCCATTGAGGGCATCTTGCCATGGCCCCTGAACCCTAGAGCCAGCAAAGTTTATTGGACCTTACCGTACTTCCCCGTTCCACAACTGGCTTTACTCTGGCCCACTTCCAGATGTGCGGGCTCAGTGAAAGACCCCGAAACGGGCCATGTTTAGGAGTAGGTCAGGAATCATCGCCCTCCCTTGTCCTGGTTTGGAACCCAGGCATAGATTGACCTTCCCTTGTGTTCGGGACCATGGAGCTGGCAAACCACGTTGATGGGGATCTCGTCACGGTAGTAATTATTAGCTTTTGACCATCCTGGATTTTCTTGGAGCCTATAGCTGATCAGCAGCTATAAGGTTCCAGAGGTGTGTAACCATTAAGCTTTTGATATCAGATTTCATAGAATCATAGAATAGTAGACTTAGAAGGGGCCTATAAGGCCATCAAGTCCAACCCCCTGCTCAGTGCAGGAATCACCCTAAAGCATCCCTGACAGATGCTTGTCCAGCTGCCTCTTGAAGGCCTCTAGTGTGGGAGAGCCCACAACCTCACCAGGTCATTGGTTCCATTGGCGTACTGCTCTAACCGTCAGGACGTTTTTCCTGATCCAGCCGGAATCTGGCTTCCTGTAGCTTCCTGTAATTTCCTGCATATAAAGTTTCACTGATTGGGTGTATCGTGTCCATGTGCCAGAACATATGCTGTTCTTGAGGGGCCGGGAAACTCGGCAGAGTGGGCGGACTTACCCAAATTGGCCCCATAGGATGCTCGCTCCACCCTCTCCTCGGGTCAAACGAAATTCTTCCAAGGCTGGGCAGGCATGCATCCAAACTGCCAAAATTTCACACTTTCCCCAGCTGCATAAACGGGACCTTCACACAATGGGGATGCTTACGCAGGAGTAAATTCCTCAATGGAGAGTCTGCGCCTTTACCCTTGCAACAATGGGAAACTTTCCAGAGCCTATATTGTGCACCATTTCCGGAGCCTATATTGTGCACCCCATGGAGGCCCCAGGAATTGTGCACTCCCTCACTACGTTCATGGCATCCATAAGGTCCCCACTGAAGTGGCCGGGGGGTGGGGGAAACATGCTATTTCAGCCATGGGGGTGGAGGGCTGCCAAGCACTCACCAGGGACCCACGAGTGCTCATTCATCTGTCCACGTTCACACCGTGAGTGCCCAACTGTGTCCGGGGATCTGGACACAGGGAGTTCGTCAGACTCGTGGACTTTTTCGGGTGCTTGAGATATCCCTAGTCGTGTTGTTGATACAGGTGCCAAAGCGGCTTTCCTTGGAGAGATCGCCGAGCTGGATAAATTGGTCCGTGATGCACAGAGCCGGCTGAGCAACACCAGTGGGATGATTGGCTGTGATGGCTACGGAGGCACCAAGGCCTGCATCCTCCTCTCCGACATCCAGTCCTCCCTGCAGTCCACGCATCGAGAAATCCAGCTGGCTTCCGAGACACTGACTGCAATGGTACCGCGACTCTGGGGTGTCCCTCGGTCTCATTATTTAACGGCCGTGGATGAATCCACCAATCCCTTTGCTAAGTGTAATTATAGCCCGCCTCCTGGCTTCCATCTTAAGATGTTAACCCTGGCCGCACAATCTTCCCAAGCTCCCCCAGGCCCGGAGATGGATGACAAGAGAAGGCACATAATGAATAGAACAAGGGAGCGATGTTATGTCCTTTATACAGCGTCTGGGGAATGTAGAGTTTTTCAGTTTCTTGGCTCCGAGCTCAGAGACAGGAAACTGAGCTCGCTGCCCCCTTCCCCCTCACGAAATGGAGTGCGAAGATGGGGAGAAGGAGGGGAGGGGAGCGACAGTCCTATGACTTTTTTTCCCCTCCCTCCCTTTAAGGAGCTCCCTCCTGAGATTTCGCACCAGCCCACAAACTGGAGCAGCCGTGCACTGGATTCGAAGATGCTGGCCTGGAGGTATGTTTTCTTATACTCACGGCTGGATCTATCAGTTCCCATTTGGGACTGCGTGGTTTTGGCTCTGGTGTCTTAGGGAAAGAGCCAACGGGATGTAGATATTAAAGAGCTGGACGCAGAATGGGGTGAACCAGGTTCAAATCCCCACTCGGACGCAAAGATCAGCAAATGACCATGGGCCAGTTACAAGGATTGTTGTGAGGAAATAAGCAGAGGGGATATAAATATAATTAAGGATACAACGTCTGTCTATCCATCAGCTCCGTTATTCCGAAACTGTATAACTTACGCACCTGAAACATTGCATGCATACCGAAGGGACCCTAGGGGTATGTAGGACGCCGTTGTTTTGTTTTTGAAAACACGCTAATTATTTTTAATGGATTTAAATGTGTCTATGCGGTTGAAACCCACAGTAACATCTTTAGCCACTAGGGGCTGGCTTCCCTAACTGGCACATAGCTTTGCAATCGACACACTTTGAAGCCAAGTGGGATTAGTAGGCCGAGAAGTAGCATTATATGGCTTTTCTCTCTTTCCGCTGTGAAAGAGCAGAATATTCCCCACTCCCACTGGGGAATGAAGTGGTGCACCGTATCTAGGAGTGTCTAGCCCCTTCTTTTAGACAGGAGGCTGCATTAATAGAAGTAGAGCTTCCAAATCACGTGAGGTACTGGTTCCTCTCTATTCGGCCCTGGTTAGGTCTCATCTAGAGTATTGCGTCCAGTTCTGGGCTCCACAATTCAAGAAGGACGCAGACAAGCTGGAGCGTGTTCAGAGGAGGGCAACCAGGATGATCAGGGGTCTGGAAACAAAGCCCTATGAAGAGAGACTGAAAGAACTGGACATGTTTAGCCTGGAGAAGAGAAGACTGAGGGAGAGACATGATAGCACTCTTCAAATTCTTGAAAAGTTGTCCCACAGAGGAGGGCCAGGATCTCTTCTTGATCCTTCCACAGTGCAGGACACGGAATAACAGGCTCAAGTTACAGGAAGCCAGATTCCAGCTGGACATCAGGAAAAACTTCCTGACTGTTAGAGCAGTACGACAATGGAACCAGTTACCTTGGGAGGTGGTGGGCTCTCCCACACTAGAGGCATTCAGGAGGCAGCTGGACAACCATCTGTCAGGGATGCTTTAGGGTGGATTCCTGCATTGAGCAGGGGAGGGTGATGGCCTTATAGGCCCCTTCCAACTCTACTATTCTGTGATTCTATGATTCTTTGCTGTATCACACAAAGGGCTTTTTCAACCCATCCAAAGCCAGGTCCGCCCACCGGTTGTAAAGAAATAAATAAATAAAAGCTGACTGCTGCTACCTAATATTTGGAAACTATCAACGCTGAATACGGGACTATTGGAGAGTATTCATACCACCAGAGACATTTGGGAGAATATCCCTGTTCCCCATAAAACCGAGCCAAGGAAAAAAGTTGGAGAGGATTTTTGTTTTTCCCCTGGGGGAGAAAACCCATTCTGGCTTTTTTCGGTACCACCCCCTAAAAGGCATACTCCGTTTTGTGGGGTGCCCTCCGTTCCATTTTTTGCATATGGATCTTGGCGGGCGAGAGGCCACGGGAGCTACAGAAATCACTGTATTGGGGGTCTTCTCTCCACAGCCACTCGGAGGCGGCAGCCTTGCTGGAGGATACTGCCCAAAGGGCGATGCTCGTGTCCAATGCAAGCTATCTCCTTCTGCGGAGCATTGTAGAAGACAATACTACAGTGGAGTTCAGGAGACAGATGGAAGAGAGGTGAGATTTGGGGGCATGAGACTCGGGCTGGCCCTATCATTGGGCAAAGTGTAGCAGATGGGGACAATGCCCCAGCTAGGATTGGACCTTGAGGCCAAAATTCAGGGCCCCACAAAATTCAGGGGATCCACCAAGTAACCCCCCAGAGAGCAGCAGGTCCAACTCACTACAACATCTAAAGAACATTAAGCCCAGCGTCTAAAACGACTGAGCTGCACCCGCTGGATGTTGAGAGAGGTGGGGAGCAGACAGAGCGCTGTTAAGCATGGATTTTGCTTTCAGCAGCTCTGAAATCAGGATTGGGAGTTGGGATGTACAGATTTCATTACATCCGTTCCCTCTGTGTTTCGCGGAGAGCCAGGCGTCTTTCGTTTCATGGTCCGCTCATTGACGGAATTGGATCATTTTAACAGAGTTTCATTCTACTTGCGCTAACGTGCAGGAGTGCTACTGCGGGCTTGTGGTGATGCGAATTAGCGCTAACGCGAATTAGCGCCAACCGTTCTGCTGTGGAATCCCCAGGACAAAGTCATAGAAATCTAAACTCATTTGAATCTGGTACAGATTTATCCAACTTCCCTGAGAGTTGCATCCCAAATAGCAGAAAAGCCAGTGTGGTGTAGTGGCTAAGGTGTTGGACTGGGAGTCGGGAGATCCGGGTTCTAGTCCCCACTCGGCCATGGAAACCCTCTGGCTGACTTGGGGCTAGTCGCAGACTCTCAGCCCAACCTACCTCACAGGGTTGTTGTTGTGAGGATAAAATGGAGAGGAGGAGGATTATGCACACCGCCTTGGGTTTCTTGGAGGAAAAAAGGTGGGATATAAATGCAATGATAAATAAATAAGCCTTTCTGAGGAACCTCCCTTAGAAATCCCTCTCCAGGCTGTGCTGCTCTTTGTCCTACAAAGATGGTCCATTTTTTTCTCTTCACCCCATTGATTCACAGTTTCTTGCTTTTCCTCAAAGGTACCAGAGAATCCAAAACGCACAGGGGTTGCTGGGCTCCAAGATGGAAGAATCTACAGCCCAAGCCAAGAAAGCCTTTGCTTCCATCCATCGGACCAACGTGGCGATGGCAAAAAACCTCTCAAGGGTCACCACCTTGGAACTGGTGAGCAGGGACAAGACCGTGGACCGGTCTTCCTTCTGCTTAGTTGATGGTTGAACGTGTAGGGTAGTGTCCAATGATAAACCAACTTAGAGTTGACCCCTTGAAATGAATGGCGCTAGTCATGGAAAAGTTACAACACCTGGGATGGTTTGGCGTAGAGAGAAGGTGAGTGAGGGGTGCACCCATAACAGAGGCGTACAAAATTACGCCTGGTGTATAGGAAGTGGATAGGGGTCATCCCATGAAACTGATTGGTGGGACGGATCAAAGGAAGGACTTCTTCATACAGCACATAGTTAAACTATGGAACTCACTACTACAAGATGTAGTGATGGCCACCAATTTGGATGGCTTTAAAAGGGAATCGGTCAAATTCCGGGAGGAGAAGGCTGTCAAGGGCTACTAGTCCTGATGGTTAAGTGCAACCTCTGGTATAAGAGCCAGTGTGCCTGTATGCATCAGTTGCTGAGGAACATGGGTGGGAGGGTGCTGTTGCACTAATGTCCTACTTGGACTAGATGGATCCTTGGTCTGATCCAGCCGGGCTCTTCTTACGTTCTTTGTCACCTGTGGTGACCAGGATAGCACTTAAATTGTAAGAAGGTTTGTTGACCGTAAGATGTTTTGTCTTTTGTGTGTCACTGAGACACTGAGTGCTGTCTCTGTACCGTCTTGCTTGGGTTGGACGATTGCTTATACACAAACCCAACGGCTCTGGTGTTTGGTCCTACAGCGCCCTCTGGTGCAGCAAACAGAAAAGCTTAATCAGGCTGCCAATGAATCGAAGCGGCTGGTAGACCTGGGAGAACGGCTGGTAGCCAACGGATCCCTCACTATACAGGCTGAGCTACAGGGGGAGCTACAGAGGATGACGCAGCTGGAACAGGTAAATAACCTGGGCGTTGGGGTAGGAATGCGGGGAGAAATTTGAAGGCGAACTTACCCGATTTCACACTTTCAAAGCAATTCGCAAACCGAAACTCAATTATCAATTATCACTGAAAGAACTGGGCGTGTTTAGCCTGGAGAAGAGAAGATTGAGGGGAGACATGAGAGCACTCTTCAAATACTCAAAAGGTTGTCCCACAGAGGAGGGCCGGGATCTCTTCTCGGTCATCCCAGAATGCAGAATACAAAATAATGGGCTCCAGTTACAGGAAGCCAGATTCCGGCTGGACATCAGGAAAAACTTCCTGACTGTTAGAGCAGTACGACAGTGGAACCAGTTACCTAGGGAGGTTGAGGGCTCTCCCACACTGGAGGCCTTCAAGAGGCAGCTGGACAGCCAACTGCCAGGGATACTTTAAATCCTGCATTGATTTTTAATGTTATTTCTAATCTCCTTGATGTTGGTCAAAGGATTTTTATCTGCTGACTGATCTCTCTCTCTCTCTTTAAAAAATGATTCATTATTCAGTAGTTTATTGGTCTTTTATATATCCATAATTTTAATTATCGATCATTTGAGATGTCATGGTTTTAATGTCCTTTGTTTGTAAGATGCCCCGGGCATGTCTTTTCATGGAAAGTTGGGATAAAAAATACTTTTGAGAAATAGTATTAAATTTTTTTAAAAGCAAATAAGCCCACATAAGCAGACCCAGGACTGGTGCAGGCCTTGAGGAATGCATACAAATACATGAGTCACGGAAGCAATTATATTCTAGCTAAGCATGAGTGCGTGCATGGCCTCAATCCTGCCTTTTTGCTTTTCACAGTTTTGGCAACGGACCAGTGATGCCCACGCACTGGCAGCTTCGTCGGTCTCGAACGGGGAAACGGTGGTCTCCGAAGCAAAGTCGTTGCTAAACAGCTTGAATGGTAAACAAGAGATTGATTAAAGCCGGCTTTCCCCAGCCAGGTGCCTTCCAGGGGTGTTGGCTGCAAAGCACCATCATCCCCAACCTGCATGGCTGGGAATGATAGTGGTTGCAGTCCAACGCATCTCGTGGGCGTCCATTTGGAAAAGAATGGCTTAAGAATTTCTCCACAGTGACTGGATTGTCCCACCAGTGGAGGGTGGTGGCTCCGATATCAGTGGGGTGATGAATCCGCTCCGGGTTTTAGTCAGAATCACTCAGGACTCTAAACATGCTGCCATACAGCGGGTATATAATGCATGCTCTAAAGCGAAGATGTGAAACCTGAGGCCTGGGCTCCCAATCTGTCTCTCTGGAATTCCCCAGGTGGCCACACCTCCTTCCCCTGGCTCCACCCACTTTGCCCCACCCCAATCATTTGGTGGATTCCCTGCGTTTGTACAGTTTTCCCCCCATTTTAAAAGGTTGAAACTCCTCTCCTTGGTCTCAGTGACTGGCAGGAAGAGCTTTAAGATGAAATATGCTGGTGTTTCTGGCCCCGCCCCTGTTGCCTTCAGCCACGCCCACCACTGGGATGTGGCCCCCGAGGGCTCCTCTGGAATGGAATCTGGCCCTCGGGTTGAAGCACGTTCTCCACCCTCGCTCTAAAACCTCTGCTACAAAAAAGTATTTGTGCTTTTAACCTGTTGGTTGTTTTATGATGGTTTTAATTTTTGTGAACCGCCCAGAGAGCTTCGGCTATTGGGCGGTATAGAAATGTAATAAATAAATAATAAATAAATAATAAATAAATAAATAGATCAGTTGGGTCACTGGCATGAATCGGAACGTGGGCTGTGTTCATCTCCAGCTTGAAGGATAACCAAACTTTTTCTTTCTACTCCTTGGTCAACAGGGATGAAGAAGGTGGTGGCACGTCACAGGGGCCAGAACACCCTGAGCAGGAAAATGGCTGTTGTACAAGGCAGGACGATAACAGAGGCCCAGAAGAAGGTCAGGCAAGCGCGGAGAGTGCTGGGGGATTCGGTCTCAGTCTCTGCCAAGGCCCAGAAAATTGCCAGCGATGGAGAGTCAGTCACCCAGGAAGGTGCCAAGGTATGGACGGCAGATATCTGGGGGAACTGAGGCCAAACCATATTGTCACAGTCGCTCCACTTCTCTGAGCAATGAGAACTTTCAGAGATTCAGCACTTATCCGGGTTTTAAAGGGGATTGAGGGAGGTTCCTTTTGGAAGGACGTTGCGGGAGGTTCCTTTGGGTGAAGGTTGCAGGAGGTTCCTTTTGGAAGGAGGTTGCGGGAGGTTCCTTTTGGAAGGAGGTTGCGGGAGGTTCCTTTGGAAGGAGGTTGCGGGAGGTTCCTTTGGAAGGAGGTTGCGGGAGGTTCTTTTGGAAGGAGGTTGCGGGAGGTTCCTTTTGGAAGGAGGTTGCGGGAGGTTGCTTTGGAAGGAGGTTGCGGGAGGCTCCTTTTGGAAGGAGGTTGCGGGAGGTTCCTTTGGAAGGAGGTTGTGGGAGGTTCCTTTTGGAAGGAGGTTGTGAGAGGTTCCTTTGGAAGGAGGTTGTGAGACGTTCCTTTTGGAGGAGGTTGCAGGAGGTTCCTTTAGAAGGAGGTTGTGAGAGGTTCCTTTTGGAAGAGGATTGCGAGAAGTTCCTTTTGGGAGGAGGCTGCGTTTTGTAATATTTGACTTTCTTTACAAATATACAGGCTGAGCAAATGTCACCTGCAGGGAGGAGGCAATCAGGATTAGGAATGCTACGTTCAAGGAGGAATTCAAACCTTTGCTCACTCCAGTTTGACAATTTAGATGGCCCTAATGAAGCTATTTATGCTACTGTCACCTTTGTAAATCTTTTCTAATGCCTTCCTTTTTCACCTGTGATTTGTCCTCCTCTCCTGTAGGCGGCCCAGGACATGCTGAGAGATGCCAAGCGGGAGAGGACGCGTGCTGGGAAACTTACGGCACAAGTAGCTCTGACCATGGCAGAAATCTCCAGGCAGGAGCAAGAGTCCGAAAAACTAGGCAGCGAGCTTGGCAAATCCGGCATGGTCAGTGACGTTCCTTGTCCATCAGCCAGGGGGCGCTCCCCCCCCCCCCGGTTTTTGTTCTTCTTTGAATCTGCCTCCTCTTTCTCCACCGAACTATTGTTTGTTTACATCCTTATCGTGTGCTGTGACAACACGAGAGCATATCTATGGATTGATTCCCCATACAGTTGGAGATGGCCGTAGCTTAGGGGTAAAACCCTCGCTTTGCATGCAGGAAGCTCTCTGGGTGGTTCACAACCATTCACAAGATAAAATAAGGCCTAAAATCCAGCATTTAAACACAACTGACACAACTAAAAATCATTTCAGAAAAAAAATACTAGGCATGTTTAGATGGCTGGCATAAATCCCCCACCGTAGGCCACTAAAAGCCATTCAATGCCTGGGAGTAGAAGGCCGTCTTAAAATGGTGCCCAAAAGACGTCAGTGTTGGTGCCAAGCAGGCCTGAGTGGGGAGATCATTTATTTATTTATTTATTTATTTATTTATTTATTGCATTTTTATACCGCCCAATAGCCGAAGCTCCCTAGGTGGTTCACAAAAGATCATTCCATAATTCCATTGCAGTCAAAGAGCTTCATCCCACATCCCTGCTTCCCTCGGATTATCCCCGTAGCGCTAAGCTTTCACGGTTGTTGTTGTTTTTGCTACCGGGCGACAGCGATCCTTTGCATACCAGGAAGTGAGTTTAAGGGGGGGGGGAATGTAAAAAAATTGTTAAAAAATCAACGGATGACCCAATTCAATTCAAATTGGGTATGCTTAAAGCTCTTCCTAATATCTATTACTGTGCCAATTTTGGTGTCTTTAGCTTTAACGCTTACGCAGATGTAAGCATTTCTTTAAAATCCTGCTCCTGCGCCCCAGCGGCGGCTCGGATGATACGCTCAAAAAGTAGGGGCTAAATACGACGAATCTTTTGGCTTTATAGCACAATTAAAGCAGGATGCCTGGGAGTACTTCACAATCAAAGCAGATTATAAGGTGGAAAACTTCTGAGTCCTTTGCATGCAATTCGCAGTGATTGCACAGTATAACGCTGGTGTGATAAAGCTCAAAAACATCTGCAAGGCCGCAAACTGGTTGTGTGCGATTTAGACGCAACTAACGCATGTAACATGTCGTTGAAGGTTACGGTGGAGGTGAACAATATCTCCTTGAGCCTCCGAGAGATGCAGCACTCCTTGCAGACGGACATTGAGTCTCTCAAGAACCTGCTTGCCAACTTAGGTGAGCAACATGTCGCCTCCCCCCTCTCCCCCACGACCCCCATTGGTGTGTTGTAGAGGTCCCCGAACATTTTGGGTCAGAGGGCACAATTGGAATGTTGAGAGTGCTGTGGGCGCTCTCGCAAAATGGCCGCCATGGGAGGGGCTTGCCCATTCTCAAAATGGCTGCCACAGTGGGCACGGCCCGTCACGAAACACTCATTTCTAAGAAGGCAAGCTGTGATGTCAGATGTATATGTGTGTGTGTGAACGATTGATGCCTATAGAGGCAAGGTAATATACTCAGGCCTGGAGGCTTGGAGTTTTCTGTTGGGAGGAGTTATTCCTGAGGCAGAGTAGTTTCATTTCTCCAGTTAAGGTTCATTCCTGGGTGAGTTTCATTTCTTCAAAGCTGGAACTATAGTTTCTGTTTTAGGGGAAGTGGATATTAAAAAGTGAGAGAGCCAGCCAGGAAAAAGACCAGAAACAGAAAAAGACCAGAGCTTATGGAAGGAGCAGAAAGAAAGGTGTAGCTTAGGGTAAAAGAACTTGCTTTTGTGTAACTCTTATTTTGATTTAATACCTTTGTATCACTCAGTTCTATTGACTGAGGCCATAGACCTAAGGTTTATCCCTGGATCGTCCAGGGGTCAAACCTGTTCATCTAGGTGACACACAGGGGATTCAGTGCTCAGGCAGGGGCGAACCCTGGATGATCCCAGGATAAACCTTAGGTCTAGCTGTGGCCTGAGTTGTGATTTGCTTGTTTTACTTTACTAGCAAACTGTTGTGTTATGCCACAAGTGTCTGAAGTGTCATCCACTCCACAACTAAAGCCTCTTAAGGAGCCATGGATCCTGAAAGAGTTGCTCGGGGAGTCAAAGTCATAGAAGGAACCCTGACAATGTGTATTAATATTATGACTCTCTATTTTCTGGCAAGGAGATCTAGAGTGAGTGGTTAGAATTGCACAGTGTGTATGCTTGTCTCCCGGTCTTGTTCTGAACTTAGCGTGTACACATTGAGCATGTAAAAACCCGGTTCTGGCTAGCTCACCTGCTGCAGTATGCCCCCTTCTCAATCTCATTCCCAGTATCACATGCACAAAGTTTTTCTGGATTGAGAGCACTAGGAGCTCTGTGTGACCCAGAAGCCGCCAGCAGTTTCGTTGCGGAATTCTCAGCACTTCCAGTCACAACCACTAGAGGGAAGCCTTCACTTTTAAAATCGATCACTGCTACTTTCTTTCCTTTTCCTTCCCCACCCCTATTTTTTTAAAAAGAAAAGAAAAGAAGGGATTTTAAAAACCAAAGAGTGAACGTTCATCTGGGTGTTGCAATCAGTAACCCGTGGAAGTTACAAAAGTTGCCAAATGATGGGAGTGTGTGATCTCAGCAATATTATTATTATTATTATTATTATTATTATTATTATTATTTATATCCTGCCTTTTTCCCAGTACTGGGACCCAAGGCGGTTTGCAAGATTAAAACATGTACAATTAAAACATATGCATATAAATTTACAAAAGTTAAAATAAAATTAACCCTGCAGTAAAATTAAAAATATATTATTATTATTATTATTATTATTATTATTATTATTATTATTATTATTATTATAAAAAAAAACAGTAACAGATTAGGAGGGGGAATCCAGGACATTAACACAGGTTCAGCGTAGTTCCAAAAGCCCGCTAAAACAAAACAAAAAAGTTTTTTGCCTGCCTCCGAAACTGTAGCACAGAGGGAGCCAACCTAGCCTCCCTGGGAAGGGAGTTCCAGAGGCTTGGAACAGCCACCGAGAAGGCCCTGTCCCATGGACCCATCAGGCGTTCCAGGGATGTTGGTGGGACTGAGAGAAAGGCCTCCCCAGAAGATCTCAGAGCAAGGGCAGAGCCCAGAACTGTTGTTTTTAAATGGATACCGTTGTTTTTATACTGTTTATGTTTTTGATGTTTTTAAATTTTGTATACTTTTTAAAGTTCTCTGTTTTTAACTTTTGTAAACCGCCCAGAGAGCTTCGGCTATGGGGCGGTGTATAAATGTAATAAATCAAATCAAATCGTATGGGAGATTACGGTCTTTCAGATAACCTGGACCCAATACACCTCCTCCCAACAGAAAAATCCAGGCCTCTAAGGCCTGACTTTTTTTTACTTTGCTTCTATAGGCCTCAAAGCTTCACAAAACTATATGCAATCACATTTTGTGGAGGTTGGACCTGGGGATGCCATTGCAGTGGTGTACCCGCACATCAAGTATAAGGCACGCATTTTATTTCCCCCCAGGCAACCTGGATGAAGCTACCCAGTCGGAGGCTGTGCTGGACGCGGGCCGAGTCCAGCTGGAGCGCTTACAGGTGCGTCTTTCGGGGTCTGGGGACCTCGGGCAGAAGCTGAGCACCTTGCAAGAGGAGGCTGAGCAGCAGCAGCAGCGGATCGAGGCCTTCGAGACGGACCTGGAGGAAATCCGGAGTGACAAGCAAAACCTGGAGGCGATTCTCCGGACCTTGCCCGAAGGATGCTCAAGCTGGAAGTGAAGCAGCCGGTCAAGCCGTCCAGAGCTCGGTCCGTCCAAAAGACCGAAGATCGAAGCGCAGTGGAGGCTGGTGACTCCCATGTCAGTGGGTCCGTGAATCCGCTCGGAGTTTCATTCAGAACCAATCAGAACTCTGAAGGAGCACCTTGGAGAGCTCCTTGAAAGTTCTGATTGAAAACCCAGAGCGGATTCACCGACCCACTGATATTAGAGTCACCAGCCTCCACTGCCTCAGTGCGATGGGTACATGAAGTAGAGTGGGCGTAATGGCCGCGCAAAGTAGTGACCCTCCCTTTTAGGAGATGTTCCTGTGACCGGCACTGCGAAAAGAGTTACGGGCTGGCAGATCGAGATATTATTATTATTACACCATTTTGGCTGTGTACAGATAATAGCTTTAGACACTGTGGGGGTTAACCCACATTGTTAACAAAAATCCCTGCCTGGAAACCTAACCCCAACTCAGCAGTCATTGTCCAGACTCCTTTTCAGGCTTCCCCCCTCCTCCAGCTAATAAGGACTAGAAACTTTAAACAAAATTAAAAGTTAAGATTCTCAGGAAGCTGAACCCTGTGGCTTTTCTGCACACAGTTTTTGGATCCTGTGGCTAAAAGTGCTTTTGTAGTTGTTCACAGAACTTCAAATGAAGATCTGTAGAAGAAGGGAAACTAGTTCCCCAGTACTGTTATTTGCACTTACTGAAATAAACATGGTTTTGGTGCAACTGTTGTAGGCATCTAGTGGACAGGCGTCCACGGCAGGTAACATACATCCCTCCAACTCCTATGGCTCAGAAGTGTGGGAAAGGTTTTTTTTATTAAGCTTTTCTTAACAAACAAAGTACATGTAACCTGTTTAGGAGGGAAAAGAAAACGTGCAGTTGCCCATAGCTGGAAATTGACTAGACCAGTGGTGTGAAATTGACTGGACCCAGATACTCATCACAACCTGATCTAGGCCATTTCAGTGCCCCCATTAATTGGCTATGTAGGAGCAGATGGAATAAGGAAAAGAGAGGGGGGGGCTTCAAGACTGGCACTTTCTCTATCACCTACACCACTGTTGTAAAGATACTGACTCGTTGGATCAGAGCTAATGACACAGAACTCTCTGTGTGTGTGTGTGTGTGTGTGTGTGTGTGTGTGTGTGTGTGTGTGTTGAAAGTGATTCCACCGCTTTGCAGAAACAGTCTTCTATACACAACGTTTGCCACTCTTTTCCCATCCTTGCTATGTTCAAACATTTCATGTAGCTCAGAGGTGGAGCCCCTGAGAAGATCCCAGGTTCGATTTCCATCATCTCCAGGTAGGGTAGGAAAAAAGACCCCCTGAAACTCCGGAGAGCCCTTTCTGCCAGTCAGTGTGGACAATAATGGGCTGTATAGAGGTAGCTTCAGATGTTCCTAAACCATCATGGTGATCTTGGAACGGAATTTGGAACTCTCCTTCCACATTCCATTTGGCATTTGCTGGCAGAACAACCATCTAGCGCTGTCGGCCTCAAGCTGGCTTTTTTACTCCATCGGCAACGACGGGCAAGCATTTTCCAGCCGGTGGTTTTATTCCAATGAGATTCTTTTGAATGAAAAGCATTCTCAAATATATCCTTTTGGAAAGTTTGGTCTTGGTTTACAAAATATAGGACTTGAGATCGTACCACGGTGTGTTGTGAATACTTTTGACAGATGCCTCTTGGTTTTTAATTGGCGAATGGACCGCATCTCATATTACAAGAACCCAGGGGTCATCCCACAAAGCTGATTGGTGGGAGAACACCAATCAATTCATTTCTGAATTGAGTTTCATATTAGAGTTGGGCTTCAGCTTTATTTATTTATTGATTACATTTTTGTACCGCCCAATAGCCGAAGCTCTTTGGGCGGTTCACAAAAATTAAAGCCATGAAAGGCATAAAAACAACCAACAATTTAAAAACACGAATACAAAATACAATATAAAAAGCACAACCAGGATTAAAACCACACAGCAAAAATTGATATAGGTTAAAAAATGGAATTAAAACAGCAAAGTTTAAATTTAAGTTAAATTAAGTGTTAAAATGCAGAGAAAATAAAAAAGAACCTGCGTCCAATGCTAGGAGCATGTCATGGAGAAGACGTATGGAAGGAGAAAGAGAAGAAGGAGACAGAGATGGAGAAGAAGTATGGAAGGAGAAAGAGAAGAAGAAGAAAGAGGAGAAGGAGACGGAGATGGAGAAGAAGTATGGAAGGAGAAAGAGAAGAAGAAGAAAGAGGAGGAGATGGAGAAGAAGTATGGAAGGAGAAAGAGAAGAAGAAGAAAGAGGAGGAGATGGAGAAGAAGTATGGAAGGAGAAAGAGAAGAAGAAGAAAGAGGAGGAGATGGAGAAGAAGTATGGAAGGAGAAAGAGAAGAAGAAGAAAGAGGAGGAGATGGAGAAGAAGTATGGAAGGAGAAAGAGAAGAAGAAGAAAGAGGAGGAGATGGAGAAGAAGTATGGAAGGAGAAAGAGAAGAAGAAGAAAGAGGAGGAGATGGAGAAGAAGTATGGAAGGAGAAAGAGGAGAAGGAGACGGAGATGGAGAAGAAGTATGGAAGGAGAAAGAGAAGAAGAAGAAAGAGGAGGAGATGGAGAAGAAGTATGGAAGGAGAAAGAGGAGAAGGAGACGGAGATGGAGAAGAAGTATGGAAGGAGAAAGAGAAGAAGAAGAAGAAAGAGGAGGAGATGGAGAAGAAATATGGAAGGAGAAAGAGAAGAAGAAGAAAGAGGAGGAGATGGAGAAGAAATATGGAAGGAGAAAGAGGAGAAGGAGACGGAGATGGAGAAGAAGTATGGAAGGAGAAAGAGAAGAAGAAAGAGGAGGAGATGGAGAACTATGGAAGGAGAAAGAGAGGAAGAAGAAAGAGGAGAAGGAGATGGAGACGGAGAAGAAGTATGGAAGGAGAAAGAGAAAGAGCAGAAGATTAGGTTATGTGTCTGTCTATTATCTACTGTCCATCTAGGTTTACTATCTACTCCAGGGTTGCACGAGCTCTGGCCCAGGGACCAAAAATGGACCTCCACAGCTCAGAAGGCCCTCTCTCCTCCCTAGTTCTTTCTCTGACCACCAACTGTTTAGTGGTTTTCTACCTTTAGTGCATTTTGCCCTCTATTCTGAAAGGTTGAAATGCCTCTCCTAAGGTTTAGTGACAGGCCGTAAGAGCTCCAAGCTGAAATATGCCAGCATTTTTGCTCATTTTGCCCTGCCCGGCACTTCCTTTTGCCTTTGGCCCGTCCCACTGCAGGAAAGCGGACTCCGAGAACTCTTCCCGACTGGTTCAAGAGCCGTGGCCTGGATGGACCACTGGTGTGACCCCGCATAAGGCAGGTTCCTGTGTTCCTACTCTTTGTAGAGCTGTGGGTTCTCCACCCATTGCATGGCCCATATGACTTGATTCTGGGTACTACAATCTACCGCAAGAGCTTTGAGATTAGGCAAAAGGGCACCTAAGACCTCGGACAACTGGACCGCTGGCATTTCATGGTTTGGGCAAAACTCCAACACACACACACACACAAAATAGAACTTCCATGCAATGCCTCACGGAGCAAAGCCTGCGGTTGCACCTTCCTACTTCTGCTTTTCCTCCGTTCCAAGGGCAGCTTTCCAAAAAAACAAACAGTGTTGCAGAGCAAAACAAACAAATGGCGGTAAAGCAGATTATCCGGCAAACGGATTCCAGTGTGCTGATATGTGTCTTCTCGGTTACGTTGGGCCTCCCCCAAGGAAATTGCTAATGCTCTGGAATCCGGCTAGATCACTCCTTGTGTCCCCAGCTTTGGAGAACCCAAGGTCACGCTCCTCCTCTTCCAGCAGTGACCTTTGGCTGGAATGCTGCCAGGATTTTTCAGCTCTCTGCATTCTAAAATCTGATTTGGGGAGGGTGGGGAGGGTGAGCCATTGTGGCGGACTTCCAGATGTCTTTTGCTTTTTGCCTACAACTCCCATGATGCTTAGCCAATGGGGAAGGATCATGGACATTGTAGGCCAAAAGTTCTGCCCATCCCTGATGTAGGGGCATCAGGTATCCCCATCATAAGCCCCCTGGTTCTTGGGATGAGCTCAAAAGGACCATTGTACAGAAGACCCACAGACGAGACCTATGGACCACGATCCTCCGGCAGCAAGTTTCCCTGCTCTGCCTCTTTGAAATCCCGGGCTTGCGTTCATTTCGACAGGGCATGCGTAAGAGAAATGCCCTGGAGGGTTGTGTCCCACATGGATTAGTAGGCAGGGAGGCTGCCCCTTTGGCTCTGATGCTTGTCCCAGGGGAGAGGGAGACAGCCGGCCGGGACTGGGAGCTGCCCATTCCTTTTAATTCCCCACAATGCCTTGCTGAAGAATTGTCCCAGGGCATTCTGGGAAATGACTATGCAGAGAGCAGTGGCAAAATGCTGATGGAGCAGTGTGGGGGGGGGGGGGAAGGACGCTGATTCCATACCTGGCCAGGCACAGCTCACCGGGGTGGGCCCCGGACCCTGCAGAATTCTTTCTTTCTTCCTCATTTTGTACAAACAGTTTACAGTTGTGGGAAGGGGGAGCAGGTGGCCAGGCACGTACATGGCTACAGCGGCTTGGTCTACTCTTTTTTCTAACGTTTAAAATACATAACCCGTTTCTGCAACAAAATGGTGTCCGTTCCCAAAAAAACATGTTTAGCATCGTGGTGGTGGTGCCCGATTTGAAGCAAGTTTAAAAGTAAAATTGCATGTATTCAGAACATCATTATTATTATTATTATTATTATTATTATTATTCAGGGCTGACAAACAGAGGGGCTTTTTTCAGAGCGGGGGTCACTCAAATGGAGGGCTGTGTAACCTAATTGGCATTCTAGTCTGGTCTAGCCAGTGGCGGCTGGTGGCTCTGATGGGAATGGGGCGGTGAATTCGCTCCAGATTTCAGTCCGAAGCAGCCAAAACTCCAATGGAAGCACCTTGGATAGCTGGTTCTGACCGGTTCTCACCGAAACCCAGACCAGATTCACTGCTCTACTGCATCCAACACTTCTGCTCTAATGTATGAGGCACGTAGATGCAGTTAGACAGCATGGTATGGTGGCAGGAGGGGTTATGTGTGTTCCGTCACTGAAGTAATGCACCTGGCCACTTAATGCACACACACATACCATAAATTCATTTAGTCCAGGGTCTAAACTTATCTAGTTGCACCATTGTCCAGATCGGAGGAACAGGAGTCCCCTGAAAGGAGCCAGAGGAAGGCGGTGACTCAGCCACTAGAGGCCGTGTTAATGTATGAGCCAGGCTGGGTGGAGAGCACGGCCTCATTGTCCTGGCTGAGACGCCAGAGGGAGGTCACTGAAGAATGGGAGGTTTGGGGCTTCCAAATGGTGATTCAGCACCTTGGCTTGGGCTGAGCTGGGTGGGGGTCATTGGAAGAGAGTGCATGTGAAAACAAGAATACACTGAAAACAATAATGCAGTGGCTTAGTGCTTGCTGGTGGCCAGGCTTGGCTAATAAAAGAGAAAGAATCTGGGCTATGAACACGTGCAGAGTGCAATTTCCTTTAAACCGGGGCATGGTGGAAAATTTAAATGGTGGTTCCCTGATCCAGGACTTTAAAAACACACAATTCCCGATACTCCAATTAGCACCTGTGGGTTGGATCACTGCCCTTTTCGGTCCCCCTTTTTGGTGATGCAATTCCTCTTTTTCATTGATGCATTTTCTCTTTTTTTCGTGATGCGTTTCCTTTTTTTGTTTTTGTTTTCTGATTCATGAGTAACGACCTACGGAAACACAGACCTGGGAGGACCTGAGGGCTACCAGAAGTCGCTTCCAAAACAGGTGCTTGGAATCCATCCCGTCAAAAACAAATCACCAACAAGCGAAAGGGGCCCTTAAGAATTGTTCGAAAAGCAGAGGAGATCCATTGAAGCCCTGCATGGCATGGAACTAAATTCCTGCCACCAAACTGTTCTTAAAGGCGCAGCTGCAGGGACCAGTTCAAAAGTTGGCAACCCGAGCTGAGAGCCATGTTGGGTCCCTGAACAAGTGACGCCTAGCCACAGATAAAGCAGGAGAAGGTTTCATTGGGAAAGTGGGGAGGGCCCATCTCTTTCCATTAACAGCACAATCAGATCCACGTCTACTCAGAAGTAAACCCCATCGTATTCTATGGAACTTACTCTCAGGCAAGTATGTATAGGATTGCAGCCCGAGTGTGTTGATTTCTTTTTTAAAAAATCGCTTCTTAATTTCATTAAATGTGAATATTCCTAGAGGCTTCGTTTAGTCCTGGTTTGCTCCCGGATGGCTTGCCTTTTCATGCACAAACGCCAGCGCTCATTAAAAAAATTAACTCGGTGTTAATCTTTAATTTCCTTGTTCAACCGTTTCCAAACATGGCACAACTTTGTCTCCCGAAATGCCTTACAAAATCCCCACTTCATCGAAACATGAACCTAAGAGGACCAGAGAAATCACTGGGTAGGTAATTTTAGGAGAGAGAAAAAACACCATGTGGCAGGTAGGTAATTTTAGGTGGGGGGGAACCCACTGCACCTGTTTAAGGGGGGGAAACACACTGCACCTGTTTAGAATGTCATGAGAATTACTTCAGTTACAAAACACACAACTAACATTTGTTTTCTCTTCCCCCAAATCTGCCCCTCCTTGGATCTCGGTCCAGGAGCTTCAGCGATCGAGCGGTATAGAAATGCAATAAATACAGAAATAATTTGCCCTGCTCAAGCTGCTGTCAAAAGCACAGGAGCGAGCCAGGCAGCTTTCTCTGGCCAGCTGGCAACCCCATGCAGAAGCAAAACCAGGAGCAGATTCTGTGCATAACCGAGGAAGGGGTTAACTCTGCCAGCCGCGCTTTGCAACAGGTTGAGGCCCTTCTCCGGGGTGCTGACTGGTTGCATTCTTCAGCCTCTTCCAGTAGAGGGATCTGAGAGCCGGACGCTGGGGAGTTCATGAATGGGCTCCATTGAAGAGGAGCTGAGCTGACTTCGCAGCCGGAGCGCACCAGTGCTGTTCCCTCCCTCGCTCTCCACTTCGGGCTGAGCCGGAGAGAAGCGCGGCACGGGGGTCTGCTTTTTTCCAAGACCCCCTTCCCCGGCCTCCCCACCGGCGCCTCCAACATGTCCCTGATGCTCAACAACACATATCAAGGTAGGTCAATGCACCGGCACAGCGGCGCAGCAGAGCAGCAGGACAATTTTTTAAACTCTGAACTTCGTAGTTTGAAGGAATACGCAGGCCCGCACCGTCACGCCGTCCTGGCTTTAGATAGTAATGTGCATTACTTCGCATCGCTTCCAAATGTGGTCTGCTAGCCCTGTGTGTTGCCTCCCCCCTCCCTCCATTCCTGCTGGTTCTGATGATTGTGGGGGGCCGGGCACCTGCCCCCCAAGTCCTACCCCTGATTGTGGGGGCCCGGGCACCTGCCTCCGAGTCCTACCACTGTCGCTTGCTCCTGGGCACACACAGAGCACACTTCCACCTTACTTTTTGTGTCTTTAATACTCTCTCTTTCCGCAGGGGGGAAAGCCTATGGATTGCTGAAAGCCAAGCAGGAAGGGCGGCTGGAGGAAATCAACAAGGTGGGTGCAAATGGTGACTTCTTTTCTACTCCAATTCTTCTGATGAGATTAATGAATGTTATCGCTTTGGTTTTTCAATCTCCCTCTGCACTATGGTCCTCAGTCTTGTAATAGTGGGGTTTTATTTACTTTTCTACATTGCCTAATTTGTTTATTTATTTATTACATTTATATTCCGCCTTTTTCCCTCCAAGGAACCCAAGGCGGCATACCCAATCCTCTTCTCCATTTCTATCCTCACAACAACAACCCTGTGAGGTAGGTTGGGCTGAGGGTCTGTGACTGGCCTGAAGTCACCCAGTGGGTTTCCATGGCCAAGTGGGGACTAGAATCCGGATCTCCCGACTCCCAGTCCAACATCTTAGCCACTACACTAGCTCTCCAAATGTTCATACTCCTGTCCCCTGGGTGGGTGTGGGTGGGTGTGGGGGTGTGATCACAATTTAATGTGCCCTTCTCTAATCTGGTGCTTTTCAGACGTTTTTGACTACAACTCCCAACAAGGTATGGGTGATAGGCATGGTACTGCAATCCATAGTGCAACAGGGCTTTCTCTGTTTTGGCACCCCGGTTGTGGAATGCCCTCCCCCTGGAGGCCCAACTGGCACCATTCCTGGCTTCATTTCAACGCTGAGTTACAACGTGGCTTTTTATTAAAGTCTTGGAAGGCTGAAATTCTCCAAGGCTGCACATAGAATCATAGAATAGCAGAGTTGGAAGAGGCCTACAAGGCCATCGAGTCCAACCCCCTGCTCAATGCAGGAATCCACCCTAAAGCATCCCTGACCGATGGCTGTCCAGCTGCCTCTTGAAGGCCTCTAGTGTGGGAGAGCCCACAACCTCCCTAGGTAGCTGGTTCCATTGTCGTACTGCTCTAACAGTCAGGAAGTTTTTCCTAATGTCCAGCCGGAATTTGGCTTCCTGTCACTTGAGCCCCTTATTCCATGTCCTGCACTCTAGGATGATCAAGAATTGATCCTGGCCCTCCTCTGTGTGACAGCCTTTTAAGTATTGAAACATGAATTGTTTTAATTCTTACCGCTTTTAAACATTGCTACTGGTTTTAATTCGTTAATGCTTTCATACATGTTGAGCTGTGTATATCTATTGTTTTGCGTTGTTCTGATTTAATTCTGTACGCCGCCCTGAGATCCCAGTGACATAGGGCGGGATACAAATGTTTTAATAAATAAATAGAAGATAGATAGACAGACAGATAAATAAAAAAAAATACATCCAGAAGTTACTGGGCTGGGAAATCCGGTCATAAATCAAATGTAGGGAGGGGATAAAAGAGGGCAAATGAAATGAAAGTAACATAGTCAACGTCACGTCGGTTTCAAAAGCCGGTTTCACGTCGGTTTCAAAATGGTATGGAGTTTTTGCACCTTTGACAGCCGTAGCCATTGTGAAAGGGTGCTACTAATGGAAACCGGGCCGGGGGGGGGCATTCTAGCACTTGGAGGTGAACCTCTGCCCTACTAATTCCCTGACAGAGCTCCAGAGAAACCATCCCACCCCCATGTGCAAATTCCCACCTCTGTTTCCAGATACCAAACTGCCTACAGTGGGGGAAAAAAGCTCTATTACATGGGAATAGAGGAACACAGGAAGTATGGATCCTATCCAGCCTTCCTGGTATTCCAAATTGCTCCGCCGGGGTTCCCCAGAAAGCCACGCCCCTTCCCCTGGACCATCTAGGGTAGGGTGACCCTATGGAAAGGAGGACAGGGCTCCTGTATCTTTAACAGTTGCACGGAAAAGGGGGATTTCAGCAGGCGTCATTTGTCTGCATGCAGCACCTGGTGAAAGTCCCTCTTCATCACAACAGTGAAAGCTGCAGGAGCTCTGCCTAGCTTGACCAGATACAAAAGAGGGCAGGGCTCCTTCAGCTTTCACTGTTGTGATGAAGAGGGGATTTCACCAGGTGCGGCATGCCTACAAATAACACCTGCTGAAATCCCCCTTTTCCGTGCAGCTGTTAAAGATACAGGAGCCCTGTCCTCCTTTTCTTACGGTCACCCCATGTTATAGCCTGCTTGGTGTAGACCTGGCCTCACAGCCTTGCGGCCTCACGGGTGTTTATTTCTGATTTTACTATTACAGTTGCCACCTTTTTTCTCCTAACCCTGCTCCCATGCCTTATTCAGAACCACCCCACCCCAGCGAAATGTAGCAGCGTGAAGCTTTTGAGCAGGCGAGATTTTCCGTATCAACTGCACCTACTAAGTTTCTACTCTTAGAAGGTCGTGGAGGCTTATTACCACTTACAAGACATAAACTGCCATCTGGAAAGTAGCCAGAGGAATGCAGGCAGCGTGCACTGATGTGGGAGTAGAAGGTTATGATTTTGTGTAGGTGGGTCCGGGTGGAGACTCTGGTCCCTGTTTGACCCCAGAAACACTGAGCGTGCTCAGGATTCTTACTCCGCACATGTTTTAAAATGCAGAATGCAAAGCGACTTGTTTTGGAGACAATGGGAAATGTTTCTCCTTTTCTCCTGTTTTTTATTCTTTGCCACTAGCAGCAGCTGCTGCTAAAATCTCTTGCTGATGCAATGCAAGCTGATTTCCAAATACCCACCGTCGTTCTTAAAAACTCATCAACAGCAGCTCGCATTTGGGTGTCAACCCCCTCCAGGGGTGGGAAAACCTGCTTTCGAATCTCTGAATGTTCTCAGCGTCTCATTCCCACCCATTTCTGGTTCAGATGTAGCACGCTCATGATTTCTGCAGTGTCTCTCTGGCGTTTTCTGGATATTTTTGCTGTGTGCCTCTCGCCAGGGCATTTACAGCTCTAGGGCGGCTAGTTTTAATTGGGGAGTGGGTTTATTTTATTTATTTTATTGCCAAAAGAAAGCTAGGGGCCATTGGCCATTCTAGTTGGGGTGGATGGGACTTGGAATCCAAAACCAGAAGGTTTTCCCTTCTGGCTGCCAGAAGGCTGTGTTAGATGAGGTTTCTTTCCTTTTGATGTCCATAGTCCAGTCTGCCCATTGAGAAATCCAGCCGCGTCACTCCAGACCACCTTACTTACTTATTTATTTATTACATTAATCTAAAAAGACACGGCACACAAGGAGAAAGCGATGGGGAAGGAAGAGGAAAAATGAAGTCTCTTATAGTGAGGCTGGTGGAATGCCCCGCTTCCTTTCTCATCTCTCCCTCTGTGACATTGGGTGACTTCTTTCTCTCTCTGCTGTGCAGAGATCTGAAACCGGTCTTGCCAGTACTAACACCCCAGATTCTGTTCTGTTCTATCCTTAGCTTCATCATTTATTCCATGCAAACAATGAACATACAAAAAACTGACTGTTAGAGCAATACAACAATGGAACCAGTGACCTAGGGAGGTGGTGGGCTCTCCCACACTAGAGGCCTTCAAGAGGCAGCTGGACAACCATCTGTCAGGGATACTTTCGGGTGGATTCCTGCATTGAGCAGGGGGTTGGACTCGATGGCCTTATAGGCCCCTTCCAACTCTACTGTTCTATGACTGTATGAACATCATGCTACAAAAATGGATTGCCAAGCAGCCAAAATAATAATAATAAAATAAACCAAGCACCATCCATGCCCAACAGGGAAGTACCAGCAGGCTCAAGGATACCCAATTATTTGCAAAACTACAAATAAGCATTACACGTGGCTCATTTTTGCTGGAAGAGATTCTGTGAGTCTTTAACAGCTGCCTGCCAGGCCAAAAAAGGAAAAAGCAACCTATGCTCCCATCCTCACACATGGTACTTCAAGGCCTCTTGTGGTTCCCCCCCCTTCCTGTCTGCAGCCTCCTACCCTCCTTATCTCCCCCACCCCTAAACATTAACCATCCTCCATTCTAAGCCTTAAGCACCCACTTCCTGCCCCTGCCTAGCTCATGGAGATAAAGGTGCAGGAAGAGAGAACAGAAAACTTGATGAGGCGGCAGGATTTCTAAATGCTTCTTATCGGACAGCACCGGAGCAAACTTCCCCAGGTCCCTGCAAGCTGCTGTTTTTGGGGGTGGGGGTGGAAAAGGCTACAGCACTGGAATCACTCCTAGCAACTGTTGTGTCTAAATGGGGGGCATTTGATGATGTGTGCGCTGAGAAGGCCCTCTGCCTTGTTGCCATCCTCCGAGCTTCCCTCAGAGTAGGCATTCGGAGGAGGACCTTAGATGTTGAGTGCAGCGTATGGGTAGGTTCATGTCGGCAAGCCTCATCAGGGAGATCATTCCATAATTGGGGGGCCACCACCGAAAAGGCCCTCTCCCTTGTTGCCATCCTCCAAGCTTCCCTCGGAGTAGGCACTCGGAGGAGGACCTTAGATGTTGAGCGCAGCGTACAGGTAGGTTCATATCGGGAGAGGCGTTCCGTCAGGTATTGTGGTCCCGAGCCGTGCAAGGCTTTATAGGTTAAAACCAGCACCTTGAATTGGGCTCAGAAGCATATAGGCAGCCAATGCAAGCTGGCCAGAATTGGTGTTACGTGTTCTAACCTCCTTGTTCCAGTTATCAATCTGGCCGCTGCATTTTGCACAAGCGGCAGCTTCCGAACCGTCTCAAGAGCCAGACTGGGGCAAAAGGGTGCCCGGTGGGGCCTGTTGCTATCTCAAGGCACGTGGATTTGTATCCTACGGGCATGTCAACATGTGACTATCCCTGGTGCTCAGTCTTGCACGGAGCTCAGAACGACACCAGCTCCCTTAAATAGTATTTGGGTTTTTTTGCAGCCGCATCACACTGTTGGCTCATGTTCAAGTCCCTCTTTCTCCCCAGATCCCGTAGCTTGGTCCTGGGAGAGCATCTCATTGGCAAGCGGACCGTCCCAGATTCGCCCCTCAGCATCACCAGTTAAAACAGGAGCCTCCTTCAGCCCCTTTCCATTTTGGAGACGTTCTTGGGGGTTCCTGGTGGGCAGGGAGAAAAAGGTCAACAATACCAGCCTATTGTAATGTCAAGCTCCGCTTTAGCAGACATTTCAACTTTTTAGAAGGGCGGAAAAAACTGCACCCAAGGCAGGAATCCACCTAAAGGTTGGTGGTTGGGGGAAAGCAGGGGGGGAGGATCTGGAGAGCCCCAGGTGGGCCAGATTTCCCCCCTCCCCCAGGCCTGGGGTTCTGCACCCTGAGTTAAAAGGATCCCACAGAGCAGGGCTTGGAAGGAATGACATGGGGATGGAGCATCCTGTGAGCTGGGCGTCATCCCTTGGAGGGTCCTTGTTCCTGATGCAGAGAGGAGGACAAACCCAGAGCCAAATGGAGAACAGATGTTGGTGACTTCTGCCATGTGGAATCTGGCCGTAGTGCCGGAGGGGGAACTGGAGCCGTTCAATTCCGCCGGGCTCCTAAGGGCTAGGAGGATGCAGGAAATGAAAAACAAGGCTCTCTGGCGTCCAGCTGCAGGGAGAGGTGGCCAGGAGAAGGTTGGGGGGCGCATGCCGTGACATGCTGGCTTCTTCTCTGCCCGCCCACACTTGCGCCCGTGATGCCCTCGGAAACTGGCCTAGATCTGCGGATGCTCGGATGTTGTGCAAATGAAAGGAAGGGCTTCTTCACACAGCGTGTAGCTAAACTATGGAACTCACTACCACAAGATGTGGTGATGGCCGCCCATTTGGGTGGCTTTCAAAGGGGGTTGGATCAATTCCTGGAGGCGAAGGCTAGCCATGGCTACTAGCCCTGATGGTAGCGTGCTATCTCCAGTATTTGAGGCAGTAAGCCTGTGTGCATCAGTTGCTGGGGAACATGGGCGGGAGGGTGCTGTTGCACCATGTCCTGCTTGTTCATCCCTGGCCGACAGCTGGTTGACCACTGTGTGCACAGGGTGCTGAACTAGATGGACTCTTGGTCTGATCCAGCAGGGCACTTAATTGTGTTCTTATATATGGCTGTTGGGAAAATCCATTTACACACACACACACACACACACCCCTGTGAGGACTGCAGCTAAACTCAGAGGGAACAGGAAAGTTTGAGAGGGATGGCAGGTGATGTCTGTGTCCCCACTTATAATAATACCCCCCAAAAAGTGCCAGGGCTTGATCCCTGTGAGCCCTGCCTGCCGTATCCCCCTGAGCGTGAGCTGTCGGCTTGCACGCCTGGTCCCAGTCTCCCCTCAGACAACGCCCACACTCGGCGAGCCACGTTTCTCTCAGCTTCTGCCACGCTGCCCCCCAAGGGGGAGAAATCGCACTGACCTACTTTGCAGGGCTGTTGTAAAGATTACGGAACGAGAGAACTCAGTGTGATGCTGAAATGTCTTAGAAGCTTGGCGTGATTTTTCGTAGTTGGGAAGGGGGGTGTTTCTTGGGGAAACTTTAGGAGGATGGAGTGGTGGTGGATCCAAAGAGGAGAAGTAGAGCAGGATTAACTTTTCTTCCGGCACCTTTTCCACTCCACCAGGCAATGTGGGTAGAAGTCAATTGCAGGCATCATTTTGGAACAGATAAGTTACAGGAGAGAAAAGAGTTAAGCAACCATACCCACAAACTCCCCGCAAAACGATGGCTCTAATCTTTTCAGTTGCACAAAACATACCGCCACTCTGGGAACAATCCCAAATTACTTTGTTGATGTTAAGTCGCATGAATCCAGCTGGGTTGCTTCTTCTTCTTCTTCTTCTTCTTCTTCTTCTTCTTCTTCTTCTTCTTCTTCTTCTTCTTCTTCTTCCTGTAAATGTCTTCCAGGTGTAATTTTCTTTCTCTCGTCTCTTCCGCAGGAGTTCCTCTGTGACCCGAAGTTCAGCGATGAAGAGGATTTGGAGGAGAAGCTTGCGGTTTTTAAAGGTACCACTCCACATTGTTCACAGTAAACCAAGTGGGGAGATCGTAACGAACGAAAATTCTGCCTTACAATTTTCTCCACGTGTGTGATACAGCTATCAGCAGAGATTGGCTGGTGCAGGCGAATTTGAGGGCTCGGAAGCTTCCGGGAGGTTTTCTGAGCGAACTGTTCCACCATTTTGACTTTGTGCAAGGTTCCCCAAAACCAGAGGAGATGTGGCAGAGAAGGCTTATAGGGTACCCGGCTGAGTTCCTCTCTCCACATAGGCCTGTCATTACACTTAAGATCTTCAACAGAGGCCTTTTTTTTCCAGATTTCCCCACCTTCTGAAGTACCTTGTACTGCTCCTGGGGAAAAGGGCCTTCTCTGTGGTGGCATCCTCATTCTGGAATATTCTCATCAGAAAGGTGCTGTCCTTTCAGCACCAGGCAAAGTCTGTTTTATTTTCTCAGGCCTTGTAATTCGGTGAGATCTGTTTGAATTCTGATGTGTTTTTAACTCTGCTGCAAATTTTGTTGTTGTTTGACTGTTTTTAGAAAATGGCAATATCTTTCTTTCTTTCTTTCTTTCTTTCTTTCTTTCTTTCTTTCTTTCCTTTTAATTGCTTTGTTCTTGTGAAATATTGGAAGCCAGCCCAGAGTTTTGCTTGACGAGTGCAGTATAAATCCCTGATGGTGGTGGAGATTATGATAGGTCGCAATGGTTGAGTTGTTGTTGTTTATTCGTTCAGTCGCTTCCGACTCTTCGTGACTTCATGGACCAGCCCACACCAGAGCTTTCTGTCAGCTGTCGCCACCCCTAGCTCCCTCAAGGTCAAGTCTGTCCCCTCCAGAATATCATCCATCCATCTTGCCCTTGGTCGGCCCCTCTTCCTTTTGCCTTCCACTTTCCCTGGCATCAGCCTCTTCTCCAGGGTATCCTGTCTTCTCATTATGTGGCCAAAGTACTTCAGTTTTGCCTTTAATACCATTCCCTCAAGTGAGCCGTCTGGCTTTATTTCCAGGAGTACGGACTGGTTTGATCTTCTTGCAGTCCAAGGCACTCTCAGAATTTTCCTCCAACACCACAGTTCAAAAGCATCTCTCTTCCTTCGCTCAGCTTTCCTTATGGTCCAGCTCTCGCAGCCATAGGCTACTACGGGGAATACCATTGCCTTAACTATGCGGACCTTTGTTGTCAGTGTGGTGTCTCTGCTCTTAACTATTTTATCGAGATTTGTCATTGCTCTCCTCCTAAGAAGTCAACGTCTTCTGATTCCCTGGCTACAGTCAGCGTCTGCAGTAATCTTCGCGCCCAGAAATACAAAGTCTGTCACTGCCTCCACGTTTTCTCTCTCTATTGGCCAGTTATCAATCAAGCTGGTTGCCATAATCGTGGTTTTTTTGAGGTTTAACTGCAACCCGGCTTTTGCACTTTCTTCTTTCACCTGCTGCGATCCATAACCTCCACTAGCACAAATCCCTAAACCAGTGTCTGCATGCAGGGTAGGCAGGCAGGCATAGCTGAGAAGCAGAACCTAGGAACATAGGAAGAGCCCTGCAGGATCACACCAAGGGTCCATCTAGTGGCCAAGCAGCCATCAGCCAGGGACCAGCAAAGCAGGACATGGTGCAACAGCACCCTCCCACCCATGTTCCCCAGCAACTGGTGCACACAGGCTTACTGCCTCGGATACTGGAGGTAGCACATAGCCATCACAGCTAGTAGCCATTGAAAGCCTTCTCCTCCAGGAATTGATCCAACCCCCTTTTAAAGCCATCCAAATTGGCGGCCCTCACGACATCTTGTGGTAGTGAGTTCCATAGTTTTAACTCTGCGCTGTGTGAAGAAGTCCTTCCTTTGATCTGTCCTGCATCTCCCACCCATCGGCTTCATGGGATGACTCTTTAAGTTTCAAATATTATGGGAGAGGGAGGGGGAAAATGTCTCTCTGTCCACTTTTTCTGCACCAGTCAGAATCTTGTACACTTTCATCCTGTCTCTTTTACTCACCTTTCCCCCCAACCTTTCCTCCTAGGCTCTAACCCCTTGATCATTTGAGTTGCCCTTTTTTGCACGTTTCCCCCCCCCCCCCAACTCTACGCTATCCTGAACCGCCCAGAGAGCTTCGGCTATTGGGCGGTATAGAAATGCAATAAATAAATAAATCCTTTTTTGGGGGTCTGTTGACCAGAACTGTACACAGTATTCTAAGTGTGGTTGCACCATAGATTTGTAAAAGACCAATAGCATCTTGGAAGTTTTCTTTCCGGCACCTTTCCTAATTATGCCTAAGATGGCATTTGCCTTTTTCGCAGCAGCTGTACACTGGGTGGGAAAGAGAGAAAGGCTCCGTTGTCCTTCTCTCCTTTCCCCCAAGCAACTAAGATGGCCTTCTCCTTCTGGAGCAGCCTTCCTCAACCTGGGGCGCTCCAGATGTGTTGGACTGCATCTCCCAGAATGCCCCAGCCTGGCTGGGGCATTCTGGGAGATGCAGTCCAACACATCTGGAGCGCCCCAGGTTGAGGAAGGCTGTAATCTGGAGGGAATCCTGGCTGGGCATGCTGACTGGGAATGATAGGCCTTGTAGTCCAACACTTCTGGACATTACCAGGTTGGGGGAGGCTGTTTTGAGAGTCAGCTGTACCCTGGGTTCCTGTTTTGCACAGTTCCAAAAGACGATGCGTCTGCTGGGAACTGGTTTTGGGGCGGGGGGCAGTGCTCCAAATGGACGCCAAAGCGCTCCTGCGAGGATCGCCCTTGGCCATCGCGTCGAGATGTGGGCGAGGATCATAAATGTTTGGGCCAGGCTTCAGGACTTTCTGAGGAAGGAATTGCTGAGAAACAGATGTGCGATGAGTTTTGGCATCCTCATTTCCTTTGCTCGGGGTCTTTGTGGTATACGTACAAATCCTTTTCTGTGCAGGGTTTCGGATAACGCAGGGATGGTGGTTCAGACTGACCCAGTTTTCTGCCCCCCCCCCCCCCGGGGCCCAGTGGTTTCTGCAAGAACCACAAGCTGAGATCCCTAGGGACCCTTATACTTTATCGAGCCTTTTGCAAACTGGGTTTTCAACCTTTGTCAAAGGTGAGCCCGAATGGGCGGCGACCCTTTTAAAGCATGACCCTTTATAAACATTGAGGGGCCAAGCTGAGAACTTCTGAGCATGTACGGAGTTTCTTTCGCCGCTGAGAAAGTCATTTTCTAAATTAAGAAAGGAAAGGAGGCTAAAACCAGAGCACTCCGGAGCATGTGCAGAGTGCCTTACCCCCAAGAAAGGGATGGCCTCCCTGCCTTTCTGAAGACTGTCCGGAAGCGCTGGTGGATTTGGGCGAGGATTTCGCAGAACATCTGCAACACATCTGCAATACACACATTTTCCATCATCACCTTTCAGAGGAGGAGGGACATTTTTGGGTGCCAACTTCAAGGACCTCCGGATCTCAAGTCGCCAGGGACACGCCATCATCGGCTGATAAACCTGATTTTCTGATGGCGAACAGCTTTGAGGGCCGCTACGGCTGAGAAACGTGGCCTGCAGATGTCGTAAAACAAAAATAAATGCAGCCTGCCAGCAGAAAGGCAGGGCGGGAGGCGAGATACCTCTCCCTGCTGCCACATGGAGAATTTATTGAGTTGACATATGCATGACACATTTTGGCAAGAACGCCGCCTAATCATCATGGAATGAAATTATTATTGCTACAAAAATGAGGACGTTAATTTTTTAAAATAAATAAATAAATATCCACCCCTTTGCTCATGAAATTGCATCAGAATCAGAAGGAAAGGAAATGAAAAACTTCTCGAGGTAATCCTAGCCACGTTTACTCAGAAGTAAGCCGCATGGAGTGTAATGGGACTTACTTTCAAGGAGAGTGTGTGTAAGATTTCAGCCTAACAGAGTTGTGTATCATTTATTTATTAATTGCATTTATATACCGCCCCATAGCCGAAGCTCTCTGGACAGTTTACAAAAGTTAAAAACAGTGAACATTATAAACAAATATACAAAATTTAAAAACATAAGAAGCATAAAAACAACAGTACCCTTGTAAAAATAACTATTCTGGGGTGAGTTAAAAACAAACAAACTCAGCCCATGTTGTTAACTGCCTGGGAGAAGAGAAAAGGTCTTAACCTGGTGCCGAAAAGATAACAACGTTGGTGCCAGGCGAGCCTCGTCGGGGAGATCATTCCATAATTGGGGGGCCACCACTGAAAAGGCCCTCTCTCTTGTTGCCACAATCATAAGATTGTGTAAGTAAAATCAATCGATTGCATGAGCTTTTTTTTTTTTAAAGGATTAGTTGATATGATGTTAAAATGCTCTTTTAAAAATAGGGACACCCCCTATTTTTAAAAGATCATTTTAACATCATAGCATGCTGCTCCACCATCAATTTCTTACTTTCTTCTCTTTTGAGTTTTTGAGTGAGTCAAAATAGAGAATGACGCCGCTAAAGGCTGACCCCGTCCCCTTGATAAACGTCGAGAGCGTCTGAGCATATGCAGTTTCTTTTGCCTTTGGGGGAAATTCACTTTTTTGAATTAAAAAGGGGCCCCTAAAAGCCAATTACCCCTGAGCGTGTGCAGAGTGTCTTCCCCTGAGAAAGGGATTGCTTCCTGGGGGGCATGGCGGGGGGCAAAACCCAAGCCAATTGACCAAAAACAAAGGCCGGAGTCCCATGCACGACCTTGGAAGTGAAGCCCTCTTGAAATGAGCGGGTTGGACCTGCTTCCAAGCAAACATGGATAGGACTGAGCCGGAAATGGGGCAGTAGGATCTGAAATGTGGGCCCAGAGGGACTGTCCAAGATGGAGAGACGTAAGGAAAGGGCCCGTAGCCCAGTGGTTAGAGACTTTGCTGTTAAAGCCTCGACGTTACATTTTTTCTCGTGTCGGTTTTTACAGTGTTAATGTTTGCGAGCGGCCCAGGGGGCGTTGTCTATTCAGGGGTGGGGGGGGGTCTCCAAATGCAATCGATCAATCGATCCCATTGAAACGGCGATTCGGATTTGAGCATCCTCTTCCTCGTTGGCTTTTGAGGCTCGGATCCGATGCCAGCAGGCTGTGCGGCTTTTCCCCCCCGCGCAAAACCTCCCGAGGCCTGTCATTTCTCATTCCCACCCTCGTGCGTTGTTAAAAGACACAAGCCAACCCCGAATCGGGGAGGGGGTTTGTTTTCCCTCCGCTTCGGGCCTTCTTCAAACATTGTGACGGAGGGGTCACCGTGGCACAGCTTCCCCCTCACGTGAACCTGCGGCTTGTTCTCACCCGCCCATCCTCGGCCTTGTGCGGCTTTTTGTCTCCGCGATTCCAACCCGAGTCCCCCAAACGCCGAGGCTGACACCTCCTTCGGGTCTCCGGACAATCGGGCCATTGTTCCGCGCTCCTTCGCCCCCGCTGGGCCTGGGAGGCGCGGGAGCCCCTCTGCAGAATTGGCACTTGTGCGAAAGCGAGGTGGTGTGCGCCGGCGTACCAAAGCCGGATTTCGCCCCATTGAACATGGGATGAAAGGGCCATTTGGGGACCCTCCGGTCGGATCGACTCGAGCCCAGAATATTCAGGAGGGGAGGGAGGGGAGGGGAGGGGAAGCGTGTGAAAAAGCGTGTGATTTGTCTTGTTCGCTTCTCTGGTTCTCAAAATGTATTCTCAAAGAACAGAGTGGGTGAAGATGGCCAACGTCAAGTGTCGGCACGGTTGGGCGTCCGTCGAGGGCCCAAGGCCCAGCAGGGGCCCACTGAGAAGAGCCCCCTGGACTTGCTCTTCCTCTTCACCATAGCAACGAGCCTTGTTCCCCTGCCTCTCGCTCTGGCCCAGGCAACCGTGGTGGTGAGGAGGCAGAGCAGGAGACGCCCCGGCCTATCTGCTCCCTGTCTCTCTGCCTGCCAAGCAAGCCAGTGGGAGCCGTGAGGGGGTGACAAGGGAAACTCACTGAGAGAAGGGCCCCGTTTTATTTATTGTTACTTTTATATTCTGCCTCCCCCCCCCCTTGGAAGGAGCACAATGTGGCTTATAGGGTCCTCCTCTCCTTGTGTTATCCTCACAACAACCCTGTGAGGTAGGTTAGGCTTAGAGTTGGTGACCGGCCCAAAGTCACCCGGTGAGTTTCGTGGCCGAGTGGGGACTAGAACCCGGATCTCCCGACTCCCAGTCCAACGTTCTAACCACTACAACACGGCTGGCTCTCACCAACACCTGGAGCCAGCACTGGGTATATATTTGTGTGAGTGTGTGCGCGCGTGCACACACACACGAATAGACCTTGCTTCGCATGGGTTGGAATAGCCCTTAAGTTTGATGCACTTATACCACTCAGACACGTCGCGCCTGGCCCTTCTGAGTGAGGCCGTGCTTGCGGGCCCCTCCTGCCCTGGTGCATCCTTATATCACCCTGAGGGAGAAGTCTGTCCGCTCCATTCCCCTATGGTGGTAGAGGGCTGCCCCACAGCAGGCTGGAGGGGCAAGACGTATCACTCCGTCCCTCGGCCTGCTAATCTCTCCCGGCTTCTAATTGTATAGACTGCGAAGCTAAATGACGGTTTGGGGAATCGCCCCCTAGTGACTGAAGACGTTACCACATGGAGACATTTAAATGCATTCAAATTAATTTATCCATTTTATTTAAAAACAACAACAACATGGTGCACACCTCTAGGGACTCCTTGGCATGCATGCCCAGTTTCAGGTGTCTAGGTTTCACGACCATGAAGCTATAGTACTGATGGATAGACGCACTTGTGATTCGTTTGTGAGAAATAAACAGGAAATATGTCCTCTTCTTTAGCACGGCCTCAGACCACATCAGGCCACTCGTTTGTCTAGCTCCGTCTTGTCTTCACTGAGCGGCATCAGCTCTCCAGGCTTTTGGAGAGGGGTTTTCCAACCAGCCCTGGTCCTGGCGCTAGGACAGACAGACACGGACAGTTAGCATTTCCATCTGGCTCAGTATTGTCAGCACTGACTGGCAGTGATTCTCTCTATGGGCTCAGGCACGGCTTTTCCCTACTACCCCCACTTTAAGATGCTGGATTAGAACCCGGGACCTCCTGTATACAAAACATGTGCTCTGCCACAGAGCTAAAAGCTAGCAGGGCGGGAAGCAGCCATCATGCCAAGGGAGCCATTCATTCAATTCAGTCAAGCCTTAAATGGGTTTCTGGAAGAAGGTAGGGGGGAAGTCATTGGCAACCGGACAGTTTAATATGAAAGAAATCGCTGCTGCATTTGGCCCGGCAAAAGCACAGCCCAACCTATCAGGGCCAAGACTATCAGGGTGGCTGCTAACTAGGAAAGGGACCCGAGAGGAACCTTGGAATGGGAGTTAGGTCACTAATTGGAGCCTCTTGGCTGGCATTTGGCCTAATTTTGGGGGGAGGCTGTCCATTTGGATCTCTCTAAAGGGCCTTTGTGATTTCTTCATAGCGTCGTGTCCCTTCCCTCCACCACCACCTACACACACATCAACAACGTAGGAGGAACGTGGGGCAGGAGGGTTTCAGGTTTGCTCTCTTTTGAGACACAGGTTAGTTGCCAGGCTTGAAGAACGGATGTCAAACGTTTAAAGCATGCAGCAATTTTAAAAAAAAGAACGGAGGAAAGCGCCTTTTTAAAACAAAATATCGGGCAGCATCAGGAAATTGCCCAAGGGTATTTTCTAACATAATGGCACAAAGACATGGATGTTGCAAAAGCACCACATGAGAGAGAGAGAGGCAGGCTGCAGACTTTTGAATGCTTTCTGAGTACAACAGAACTAGAAGGACTAGTGCTAGACTAGATGGGCCCTTGGTCTGATCCAGCCTGGCTTTTCTTATATTCGTATTTTCATAGAATCATAGAATAGTACAGTTGGAAGGGTCCTGTAAGGCCATCAAGCCCAACCCCCTGCTTCATGCAGGAATCCACCCTAAAGCATCCCTGACAGATGGCTGCCCAGCTGCCTCTTGAAGGCCTCTAGTGTGGGAGAGCCCACAACCTCCCTAGGTCACTGGTTCCATTGCTGTACTGCTCTAACAGTCAGGAAGTTTTTCCTGATGTCCAGCTGGAATCTGGCTTCCTGTAACTTGAGCCCGTTATTCCGTGTCCTGCACTCTGGGAGGATCGAGACGAAATCCTGGCCCTCCTCTGTGGGACAACCTGTTAAGTATTTGAAGAGTGCTCTCATGTCTCCCCTCCATCTTCTCTTCTCCAGGATAAACATGCCCAGTTCTTTCAGTCTCTCTTCATAGGGCTTTGTTTCCAGACCCCTGATCAGCCTGACTGCCCTCCTCTGAACACGCTCCAGCTTGTCTGCATCCTTCTTGAATTGTGGAGCCCAGAACTGGACGCAATACTCTAGATGAGGCCTAACCAGGGCCGAATAGAGGGGAACCAGGACCTTGCCCGATTTAGAATCTATACTTCTGTTAATGCAGCCCAGAATAGCATTTGCTTTATTGCAGCCACAACACACTGTTGGCTCCTATTCAGCTTGTGATCTACTAAAATGTCAAGACCCTTCTCGCTTGTAGTACTGCTGAGCTAAGTATCCCCCACCTTGTAACTGCAATTTTAAAAGGCCTAAATGTAGATGATTTTTAAATCATTTTAAGTAATTTAACAGATGCGGCTCAGCTGTTCTTATGGAAAGGGAAACCACGTACTCCAGTTCTGTTTACACATGTGGTCCTCCAGACAGCTGGGCCACAATCCTAAACACACTTGTCCTATGAACTTGTGTTAGGAGACCTCGCTAACCATTGCTCTTCTTTTCCAGAAAAATACATGGAGTTCGACCTCAACAACCAAGGTGAAATCGGTGAGTGGATTCTCATGAGGAAATGCCCGTACCATTCCCATGCCATGCTGGGCCCTGTCTAAGGAGAAAGAAGTCCAGCTTGGAAGGTGGCGGGTAGCCGAACCTGATCATCCTCTGCGCAGTTGCGCACGTGCGTGCAAATAGGGGTTTCTCTGCACCAAGGCAAAAGCCCAATTTCCGTGCCTAGAAAAGCTCAATTCTGCAACCTGCATAAAAGGTGCCAATTTAAAAAGCAGTTCTCCGTCCCTTCCCTGCTTGGGAGCGGTTGGCTGCTACCCTTGGCGGAGTGGCATATTTTGAAGTGCAGGTTCTCATCCTGAGCACCCCTGCAGAGCTAACATGTTCCTGGTGTCCTCACATGGACCTATGGTCCGATTGGAGTCCACCGGGAGAAGAGCCTTCAGTGTGGTGGCCCCTTCTCTTTGGAAGTCCCTGCCTTTGAAGTTCAGGCGGGCACCAATGTTGTATCGCTTCTGGCACCTCCTGAAAATGTTTCCATGAAGGACCAGCTGCGGTGTTTACCATTACTGGGGTTTATTAAATAAAATAAAATAAATAACCCATCGGCATCACTCCTTGTAGACCTGATGTCTGTGAAAAGGATGATGGAGAAGCTAGGAGCCCCAAAGACTCACCTGGAGCTGAAGAAGGTGATCTCCGAAGTGACCGGAGGGGTCAGCGACACCATCTCTTACCAGGATTTCGTCAACCTCATGCTTGGGAAACGGTCGGCGGTCCTCAAATTGTGGGTATTCCTGGAGGGAAGGGCGTGGTAGGGATGGGCGAACGGGCAAGGTTCGAGATCACGAGGGACTACAGGAGCATGGGCTGTTGCCTTCGCACCCTGTTCCCAGAGACATCTGGCTGTCCCCTGTCAGAAGCAGGATGCTGGGGAATAGACAGCCACTTGGTCTGATCCAGTTATGCTCCCATGTTACCGTCCTTCTCACGTGGGCTGCTGCATCCCTTTACTGGGGAAAGGTGGCCAAATTCCCCACACAGACACACGCACGCATCGACATGAATAGCTATCGCTAGACACAGGTCCCATTTTTAAAAAAACCAACACACAAACAAACCACACGTTGTTCTCAGGGTCCCGGGCTTGGTTTCCGCTCCCGTTCTAAACGCCCGGCTGCAAATAATAGACACTGAACTCCGAGGTAGCCATTGAAGTGCCCACGGGTCTGTGTGCATTTGTGTGTGCGTGTGTGTGTGTGTGTGAGAGAGAGAGAGAGAGTCAATTGGTGTCTGTTACAAAGGCTTCTGGGATCTTTCCCTTTATTGAGTCTCCCCTTGAGCAATTTTCCTTCCTTAGCACAATTGCTGGGTAGTTGATGTACTGAACTGACCTCTGTTAACTAGAATTGCTGGCAAAGGAGATAGAGGGAAATGTCGCTTCAGTAATTACCCGCTGCGCTCATTACCAGGGTCAGCTCCAGTGAGCCCTGAACAGAATGCCCTCTGACAGGCAGTGCTGTAGTGGTGGCACAGCCCGCCGGGTTGAAGGCCCAGGACTTTTTATTAGCAGGGACTCTGACGTCATCTACCACCCCCCTTCAGACTTCCGCGTTTCCTCTGCGCTCAGCTGCAACTCTTCACGGTAGCTGGAAGAGCGAAATGGATTTCCCCAGCAACTGTATATAGGCCTCTCTTGTAATGCAAAGTATTTCAGCTTGTTCTTCAATTCAGAGGTTTGGAGGTGCCATCTCAGTTTCCCTAAGCGGCCCCTGACGTTGCGTTCTTATGTGATTGTCTTGGTGTTTTAATAACCTTCAAGTGGTATTGTTTATCTGGCCCTCTGGAGTTCACCAGCTGGCCACGCCCACTTCCTCTGGCCCCACCTCCTTTCATCTGGCCCCACCTCCTTTCCCTCAATCACCAGTTGTTTGGGGGTTTTCCAGGTTTTGTAGCTCTCCTAAGTCTTAGTTCTTGGCAGTAAGATCTTTACGGTCCAATAAGTTGGTATTCTTGGTATTTTGGTTCTGCCCCTTTTGTCCTGCCCCCTTTTGCCTTCAGCTTTGCCCACTGGTGGATTACGGCCCCTGAGAACTTCTCCAAAACGGCCCTTGGGCTGCCCTTCTGCCCTACACAGTGGGCCATAAAAATATATATATTTAATAAATAAAATCAAAATGACATCTCCCAGAACCAGCCACCCAAGGTGGGTGGGGCCAGAGTGATGTTGGTACCAGCGGGCCCTGCTAAGGTGCTAGTCCCCAACAAGGAGGGCAACCAGGATGATCAGGGGTCTGGAAACAAAGCCCTATGAAGAGAGACTGAAACAACTGGGCATGTTTAGCCTGGAGAAGAGAAGACTGAATACTTGAAAGGTTGTCACACAGAGGAGGGCCAGGATCTCTTCTCGATCCTCCCAGAGTGTAGGACACAGAATAAAGGGCTCAAGTGACAGGAAGCCAGATTCCGGCTGGACATCAGGAAAAACTTCCTGGCTGTTAGAGCAGTATGACAATGGAACCAGTTACCTAGGGAGGTGGTGGGTTCTCCCACACTAGAGGCCTTCAAGAGGCAGCTGGACAACCATCTGTCAGGGATGCTTTAGGGTGGATTCCTGCATTGAGCGGGGGGTTGGACTTGATGGCCTTATAGGCCCCTTCCAACTCTACTGTTCTATGATTCTATGAACTGCTGAAGGTGTCAGAGGCTGAGGCTGGGCCTTACTGGCCTACCTTACATGGCCGTTGTAAGGATTGCCAGTTCACGCATGCAAAGGGATCTGAACACTCTTCTAAAGAATGGTATCACCTGCTAACGCACTACAGTGCAATGCGTTATTGCTTAAAGTAGTCACAGCTGCTGCCGACTGAGGATGTGACTAGCATCACAAACTCCCACAGGGCCCGGAAGATAAAAGATTGCTTTGCTTTTTACTCATCATTTAGCTTACTGATAAGATTGTAGCCCCCTATCACCCCTGCTCCTCCCTCCTGACGCATGGGGGATCACGTTGTACAAACACACGCGTGAACCAAACTTTGAGCCCTTTGGGAGTGGAGGATTCTGGGTTGAATCCTCATGGCAAATGCTGCCCTCTAGTGGCTTGTGTGAGTTAAAAACTAGAGTGGGGAGAAAATGGAATTACTTACAGTCCTATGCATGTTCAGACAGAAAAAAAGGGCCTATGATTCCCAATATTCCCCAGCCAGCATGCTGGGAATTGTAGGATTTTTTTCCCCTGTCTAAACATACGTAGGATTACGCCCTCAGTCAGCCCCCCAGGATATTTGAGGGAGCGCCTTCTCCCTTACAAACCTCCCCGGTCACTGAGGTCGGCGGAGGGCAGGCTCCTGGTGGTTCCACACGGACCTTTAGCCAGAGTCCACCAGGAGCAGAGCCTTGAGTGTGGTGGCCCCTTCTCTTTGGAACTCCCTGCCCCTGGAGGTCAGGCACTAGGCTGCTTCCGGCACCTCCTAAAAACAACTCTATTTCACGAAGCCTTCCTCAGCTGACTAGCCTGAACAATTTTAATTTGCTTTCTTAATTGTCTTTCTTTTTACTGTTGATCCCTACGTGCACCGCTCTGGAATCTTTTTTAGATAGGGAGCGGTATATAAATATTATAAATAAATAAATCATAAATAACCCGCAGCATAGGGGCGAGGGAACCTTGCCCTTGCCCCTCTCGCTTGTGTTTGCTTCCAGATTAACCTCTCCGGCTATATTTAACAATTAAACAACTAAGAGACAATCATCTCGAGAGAATTGAGGCTGGTGTGACCGCTTAGTCCACATGATGGTCCAGGAAAGAACATATCGATCCTTGATAATGCAAGGATCAAAACTGGAACGCCCAACACCCTGTTGATCTCTGTTCTTCTACTTTGTTTTTCTATTTCCTTTTAGGGTCATGATGTTTGAAGGAAAAGCCAACGAAGGCAGCCCCAAACCAGCAGGGCCGCCTCCCGAGAGAAAGATCTCCAGCCTTCCTTGAAATGGGAAGAAGCGCGTCCCAGCCAAACCTGTCCGTTTCACATCACTCTCCGGGGGCCATAACCAGGCTCCGTTGCTTTTATACCGGACGTTCTTAGAAAGCAATAAACTAACCTGCTTTAGCAAAAGGAATGACAAAGGGAAGTTCCAGGGACTTTACCCGGAGGAGTCCCTAGGGAGCCGTTTTTTTATATATATATATATGACTGTGTCCCCATAGCCAGCTCTGTCTGCCTCTTTCTCTCGCTTTCTCAAAGGCTTGGGTCCGTAGCGAAAAATGAAAATGTGAAACCAAAAGCAGAATCCCAGAAGGCGTTTTCCTGATGACAAACGTCAGGGCTGGTTTCCCCGAAGGCAATCTCCACCCTTGCTACCAAACTGGGGTAAATCAAAGGCCGAATCTCAGCCCATTTGAATGTCTTCCCGTTCATGGAGCGGCACCGTACGCAGGCGAAGGACCCCCCAGCTGCCATTTTGAGCACCGACGTACCTCCTCCTGCAATCACGGAAAGCTTCTGGCGATTTTCAGCTGCCCTCTCCTGACTTCTGTCTGCCTCCTTTCCCACTGTGCCTGCCTGCTCCTTTTGAAAACACAGGATTCGGTCACCCTTCACAGGTACGCTTCGCCTCGCTCATTTTGCTGAGCAGGGCAATCCCTGCTATACGACGCCCCTTCAGTGCAGGTCATGTGAAGATGCACAGATTGCTGGTGTACTTGGAGGCAAAGACGGATGGAAGGAAAAAGGAATTCAAACTCCAGACTTTATTTTATTGACAACCACCTACGTTTGTAATATAACTGGTTTCCACAACTGCATCCCAGTATCTTTCTGTGGTCTGCCTTAAAAGCCTAGGACTCAAATCTACCCCAGCTTTGAGTTTCTCTTGATTTCACAGGCTGATGCGTTTCTACAAGAGGCTTTTATTCCGCACTTTTACCAAGGCTTCTGCTTCTGGATTCTACACGAGATTAAGACCGGCTCCTTTACACGTCCTTTTTTCCCATGGTTTTTCTTTCTCTGCCTTTTTTTATGTTTCATTATGCAGCCCCTAGATGGCGCTGTGGTGTAGCAGAATCGCGCAATTACACGAGGCTCTCATTCCACTATTTCTAAATAAAACCAGACTTTCCTCGTTGGGGGGGGGGGGGAAACGGTTGCAAAGCACGGGCGAGTCCCTGGAGGATGGTGACGTGGTGTAAAGAACCCACAAACTACCGTGAATGAGCAATTACAAGCACACAACAAAAGCTTTGTGTAGAAAGGCTCTGAACACAGAGTTAGAGCAACCACCCATACACCTGAAGATGGATCCAGGGCAGGAGAGTTTGCCGAAAGGGACATGAAATACCCACCAACCATCTGACCCATTCGAGCTTCGTTGTTGTAAGAGCAGAGATAGGGAACCTGTTTCAGTCCAAGGGCCGAATTCGACTTTGGAGAATCTTTCCGGAGGAGGTGGAGAGCACGTTCCAGTGGCGTGCAGGGCCACAGGAAAACAGGGCAGAGCAAAAATAGAAACAAACAAAAATATCGTGGCTTAAAGCTGTTACTGCCAATAACTAAGCCTTGGAAGAGGCATTTCAACTGTACCAAAGCCGGGAAACTGCCAGACAAGTGGTGGTTTGGGAAAGGGGCGTGGGCCTCTGGAGTGTCAGGCTGGCCTTGTACCTAGTGGTTGGATTTATTAGGAAATAGTTTGACAATGCCAAATGTTCTCTTGCAAGCTTATGTCTGTAAGAAGTTCCCATCGAAGTAGCTGCTTCAAAGCTGAGATAAGGGAGTGAACAAGCTACTTCTATGAGAACTTCTTACAGAGATAAGCTTGCAAGAGAACATCTTGCATTGTCAAACTATTTCCTAATACATCTAACCACTAGGTACAAAGCCAGTGTTGTACCTAGACCTGACATGGGGAATTGAGGAGGGCTGTTGTCGAGATCTACCTTAACCATCGGCTCAGTTCAGGCAAAACATTTCTCAACAGTGGTTTTAGAACTACACCACCGTTGAGAAAAGTTGCCTGGCAGGAAAACTCCACGCGATGGTGGAGGCTTCTTTGGGAAACACTCCACGCTGTGCAGAGGAGAGTTCCTGCACAACCGTTGCGTGGCGGGCTCCGTGGAGTTTCCCGTTGAGTGGTCTTTTCTCACTGGCTACAGAGCTCCCCGGCAAGAGCGGTGAAAGGAACGAGTGCCACTCTAGGAGAGACGCTGGATTGGTTTTTTTTAGCAGCAATGGCTGATGGGATACCATCGGGAGGAACCGGGGAGGAGAGAGGGCGGAGGAACTGTCAAACAAACATTGTGATGGATTTTACTCAACTCCACAGTAGCCCACAATCGCACAACGGTGGAGTTAAAACATGTTGTGTGGGGAGGACCTCCTAGAAACTCAACTGTTGAGTAGAGTTTTCACACTGAGTTGACTAATGTGTTGTCTGAACTGAGCCATCTCCTCTTCCAAACATTAACTTTCTCGGCACCAGGGGACAGCAAGAGACTTCATGGTAGCCTGTGATGACCACCTCGTGGTCGGGCAGCTACTGACATGAAAGCCACTGCGTCCACCCAGCTTGTTCCATGACACGGCTGCCCACGGCGGCGGCTTTGCCAGGTCTTGTTGCAGCTATTTTAGCGACTTGCCTCCACCAGAGGCTCTTTGCAAAGCACTGCAAACTTCCAGGCACATTTTTTTTAAAAGCAGATGAGTTAGTTTCTCTTTCTTCATACTCCCAACACGTGCAAAATCGACCCTTTGATCCTACGAGCGTCCGTTTCCGTAGGTGCTTAATTTATTTGCGCCGTTGCTGCTTTGCGTTCCTCTGTAGCTGTTTTCACCTCGTGCTTGTAGATCCACCATTTTAAATAAAAATAGCAATCCGGTCACTCCGTTTAATGCCCGTTCGTGTATAAAAGAATCCCTTGGACAATGCGGAAAGGAGATGTGGGCAAATGAAATTGACACCTTGGAATAAAGCGTGAGGAGGAGAGAAATTAGCTCAAAGTATTATATTTGTTGAGACCTACAGAACAGACTCTTCCCATGGTATCCTTCCTGGACCAAAAGCCTGCAAACAATTCTGTCAATTTTCAGAAGACACTAAACACTATGGCTTCTATTTCTACAGGGGGAGACCTTGCTGCTTGTTCTTATGGGGATGCAGATACCAATTTTGTGAAATCGTAGTCAGATTCCAATTTAGCCTCTGCACACAAATGCAAAAACTCCACAGACAAAACCCATTGTGGCCTTTCTATTAGTTACGGTAAGAGTGATCCCCAAATATGACAACATCATTTAGAAATATAAAGAGGTTCCAATCCTGTTTTTGGTTGTAAATTCCTTGAGGCAGAGCCCTGTCCTCTTGCGCTTTATAAAGAACCACGCATATTTTTTTGCCATATATTACTATTAACATTTATATAACCGCCTTATCTCACATTTCAAAAGGCGAGAGGTGCAATCGTACACATGTTTAGACAGGAAAAAAAGGCCTACAACTCCCAGCATGCTCCAGCCAGCCATGTTGGCTGGGATATGTTTGGAGTTGTTGTAAGACATTTTTCTGTCTAGACATGCTTAGGATTGCATCTTAAATGAAAAAGATGTGCCTTTACGTCCTTTTTAAATGCCTTTTCACATCTCCCCATCCAAAAGGCCTCTGCGTGTAATGACCTCCCTAAAAGAGTCTCTCCTGCAGATATTAATAGCCGGGTTTATAATGAAACAGGTAGTCCCTTAGATAGCCAGGTCCTAAGCCGAGAAGGAGAAGGAAAAAAGAAGAAGAAAGGATGCTGCTAGTCTAATCTTGGCCCCAGCCTCCTCTCTTCCCTGTCAATAAAGACTTATGGCCCACCCCACAAGACCGTTGTAAAGATTACTGAGCTCAATCATCCTCCATAAAACAGTTTTTAGTTGTTACGGACAGAGTGATCCCTAAATATTTAACATATGATTAGGCCCCACATCTATGAAATTATATACTGGGCAAACCTCACCAAATCAAAAAGCTGAATTGATTTAGGCAGCCAATTAACACAGGGCAAGAGTCTGCACATTTACTCAGAAGTCCGCTGCACTGTATTCACTGAATTACAATTCCCACGTAAGGGTGCACAGGTTTGCGGCCAAGCATTTCACAATAAATAAGACCTGAGTTAGCACATCAGTGCTGTGTTACCTTTTGGCACGGACAGGAGCTGGGCAATTTGTATCTCCAGATGCTTTACACTACAACTCCCATGAGCCCCAGCCAGCATAGGGAAAAGCCAGGGGGGATGGGAAATGTAGGCTAAAACATTTGGAGGTACAGAAGTTGCCCACCCTTATTTTGGAATTTCTTTGGGGTGGAGTGGGGTGGGGGTTAACATGCTACTGCCCAGTCACAGCAGCCATTGTAAGCTCCATGGGGCAGGGACCTGCCCTCTTGAACTCCTTAAAGCACTACACTCACTGATGGAGCAATAATAATAATAATAATAATAATAATAATAATAATAATAATAATAATAATAATAATAGCAGTAATGCCAAAATCCTGCATTCCTCCATTGTTTTCTATGGGTAGCTCTCCCTTCCGCTCCAGAGAGGAGTCTGGAGAGGAGGGTAAGAAATAAAATTATTATTATTATATTTATTATTATTATATTTATTATTATTATATTTATTATTATTATTGAAACCCGGAAAGCGGACGATGTGTACGAGTCTACTTTTCGTAAGTCTGTGCTTTCATTCCTTTCCCCTCCCCCCCCCGCCGTCTCCATGGTTCCTGTCATAGAGAAGCCACCCCACGCCTAGAGCTACACCGGAAGCGGAAGTATCCGCGTGTGGCGTTTTATTTTCCTCCCTTCGCGCGGTGTGTGTGTGTGTGTGTGGAGGGGGTGGGGGGGAGAGAGAACGTCATTTCCGTTGGTTTTTGCCCCGCGCGCGCGGCTGGGCTGAGGGGAACGAAGGCCGTTCGAGGCCTGGCCGAGCGACGCCCTGAGAACCGCCTTCCTGAGAGGCCTCAAGAGAGAGCTTCGTCTATCGCCCCCCCCAACCCCGCTCTCTCACGGCCCTCTGACGTAGAGTTTTCGACGATAGAAACGCGGGGAGGCGGCTACTCCTAGAGCGTCGCCGGAAGCGGAAGTGGCCTCGGCGAGGCAAGCCGAGGCAGGGATGTGAAGTGTGGCTGCGCGCGCTCCGCTCTGTCAGTGACGCCGGCGGGGAAGGAGCCCGGTCGGCGGGATGGGGGACGACATGGACGTGATTCCCGAGCGGGAGATGAAGGTGAGGCACACAGGAGGGGGAACCCGAGGAGAAAACGGCACTGAAATGGGGTCCGTTTGGGGGAGGGCGCCCCTTGTGGTGGGGGTGGGGAGTCTCCAGTGCGGTGTAGTGGTTAGAGCAAAGGAGCGGGGTGGGGGGGGGGTGCAGATTCGAGCCCCTCCTCGGCCATGGAAGCTCCCTGGGTGGCTTTGGCCCAGTCACTGGCTCTCACCGTCCTGGGTTCAAATCTCACCTCCACTGTGAAGCAGGTTAGGTAGGGTGACCCTTTGGAAAAGGAGGGCAGGGCTCCTGCAGCTTTAACAGTTGCATAGAAAAGGGGATTTCAGCAGGTGTCATTTGTATATACGGAGAACCTGGTGAAATTCCCTCTTCATCACAGCAGTTAAAGCTGCAGGAGCTATACTAGAGTGGCCAGATTTAAAAGAGGGCAGCTTTCACTGTTGTGAAGAAGAGGAAATTTCCCCAGGTTCCCCATATATACAAACGACACCTGCTGAAATTCCCTTTTCTATGCAACTGTTAAAGATACAGGAGCCCGGTCCTCCTTTTCATAGGGTCACCCTAACGTTAGATGACTTTGGATAACTCAAACAAGCTCACATCCAGCTGTGAGTTACGGTCCCAGCTTGTTTGAACTAACAACCGTTTAAGCTACCTAGAGTTCCTCCAGACCCACATGGAACGGGGAGCTACGGTTGGTTGGAAAGTGTCAGTAGTTGCTTCCAGTCTCGTTCTCGTCATGACGCGTGTTCACTGATTATTATTATTATTTATTGCATTTATGTCCTGCCTTTTTTCCTCCAAGGAACCCAAGGCGACATATATAATCCTCCTCCTCTCCATTTTATCCTCACAACAACAACCCTGTGAGGCAGGCTGGGCTGAGAGTCTGTGCCTGGCCCAAACTCACCCAGTGGGTTTCCATGGCCGAGCGGGGATTAGAACTCGGATCTCCCGACTCCCAGTCCAACACTCTAGCCACTACACCACACTGGCTCACTGATGAAGACCGTGTGGGTCGAAACACGTTTGGGTTACTTGTATGCTTCACGTTTGTGAACTATTTAGCTTATATTTTAATTGTATGTATTTGTTAAATGATTAAAAAAAAATTATGGACAAATTATTTTATTTTAGTATGTGTAGCTCCATTTGAATTTCAAACATTGTTCCCTAACAGTTTCCTCAAACCTTTGTTGTTTTCTGGATTGATGTTGGTTTAAAACTACACTTCTTTTATATTGGTGGGCTTGTTCACATATGCTAAAGCAACCTTCCTCAATCTAGTGGCTTCTAGTTTTTGGAGACTACATCTCCCAGCATTCCTAACGATTGGCCATGCCGGCTGGGGCTTTTGGGAATTGAAGTCCAAAAACTGGAGGGCCCCTGCTTGGGAAAGACTGCATTAAATTATAGCTTACTTTGAACATCAAAACCAGCCCTACTAATTAAGGCGCTACAATGACTTTGGTTAATGAGGGGTTTTAAATCGCCAAGGTTGCGGTTAGGAGGTTGGTGCTTGAACCAAACACACTCCCAAGACGCAGAGCGGGTTTTAAAAGCGATGGGTTTATCCACAGGATTTTCAGTTCAGAGCGCTGAAGAAAGTACGGATCTTCGAAGCCCCCGAGGAGCTCCCCAAAGAGCGTTCCAGTCTCCTCGCCGTCTCCAACAAATACGGATTAGTGTTTGCTGGTTCCGCTGCCGGGCTACAGATCTTCCAGACGAAAAACCTGCTCATGCAGATTCAGGCAGGGGACTCTCCAAACAAGATCGGTACGTTCAGTGGCTTCCTCCCCTCCTCCTTTAAGCTTTCGCTGTAGAGCTGTGTCAGCATTAAGGTGACGATAATTTGTTCCGCCTTGAGCAGTGTTTTGTCTGTCTGTCTCCGACTTGAGGGCAGCAAGACCCAATTGCAAATAGAATTTTTTACAGATTTGGGTTAGCATCACATATTGGGTAAGAGCTACAAAGTTCAACTCTCATCTCAGCCATTAAGGGTTGGATCCATTTTTAAGCTGGGGCGTGCTGGAAGCCTTTTCTCTCTCTAAACATTCACAGGGTTGCACCCTGAAAAACCTAAGTCTGACACACTTGACTTAAAATCTGCAAGTTTCCGAGTGTATTCTGTAGAGTTGCTCACAGTGTAACCCGGCCCATACGCCTGCTTATTCTCCCAGGCGTTTTACTTCCTCCGTTTATTTTTATCCGTTGTATTTTAAAGAAAATTGCACTGTTGTTAGCCTATGTTTGGTTATTTTTTTATTTGTATGTTGTACTTTTAAACGTTTATATTGTATTTTATCGTGTGGTGTTTTATGTTTTTAATGGTTGTGGACCACCCAGAGAGAATTTTGTTTAAAATGTAATGAATAAATAAATGAAATATCCTTCCCCCCACCCCTTGCTTCCCCTGGTTCGTTTTTAAAGTTGAGAACGTCCAGAGTCTGTTCGTTCCCACGAAGTTTCGTGTGCATCACCTGGCGCTCAGCTGTGATAACCTGACGCTCTCTGTCTGCATGGCCTCAAGCGAAGTCGGATCCTTCATTGGCTTTTTCGATGTCCGGACCTTTGTGAATCAGGTAAGACCAGCTCTATGCTAACTCTCGCCCTCATTAGTACCGTGGGCTAATTTTCCTCGGAACTGACTTAAAAGTTCCAAGCAATATAGATAATCAGATGTCACGTCCCACAATATACGGTATAATTCCAAATATTCAAAGGAAGCCTATATAGATGGTATTCTAAACATCCACTGATCGCAAGCACGATAAGGCTGGTTATTAATGCAGCCACTTGTTTTAGAAAGGGTTGGGTCCAGGGAAAACCTGCTTGAGACCTTGGAGAATCCATGGCTGAACTAGATGGTCCAATGGTTTGAGGCAGTGGGCCTGTTGAAACAACACGCTAAGCCATGGTTCGGCGGCTAACCCTTTTGCAGCAAAAAGTGAGTGAGTGTGTTTAAACTGTGGTTATGTAGCCACCACGGTTAGGAATAGCTCACACGACACACTAAGTCATGTTGCACATGGCACATAGCTGTAATGTTTATCTCAACAGGCTTAACCACCGTGGCTTCGCGTGTCATCTAAACAGGGTCTATTTAAGGCCAGTGCAGATGTTTGCGTGTAATAACAAACTGGAAAGTTATTTATCTATTTCGTTCTAACAGGCGAAGCAGCAAAAGCGACCATTTGCCTATCAGAAGATGGCCGGGGCGTTGGTCAGCGACCTGAAGTGGAACCCTGTCAACGCCTCCATGTTGGCCGTCTGTTTGTCTGACGGAAGCGTCTCCGTCCTGCAAGTGGCGGACGCCGTGAAGGTGTATGCCACGCTCCCTGCTTCGGTGGCTGTTACATCAGGTGGGTAGTATGGCTTTGGGTTGGTGTCGAAATCCCCCTGGTTCTCCCAGTTGTGTGTAGCCTCACCGGGGCCATCAATCTGCAAGCAAATGAAGATTCCATTCATTTCCTTTCCGCAAGATTCTGAATCCAGCATTTGGATAATGTCAGGACGATCGAAGCCGTCTGCTGAACCGTATTGGCTGGTTTGCTGTTCTTTCTTCTGCCTTTGTTAACGAAGCCTATTTTCCCCTCAGTGTGCTGGAGTCCAAAAGGAAAGCAACTCGCGGTGGGCAAACAGAACGGCACCGTGGTCCAGTATCTGCCTGTAAGTTCCGGATTCTGTTCTCGGGTTTTTGCCTGCCGTCTTAGTCTCTGGCTCAGTTCGGACGACACATTAGTCAACGCAGTGTGAAAACTCCACTCGACAGTGGAGTTTTTAGGGGGCACGCCCCACACAACATGTTCTAACTCCACCGTTGTAGTGACTGTGGGCTCCAGCGGAGTTGAGTAAAATCCATTGCGACGTTTGATTGACAGTTCCTCCGCCCTCTCTCCTCCTCTGGTCTTCCTGATGGTGTCCCATCAGCCATTGCGGCTAAAAAAAAACCCAATCCTGGTGGCTCTCCTAGAGTGTCACTCACTCCTTTTGCCCTTCTTGCCATGGCTCTGTAGCCAGTGGGAAAAGTCCACTCAGTGCAACAGAGAACTCCACGGAGCCCACCACACAACACGCAACACAACGGTGGTGTAACAACTCCGCTGTGGAGTTCTAAAACCACCGTTGACTAACGTGTTGTCCTAACTGAGCTTCTCTCTTTCTCCTGTTTCCTACCTTCTGCCCCATCTCCCAACTTACGTTTAAGAACATAGAGTTGTAAATGTATATGAGTCGCCTTTGAGCCCAGATAGACTCACCCCAGGCGATTTACAGCGAAAACTTTAATAACAATTTGAAAACTTTGCGATCCAGCACATCCGGAAGACACTAGGCTGGCATAGACAGTAGCGACTAAGATGGTCTCCTCTGGTGTAAGGCAGTTTCGCACATTCGTCTGAAATTCTCTGGACGCTTCAAAGCACTTGCGTAAATTCAGTTTTATTGCATCTGGGCTGGAGTGTGGCATTGTAGAACATGCTTTTAATGAAACGGAGACTATTTTGAGCACCCCTTGTCGTCCTGTTTTTCAGAACCTTCAGGAGAAGAAAATAATTCCCTGCCCTCCATTCTATGATTTGGATAACCCTGTCAAAGGTATAATATTTCCCCAGCTTTGGCTTCGTGACCAGTTGGTATCGCAATAATGTTTCTTTTGGTTTTGTTGAAAACGTCTCTTTTTTTTAAAACTGACTTCAGGGTCTATAATTGGTCCATTAAAAAGTTGTGTAATGCAGACATATTGTGGAGTCCTGCGACGCTCATTCTTGAGTGATCCATCGTTTTATGTTTAAAATAAACTTGACGCTCAAAATATCCGCACACAAAAACTACATAATAAGTGAAACTACATCATGGGACTCGGTTGCGGAAATATAAACACGTCAGTGCTAGAGTTCTTAAATACAATGTATTTTATATCAATTGCATTTTGCAGCATGAATTAATATTTTATTTGCTGTTATTTAGTTGTCAAAGTTGTTTCTTACATCTAAAAAAAGTTTTATTTATTACATTTTTTATACTGACCAATAGCAGAGGCTCTCGGGTCAGTTCACAATTAAAAGTATAAAATACAATTTGACAGGATGCAATATCAAACATTAAAAGTAGCGCTTAAAACTCAGCATCAATAATAATAATAAAAAAGTTATTTATTACCCGCCTCTCCATCCTGAACGAGACGAGGAACAACAGTAAGTGTAAAATACTGATTAAAAACATAGTATACATTGTTGAAACTTCCTAAAAAATAAAATCCTGAAAGCATCCTAAAATCCCACTGGGTAGGCCTGTCGGAAGAGATCAGTCTTTATAGCTTTCTTAAATGCTAAAAGTCTGTTAAGTTGACCAGTCTCTTCCGGCAGGCCGTTCCACAGTCTGGGAGCAGCGGAAGAGAAGGTCCTCTGGGTAATACCTATCAGCCTAGTCTTTGCTGACTGAAGTAGATCTTTCCCAGAGGACCTGAGTGTGTGAGGCGGATTGTGCGGGAGAAGGCGATCCCGCAGGTAGCCTGGACCCAAACCCTGTAGGGCTTTAAAGGTGATAACCAACACTTTATACTTCGCCCGGAAACTAATTGGCACCCAGTGAAGAGATTTTAAAACTGGCAATTACAACTCAGGCAAAAAGTTATATTTTCAGGGGGCATATCATTACTGTACTCTCTGAAATCTCGGAAGTAGGGCTAGGGGAAAAAAAACTCTCTGAAAACGTGGAGAACTGCTGCTACTTAGCGTCCACCAGCCTTCCTAAACTTGGTGCCCTCTTGACTACAACACCCATCATCCCCATGCCAGCATGGCCAATGGGAGTTTTAGTCATAGAATCATTGAATAGCAGAGTTGGAAGGGGCCTACAAGGCCATCGAGTCCAACCCCCTGCTCAATGCAGGAATCCACCCTAAAGCATCCTTGACAGATGCTTGTCCAGCTGCCTCTTGAAGGCCTCTAAGTCCAGCACATCTGGAAGGTGCCAAGTTGAGGAAGACTGGTAGAAACAACAGCTGAGTTTGGTGGAGGAATGGTCGGCCTAGGGACAAGGGAGCTGTGGAATAAGCTTCCCAGAGAGGCTCGCCTGGCGCCTGCGTCGTGCTTTTTCCAGCGCCAGGCAAGCCTCAAAACGTTCCGCATTTTAGCATTCCAGGTTTTAGCTCCGATGTCCTCAATCTGTTGCATTTTAAACCTCTGCATTGCTGCTGAGTTTTACCCCGGTTGCACTTCTGTGCTGCCGTTTTTTAAGCCGGTTATAGTTCTATATTGTATTTCATGCTGTGTTTTGTCGTTTTGAATTTTGTGAACTGCCCAGAGACCTTCAGGTATTGTAATAAAATCAATAAACGGAGTGGGTGGGGGACTGGCACTTTTAAAATTGGTTTATTCTTCTCCATTTTCTCCTTTGTAGTCTTGGACGTTTTGTGGGTCGGCACTTACGTCTTCAGTATCGTCTACGCGGCTGCGGACGGGACCTTGGAGACGGCACCGGAAGTGGTGATGGCTGTGCTTCCTGTAAGTGTATAGCGTGGCCAGGGAGAGAACTGGGTTTTGTTTTGTTTTGGTCTGGCTTCTAAGTATTTGCTGGGTGGTTTATTCTCATGGTTTTGCCTGATCCTTGTCCCTGGTTTTCCCACGCATCGAATGCTGGTATGTCAGTTAGGTGGCGTGTGTCTCCCGGACACGCTTGGTTTTTTAAAATAGAGGATTGTTAAGAACATCAGAAGAGCCTTGCTGGATCAGACCAAGGGTCCACCTGGTCCAGGATTCTGTCCACACAGTGGCTGAACAGCTGTGGACCAGGGAACCACATGCAGGACACGAGTGCAACAGCATTCTCCTACCCATGTTCCCCAGGAATTGGTGCACACAGGCTTCCTGCCTCAGATACTGGAGGTAGCACACAGCCATCAGGACTAGTAGTCATAGGTAGCCTTTTCCTCCAGGCCTTTATCCGACCCCCTTTTAAAGCCATCCAAATGGGTGGCCGTCACCATGTCTAGTGGTAGGGAATTTCGTAGCGTAACTCTGCACTGTGAGAAGAAATCATTTCCTTTGGTCTGTCCTGAGTCTCCCACCAGTCAGCTTCGTGGGATGACCCTGTTGGGTTCTACTATTATGAAAGAGGAGGGAGACAGAAAAGGGCAGGGTTTGAGAAAATAAACTAGGGTTTGTTTGATCGTCTGCCAGACAAATCCTGGGTTAACGTGACGTGCGAACCAGGCCAGCGTCTACACTCTGGCCATCAATGTGAATTTTCCTACATGCGCAAACGCCCCACAGAAGCCAGGTTTATAAAAGAGGACTGTGTGCCCCTTTGTAGCGATTGAAGCGTCTTGTCATGTCGTAAGGCATTAGGGCCCTTGTCCTTGTGCGCCGTCCAGGTAGGCTGCCTCTGCCGTGCTGGCGGGAAGTCACTTTATGTGCAACGTTCCACTCCTTCTCTCCATTCAGAAAAAGGAGGACAAGCGGCCGGAGATGTTTGTGAATTTTATGGAGCCCTGCTACGGCAGCTGCACGGAGAGGCAACACCACTACTTCCTTAACTACGTGGAAGAGTGGTAAGTAAGAGAGAGCTGCACTGAAGCTCACCGGGATCTTTTGCTTTCCGCAAAACGGGGCGCTTACTTAAGGTTACGTGGCTTCTGGCGTCAGGATGGGGTGCTGTTCCAGAGCTGGGTGGACATACAAACAAGACACTTTCTTCTTTGGGGTTTTCAGCAAGTGACACTGTGAATGATGTAACACAAAAAAAATTGGCCCCATTCAGAAGACACCTTATTCACCATGGTTGAAGCCATGGTTTAAGGTGTCTTCTGAACACAGCCTGGCTTTCTGGCTTGACCACCGTGGTTAAAGTCATGGTTTAAGGTGTCTTCTGAACACAGCCTGGCTTTCTGGGTTAACCACCATGGTTAAAGCCATGGTTTAAGGTGTCTTCTGAACACAGCCTGGCTTTCTGGCTTAACCACCATGGTTAAAGTCATGGTTTAAGGTGTCTTCTGAACACAGCCTGGCTTTCTGGGTTAACCACCATGGTTAAAGCCATGGTTTAAGGTGTCTTCTGAACACAGCCTGGCTTTCTGGGTTAACCACCGTGGTTGAAGCCATGATTTAAGGTGTCTTCTGAACACAGCTTGGCTTTCTGGCTTGACCACCGTGGTTGAAGCCATGGTTTAAGGTGTCTTCTGAACACAGCCTGGCTTTCTGGGTTAACCACCATGGTTAAAGCCATGGTTTAAGGTGTCTTCTGAACACAGCCTGGCTTTCTGGCTTGACCACCATGGTTGAAGCCATGGTTTAAGGTGTCTTCTGAACACAGCCTGGCTTTCTGGCTTAACCACCGTGGTTAAAACCATGGATTAAGGTGTCTCCTGAACTGAGAAAGAACTGTGCACACGCAACTCCGTGTCCTGCACTCTGGGAGGACCGAGAAGAGATCCTGGCCCTCCTCTGCTTGGATGTATTAAAAAATAAAAAAAGAACGCTCTTTGCAAAGGAGCACTGCGTTCGTGGTGCTTGGAGAAAACCCCGACAGCCTTCTGAGTCGAGCCTTTCACGCTTAATGCCAACTTGGCTTTGTGTTTTGTTTTTAAAGGGATCTAGTCCTGGCAGCATCCGCCGCCTCTACAGAAGTCAGCATCCTCGCAAGGCAAGATCAGGTAACCCCGCTTCCTGATGGCCACCCTTCCTTAGCACCGATCATTGGGGGGGGGGGTGTCTCCCGGCTTGTCTGTAGCGTTTTTTCTCCCCATTCTAAAAGAGTCAAAGGCCTCTCTTAAGGCTTTAGTTAATGGCAGTAAGAGCCTTAAGGTGTACGAGGCTGCTGTTTGGGGGCTTCATCCTCCGCTGGAATGCAGAGCTTCTTCGGAACGGAGCCCAGCCCACAGGCCGGAAGCAGTTCTACGCCCTGCTTTAAACATCCCAGTGAGAGAACAGTTCCAGAGAGGTAGCCATGTCTTGGGGCATCTCCAGAACATTTGGCTATTGCTCGCTCTTCCGTTTGCACAGCAGCCCGTCAACATGTATTCGCGGGGCAGCTTACGGCGCAAAAAGCGAAGCCTTTATTTTCTTTTTTAAACAAACCTCCAAAAACACGTCATTGAAAACGGGAAGCGTTAAAAACATGATGTAAAAGGAGCAGCTCAAGTTGAGGAAGCCCAAGGTTTATTGAAACATGAGTCCGGGTTCATGGAAGAGGCGCCGTTCTCTGGCAAAATCCTTCCAGCCTGAAGGACAAGAACGTGGTTCCTCCCCTCTACGTCTCGAGACGGGACGTACTATTATTATTATTATTATTATCATCATTCTTACCCGCTCTGGATCGAGGCAGAGAACAACATAGAATACAAAAATATTATAAATTACATGAAACTGATTAAAACATGTAAAACTTAATACGTTATTAAAATAAATTAACAGCCAGACATCTTAAGATTCGACTACCGGAAGAGATCAGTCTTTGTAGCTTTTTTTTTATATTAAGAAAGGCACTAGGCAGCATGAAGTTTTTCTCTGGTGACCTTCTCCCCTTCCCCAGGAGGGGAGAACCCAGTGGTGGCCAAGGAAAGGCACCAATCGAACTTTCTCCCTTGCAGAACAACTGGGAACTCTGGGTTCTAGAAGACTCCAACCGAGCAGAACTTCCCGTGACGGAGAAGAGTGACGACACCTTGCCAGTCGGAGTGGCGCTTGACTGCACCAGCAACGTCCCCATAACCATCAGTAAGTATCAACATTGCCAGCGGCAGAGCGTCACCTGTTGAAGTGCAGGCGCTCATCGTGACACTCTTCGTAGCCATGCTCCCAGGGGGCTGGGGAGGTCCCGAAATGCAGGCAAATGTTGTCCCTGATTCGCAAAGCAGACCTAACGGTTCTCATTTCCGCCACAAGCGGGGCGTCAGTGAAGAGGATGGGTCTTATTTGCCCATTCAAGACCCAGCTGCCCTTGAACACCAACAGGGGTGGAATTTTGGGGGGGGGGGGAATTCATCCCCCATGTCCCCAGGCTGCTATAAGGATTGCAGCGGAACTCAAAGGGAACTTAATAATATGTTCATAGAATCCTAGAATAGTTAAATTGGAAGGGGTCCATAAGGCCATCAAGTCCAGCCCCCTGCTCAATGCAAGGATCTGCATTAAAGCATATCTGATAGAAGGCTGACCAGCTGCCTTGCTGTCGTGTTTCTCAACACCTCCCGCCTTCTTGGGAGACAATAAAGAGACCTGCTAAGTAATCCACAAAGCTTTATTCAAGCAATAAACATCTCTTCCCACCTGAAGAGAGTCTAATCTCTAGGAACTTTCCCCTAGGCAAAACTATGCAAACTAAGTGAGACAATTGGCTGTTCAAGAAGAACGGAAACCCAAGACACGTTAACTTCAGATAGACTAGTTCTGAGGAAGCTTCTGACGGGACACAAGCCGGGCTGACTTTCTCTCACCTTCCATTAGCTCCACACATGTTAGTCTGCAACGTACTCTAGGATCGGCTAACCTCTCCACGCTCTCCCTCTCGGAAGAATATTGGCTTCCCACTGGCTGTGTATTATTTGCCCTTGAGGAAATAAGCTCTGGAGAGAGTTCACCACCAGCTGGTGAAGAGCTTGTGAGAGGTTTCTCCCCCACTGGTACAGACTGGCCTGTTTCTGACGCCAACTCCTCTTACTTCAGAGTCTGATTTAGATTGATCACCTGAAACACCTTCTTCCAACTCAGGGGGAGCAGCGTTAGACATAACATTCTAGAAGGCCTCTAGTGTGGGAGAGCCCACCACCTCCCTAGGGGGCGGGAAAATACATTGAAGAAATTAAATGACCCGTTTGCAATGTATCACCCGTAACATCGCTTCCTGGGTTCCTCCCCAAGCAATTTTGAGGGCCGACTTGCCAAACGCAGGCCCTGTTTGCAGAGTTCTGCTCCTGATGTCTCTCTGTGGCATCTTCGCAGGTGAGGACAAGACCTTAGACCCCGCGCCGGTGCTGCTGCTGCTGTCCACAGATGGGGTGCTGTGCCCTTTTTACATGCTCAATCAAAACCCTGGATTGAGGTCCCTCCTTGTGACACCTGAGCCTCTCTCCGCAGAAGGGGACCGAGGAGCGAAATCAGCCGGTATGTGCTGCTGCCTTCCTAAGAAGAAAGTGTTGCCTGTATTTGCGGATTTTGTAGGGAACGTTTGTTAATAAGGCAGCTGAAAGTGGAGAGTGTGGAGACATTTTTCCCCCTCTCCCATAATACTAGAACCCAACCAGGAGTCCTTATCCCATAAAGCTGATCGGGGGAGGATTCAGGATAAATAAAAGGAAGGACGTCTTCACACAAAGCATAGTTAAATGATGGAACTCACTGCCACAAGATGGAGAGGCGGCCACCAATTTGGATGGGTTTAAAAGAGGTTGGATTCATTCCTAGAGGAGAAGGCTATCCATGGCTACTAGTCCTGATGGCCAGTAGCAGAGGCAGTAAGCCAACATACACCAGTTGCTGGGGAACATGGGCAGGAGAGTACTGGTGCACTTGTGTCCTGCTTGTGGGTTCATGGTCAACAGCTGTTGGCCACTGTGAGAACCCTTGGTCTCAGAGGGAACCCTTGGTCTGATCCAGCAATGCTCTTCCTATGTTCCTACTGGGGAAAAACTGCGGTTTCTCCAGGTAGCTCCCTACAGGTGTGCTGTACATGCTCCCTACAGGTAACACGTAGCCCTCGGGACAAAGAGCCATTGATTGCCTTCTTCTCCACGGATTGGTCGAATCCACTTTTAAAGCCATCCAAGCGGGTGATCATAACTGCATTTCGCAGTAGCGAATTCTGCAGCTTAATTCTGCGCGGCGTGAAGGAGCCCATCCTTTTATCCGACCTGAATTTCCCAGCGTTCAGCTTCACAGGATAACCCCTTTGGGTTTATTTCTTTCTTTATTTAATTTATTACACTTATATACCGCTCCCATAGCCAGGGCTCTCTGGGCGGTTTACAGAAATTCTAAAATTGAGGTAAAAACGAGTATACAAAATTTAAAACTCTGAAACACAGAACATACACACATAAAGCATTAAAAACACGATTAAAAACTAAACATGTGGGTAATTAGGATGTGCCGCCATATGCCTGAGCAAAGAGGAAAGTCTTAACCTGGCGCCGGAAAGATAGCAGCGTTGGCGCCAGGCGAGCCTCGTCAGGGAGATCATTCCACAGTCTGGGGGCCACCACTGAAAAGGCCCTGTCCCTCGTTGCCACACTCCGAGCCTCTCTCGGAGTAGGCACCCGGAGGTTCTAGTATGACGAGAGAGGGAGGGAGGGAAAATGTCACCCTATCCACACCTGGCATAATTTTCTACGCCTTTTATCAAATCTCCCCGTCGCCCTCCTTTTTCTGAAGCTAAATACTCCCAGATGTTGGGACTGAGGAGTTCCCCAACCTTTTTGGACCCCCGAGCACATTTCTGACCGTGAGAAGATGCTGTGGGCCCCACCACAAAATGGCTCCCATCGACGGTGTGGCTGGTCACGCAGTGGCTGTCGTGGGGGCCCTGGCGTCAACGGAACGCTGGACTAGAGAGGCCTTTGGTCTGATCCAGCGTTTCCCTTCTTACGTCCTGATGGTTAAATGTTCGCAATCACTTCGCCATCCGATGCCGTTCTAGTTGGGGACACTGAGTGACACCTGGCTTCATTCTACCGTCATGTAATAACTTGTCATTCCTTTCTTCCCGCCCCCCTCTGCCTTTCCAGGAAGTACTCCCCCTTCATCGGCTTCTGCCTCTGCTCCCCCGAAGGTTGACACAGCCCCGCCTGTCGCTGCCCCTGCCCAGTTGTCTGTTTCCGCCGGCGGGGCAGCCGCGTTCTTCACCTCCTCCACTTTAAAGATTACCGGCTCCACCGCCGACGCGTCTCTGCCGTATCCCTTCCCGTTGGAAGCCCCCAAGCCTCCCCCTGCTTCCAACCTGGGCGGAGCAACCGGCTTCTCCTTCTCTTCCGCCCCCTCCAAAGTGCCCCAAGCTCCAGGCCCGTCAGCCGGCCCCGTTCCCGCCTCCTCTTTCTCCTTCGGCTCCGTGAGCTTCAAAAGCAACGCCGAGGGCTCAGCCGGCCCTGCGCCGTCCGTAACGCCCGTCGGGCCGAAGCAGAGTTTTGCCCCTTCGGCTTCCACCGTGAAAATCAACCTCAGCGAAAAGTAAGTCCTCCCGCGAGCAGGTCCGCCTGATGTACGTGTGTTGTAGTTCTAAAGGCCTGAGCCACATGGGTTTAAGGCGGGGGTGCAGATCCGCTGGCATCCCAGTCCGGCCCATAGTGAAACTATGGAAATTCACTGCCACGCCTTGAGCCTTAGGAGAGGCGTTTTAACGTCTTAGAATGGCGAGAGGGGGGGAACTGCACAAAAGTTTGGAAACCCCCAAGTGATTGGTGTTCAGGAGGAAGGGGTGGGGCCCAGGGAAGCGGGATTGAGAACCCGGAAGGGCTGGATTTGAGGGTGGGAAACCAACGTTAGATGCGATGGCCACCAGTTTGGATGGCTGTCAAAGGGGGTTGGACGCGTTGATGGAGGAGAAGGCTTTCAGTGACTACTACTCCTGATGGCTTTAGGCTACCTCCAGTATCAGAAGCGGCAGTTGCTGGGGAACATGGGTGGGAGGGTGGACATCAGGAAAAACTTCCTGACTGTTAGAGCAGTACGACAATGGAACAAATGGCCTAGGGAGGTGGTGGGCTCTCCCACACTAGAGGCTTTCAAGAGGCAGCTGGACCACCATCTGCCAGGGATGCTTTAGGGTGGATTCCTGCATTGAGCAGGGGGTTGGACTCGATGGCCTTGTAGGCCCCTTCCAACTCTGCTATTCTATGATTCTATGGTGCTGTTGCACCATGTCCTGCTCTCTTGGTCCCTGGTCGGCAGCTGGTCGGTCTGATCCCGCAGGGCACTTCTTATATTCTTAATTAAATTAAAGCAAGCAAACGAGGGCAGCTCAGGTAATCTGGTGGGCCCTGCACTGCAGACACCAGCCTAAGGCTTCCCCCCCCCCTCTCCTTTTCAGGTTCACTGCTGTGGAATCCTCTACACCCGCTATCAGCAGCAGCAGCCAAAGTTCAACCATCTTCTCCTTTTCTCCTGCCGCCAAGCCTGCGCCCGGGGGACCCCTAAGCCAGACCCCTCTGCTCTCCACTCCGCCTCCCGCACCGCTAAAGGCTTCGACCCCCGTGTCTTCCACAAGTACGGTTCCTCCCCTTCCGCTGCTGTTTCCTCCCCCACCCACCCACCCCTCCCCAGCTCTCAAAACTTCGACTGTAAGCTGTTTTCAGGGCTGGGGCCTGTCCTGTTCTTTTTCCACGCGTGTGTTTCTTTCTCTAAAGGACCCCGAGGCTTTTGACGAAGGGCGTGTCAGTTTCACTCCCGATTGAAATTTCCTGCATTTCTGTATGCCTTTTACCGCGATCCTGGCCGCCAAAAGACAGCCAGAATGAAGCAGCGATCGCTCCCTTTAATAATGAGCGCTGGCAGCGATCTGTGTTCAGAGCTCTCTCCGTTGCGGTGGTCTCCCCTTCTCCCCCCTCCCCATATTTATACCCCGCTCCTCAGCCAAAAAAGGCTCTCGGAGCCGCTTACACTTAGCAAAAAAAGACAGTCTCTGCCCTTAGGCTTACTGTCTAATAAAAACATGACACACAAGGAAAAGGAGTCCCGGAAGGAAGAGGAAAAAGAGAGAGGGAAATTAAGTGGACCGGGAACAGGGCTGATGGGATTCTCCTGCTTCCAAAGGAGGGAAGTCCAACTGGAGACTTGGCCCCGACGCTAGTGCATTTGCCCTGCCCGGTATTCCCTTAGGCTGTGAGGGTTCAGACCTCGTCTTCGTGTGTGTTTTGCATTCTAGTGGTTCGTCCTGCTCAGAGCGCTCCCCCGGCGTCCGTGCACCAGAAAACACCCAAGATTTCCCCAGCGGTGCTGAAATCCAGCCCATCCCAGGTAATGAAGGAATGGCAGGGGACGGGTCTGTGGGGTGGGTGGGGGTGGCGGTATTTCCCACCTTTGCCCTATGAGCTCAGTAAGGTCTTGACGCACCCTGATACGTACAAGTCCGCTTTTTCCTGGAGTGAATTATGCAAGTTGAAGAGCCTTTGATTCTTGCTGTCGACACTTTCAGCTCATTTAAGCCTCTGAGTGCATGTGCGTGGATGTGCAGACCTATGTGCTGAAGAGCGCAATCCTATGCCTGTTTAGACAGAGAAAAAGTCCAATAATGATAATGATAATGATAATAATAATAATACATTTATTTGTTACCTGCCTCGATCCGGAGGGAGACGCAAATGCAACACAAATGCAACATCATACAACTAATTCAAACGTTTAAAACCAGTGCATCATTAAAAGCAGCACACCATTAAAAAAGGCATCTTAAAATTCAGCTGGGTAGGCCTGCCGGAAGAGATCAGTCTTTATGGCTTTTTTAAATTCCAGAAGACTATTAAGTTGACGAATCTCTCCCGGCAAGCCGTTCCACAAACTGGGAGCAGCAGAGGAAAAAGTCTTCTGGGTAATAGTTTTCAGCCTTGTTTTCGTTGCCTTGCGCTTCGCAGGTCCGACAGCAGCCTCCTGGTGCCGGGACGGAGAAGCCACTCCATCAGTGGAAGGATTCGGATCCCGTTATCGCAGGAATAAGGGAGGAGGTGAGGCTTTGGGGGATGGATCGCCGTTCCTCCTTTGCGTCGTGGCCTTTCGGCGCAACCTATGAAGAGAGACTGGAAGAACTGGGCATGTTTAGCCTGGAGAAGAGAAGATTGAGGGGAGACATGAGAGCACTCTTCAAAAGGTTGTCACACAGAGGAGGGCCAGGATCTCTTCTTGATCCTCCCAGAGTGCAGGACACAGAATAACAGGCTCAAGTTAAAGGAAGCCAGATTCCGGCTGGACATCAGGAAAAACGTCCTGGCTGTTAGAGCAGTACGACAATGGAACCAGTTACTTAGGGAGGTTGTGGGCTCTCCCACACTAGAGTAATTCAAGAGGCAGCTGGACAGCCATCTTTCAGGGAGGCTTTAGGTTGGATTCCTGCATTGAGCGGGAGGTTGGACTCGATGGCTTTGTAGGCTCCTTCCAACTTTGCTATTCTATGATTCTATGAACCTCTGGAGAAAGTTAACGGACGGCTGCGTTCTTGGGCTGGCACCGGCTAGAGGGACCCTTGGCTTGCTCCAGCCTCAGGGTTCTTCGGACGTCCTTAACGGACAGTGAGCAGCAGGCAGGAAAATCCCGTTGTTATGTCCATTCAAAGGCCGGAGCAAAGAAGTTGGCACTCACGAGATGCTCGCAAGAGCTCCGATGTATCCCTCATCAGTGGGCTTTGCTGGTCCTTTGCCTTCCCCTTATGGGAGAAGGGCACACGGTGCGTCATCCACCCAGAGACCACGTGATCCCTGCTGGTATAGCCCTGCCACTTTTTCAGCATTTGGCCCACAGAGAGCAAGATAGGATGTCATCTACCCTCAAACCATCGTACTTGCCCACCCCTGCCTAAATTCTTCCCCAAACCCGGAACCAGCACTGTACCCCACCCGCAGATGCGGCTGCCCGCCGCATCTCTGCACGATTCCCTGCTCCGGCTGTGCCTTCCTCCCACCACCTTCACCCAAGGGTCAGATTTCCACTGCATCACACCTGATTGGCTTGTTCAATTGATCCCAGCACCAGAGAGGCAGCAAAATTGTTTCCTCTCAGGGGAGTCTGCCCATTGTGCCTCTGTATCAGTCAGCGCTCTTGAGCTGGCCTCCTTCCAGTGAGAAGTGACTTCTGCAGAAACACAGGGGCTCTTCTGGGTGTGGGTTACTCTTAAGTCTTCCGGACTCTTTCAGGTGTAAGAGCGCCATTTTCCTCCACTTCTTATTCGGGAAAATGTGACTCTCGTTCCAGAAATTTGAGGAACGGCAGCCTGTGAACTAAGGCGTGAAAGATTTTACCCGCATGCCGTTTGGAAAATGTGTCTTGAGTCTCTATTTCCCCGAAGCGATTGCATAGAAACGTTCCTGTACAATTTCTCACCCGCCCTCCCTGAGCTCTCGTGGGTCAGGTGTTTGTTTTTCGAACAACAACCCATAATAAGTGGGTTCTGCCTCTGTAGATTGCGCATTTCCAGAAGGAGATGGAAGAGCTGAAAGGCAGGACGGCCAAAGCCTCTTTCCAGGTGGGCACGGACGAGGAGAAGAAGCTGCTGAGGACGGAGTCCAATGACCTCCACACCTTCCTCTTGGAGATCAAAGAGACCACGGAGGTGAGAAACCTTGGCCAGGGGGCGCTGGGGTGTCCCTTTTTTTAAAAAAATTATTTTTATTTTTCAATACTTAAACATACAATACAATTAAAAGAAAAACAACATAATACATAAATGTTGAATAACATTGATGTCATATATTCTCGCTTAATCTAGTTAACATAATCATACTTAACATAAAAGTGCACCCCCCACCTCAGGATCTATTCCTGTTTCCAAAATCTCATAGTTTCTTCTGCTGGCGGTTTCCCACTTCCCTTAGAAAACACAAATGTTAGGAACTGTTTCCAAATTCTGGCAACATGATGGTGCCAACTTTCTGGCAATATTTATTATTGCATTTATATCCTCTAAGGAACCCAAGGCAGCGTACATAATCCTCCTCCTCTCCATGTTATCCTCACAACAACAACCCTGTGAGGCGGGTTGGGCTGAGGGTCTGTGACTGGCCCAAAGTCACCCAGCGGGCTTCCAAGTGGGAACTCGAACCCAGATCTCACGACTCCCAGTCTGACACTTTAGCCACTACGCCACACTGGCTCCTTTGCGCCTGTGAGTAAATGAACCAGGAAATTCCCCATTAAAGTTATTTCCCTGTTCCAGCCAAACTGGAGAACTCCAGGTAGCAGCTTTGGAACAGTTCTGTGTGGAAAGCCACGTTTTTTTTCCTTGCGGCAAAGAGATTCTCTTTCTCTCTCTTTTTGTCTCTTGCTCTTAGTCTCTTCACGGAGACATCAGCCTTCTGAAGACGAACCTGCTGGAGGGATTTGCAGGGGTGGAAGAAGCAAGACAGAAGGACGAACGGACCCACAACTCTGAGTACTTGCATTTGCTCTATAAGAAGCCTTTAGATCCAAAGAGTGAAGCCCAACTTCAGGTATGAACTCAGCAGCAGCCTCTTCTAACTCCCAACAGGCGCGACACACAAGGAAAGAGGAATGGGGAGGGAAGAGGAAAAAGAAGTCAATCTTTCAGATAGAACGGCCCTGCTTTGCCCTCTCATCTCCTGCTATGTCAGAGCAGGCTGTAGGCCAGCCTTCCTCAACCTGGGGCGCTCCAGATGTGTTGGACTACAACTCCCAGAATGCCCCAGCCAGCTGGCTGGGGCATTCTGGGAGATGCAGTCCAACACATCTGGAGCGCCCCAGGTTGAGGAAGGCTGCTGTAGGCTCTGATTTCGGTGGGGATGTGATTCCCTTCTGCGTTTTAGTTGGAACCAGCTGGAACTCAAGGAGCTATTCAGGATGTACCTCCCAAATAGGTTCAGCACCTTGGATAGGCCCCCATCCTTCACTGTTCTGTATAACCACCGAAATGGTCAGCAAAGGTTTTTTGCCGTGGTTCCCTTTCTTCCCAGGTTACTCTGAAGGATGGTGGGAAGCAGGAGCCATGCTGCACCTCTTCTTTAAAGCGTTCTCACATTCAACCCTCCCCCCAATGCTGGTGATTTTTCCGAGTGTCCTCAAGGAAAGCGCGGAAGGTCCGTAGCCTTCCAAGGCCCGCAGCGAGTCTAAAATGGGCCGGGCCAGCTGCTGGTTTTCTGCCTCCTCCGTGCAAATGCTGCTGCCGTAAACTTCCCCTAGCAACCGTGCGTTTGGTCTCCTCCTCTCCTTCCACTCCTCACTTGCTCACTCCCCTTTGCCCACGCCGTGGCTCAGGCAGAGGGAGCTCACGTGGCTTGGCAGAGAAACCCCCAGAGCTAGGGTGACCATATGGAAAGGAGGACAGGGCTCCTGTCTCTTTAGCCGTTGCAGAGAAAGGGGAATTTCAGCAGATGCCATTTGTACGCATGCAGCACCTGGTGAAATGCCCCCTTCGTCACAACCGTTAAAGCTGCAGGAGCCCTGCCCTCTTTTGTATCTGGTCTCAATGTGGATTGAACCAAGAGCATGGCTAATGGCCTTGGACTAGGGTGACCATATTGAAAAAGAGGACAGGGTTCCTGTATCTTTAACAGTTACATAGAAAAGGGAATTTCAGCAGGTGTCATTTGTACGCATGCAGCACCTGGTGAAATTCCCTCTTCATCACAACCGTTAAAGCTGCAGGAGCCCTGCCCTTTTTAGCTAGAGTGACCATATACAAAAGAGGGCAGGGCGTGTGGGGGGTACCCCCTCGATAATCAACCGGGGAGTTGTCTATTCACCCACCACTGACTATTCATGTCTGAGTGGGATTTGAACTTGGGTCTCTCCAGTCCTAGCCTGTAACCAGTACACCACGCTGGCTCTCCGTGACGATTGGGGCTGAGTGGCAAGCGTTTGCCGGCTAGGTGAAGTCCTTGGGCTGCCATTTGCCAATCGTTATTCTACAGTGAATAATAACATTGCACCGCCGCTACACTGCAGGAAGCCAGATTCCAGCTGGACATCAGGAAAAACTTCCTGACTGTTAGAGCAGTAAGACAATGGAACCAGTTATCTAGGGAGGTCGTGGGCTCTCCCACCCTAGAGGCCTTCAAGAGGCAGCTGTCAGGGATGCTTTAAGGTAGATTCCTGCACTGAGCAGGGGGTTGGACTTGATGGCCTTGTAGGCCCCTTCCAACTCTACGATTCTATGATTCTATATTACTTAGCCTTCTTGCTGGGAGCCAATTCCATCGGCTTGACTTTTTTTAAAAAAAAGAATCTTATGCCACTTTGGGTGAAGTTCTCTTAGGAAGTGCCAGTTTAATCTCTTAAGTTATTACAATTTTAAAAAAAATCAGTGCGGGAGATTGTTTCATCCCAGCCGAGCTGTCCTGCTCCGTGATGATTGATAAGGACTTGGGGTGTTGCAGTTAATTTCACGGATGGCGAGGCATCGAACCAAACGGGTTTGTAAATGCCGCGTTTCAGCAGGAAGCCCTGCCGGGGTGGAAAAGAATGAGATGAAGAAACTTGGGGGTGGGGGGAGGCTTGGAGCTTCTGCTCCCCTAGAGTGTCAAAGTTAAACAAGTTATTTCTCCCCCGCTGCGCTGAGCTGTACGTTATCGAACTAAGTGCTCTTGTATAATTGACCCAGCGTCGGTGCGCAAAGATAATGTGAGATGCATCCCCTGTGCAGAAGCCGCAATTAAAACCGTGCCTTCGAGGGTGAAATAGAAGGCTGCAATATTATTTCCCAGACCGTTAGCCTGCTGCAGAAAAGACAGCAGAGAGTTTTGTGGCCAAACTTGGTAGTCTTTGCATTATATTGTTATTCTACATAGTTTGGGTCCAGGCTACCTGCAGGATCGCCTTCTCCCATACAATCCGCCCCGCGTACTCAGGTTCTCTGGGAAGAATTTACTTCAGCCAGCTAAAACTAGATTAACAACTGTTACCCAGAGGACCTTCTCTGCTGCCGCTCCCAGACTGTGGAATGGCCTGCCGGGAGAAATCAATAGTCTTTCTGAATATAAAAAAGCAATAAAGACTGCTCTCTTCCTGCAGGCCTACCCTGCACTGAGCAGGGGGTTGGACTTGATGGCCTTATGGGCCCTTCCAACTCTACTATTCTATGATTCTACCCAGTCGAATTTTAAACTGTCTGGCTGTTATTTTAATAATGTATTCGTTTTATATGTTTTTAATCAGTTTTATATACTTTATAGTATTTTTATATTTGATGTTGTTCCCTGCCTTGATCCAGAGGGAGAGGCGGGTAAGAAATACTATTATTATTATTTACGTTTCTTTGCCGCCTCATAACTGAAGCTCTCTGGGCGGTTTACATAAGATCAAAACAATTAAAACTATATACAAAATTTAAAACCTTAGAAAACATACAGTATACTCAAAAACAAAAAACTGTAAACTGTCAGCCAAAACTAAAAGCAGATCCGGAATTGGTTAAGCTCATCACATATTGCTAAATACCCGAGAAAAGTCCTGACCTGGCGCCGAAAAGATAGCAATGTTGGCGACAGGCGGGCCTCGTCAGGGAGGTCATTCCATAATTGGGGGGCCACCCCTGAAAAGGCCCTCTCCCTTGTTGCCATCCTCCAAGCTTCCCTCGGAGTAGGCACTCGGAGGAGGACCTTAGATGTTGAGCGCAGCGTACGGGTAGGTTCATGTCGGGAGAAGCGTTCCGTCAGGTATTGTGGTCTCATGCCATGTAAGGCTTCATAGGTTAAAACCAGCACCTTGAATTGGGCTCAGAAACGTATAGGCAGCCAATGCAAGCCAGCCAGGATCAGTGATGTGAACGTGGAATGTCTTTAATGGCTTTGAAACCAACGCCTGCTCTCCCGGACAGGAGATCCGACGCTTGCACCAGTACGTGAAATTCGCCGTCCAGGATGTGAACGACGTTCTGGATTTGGAATGGGACCGGCACCTGGAGCAGCAGAAGAAGCAGAAGTGAGTGTCTTGAACTTCGAGTAATGAGAAGGTGCATCCCAAGTGGCTTTCTTACAGCAGGGGGCACATCTGACTCTCCTAATGGGCCTTCCGGGATTTCTCAGACGTGCCCCCTCTTCCTTAGCCTCAATGCCTTCATCCCCAACTCCCCCACCCCCCAAATTCCCAAGTTTTATTTGAGTCACGGATAGGATCTCTTTTGGTTGCTGCCAGATTGGTAATAGCTAGATATTGGAAGGATCTGGTGGGCACCACGTTAACGAATTGGCATTGCAAAGTTTGGCACGTGGCCTTAATGGAGAAACTGACCAATAAACCTTGATGGGGGAAAGGAACAAGATCTAAAGACGCGTTTAATACGGACTGGCGTTGTTGGGAGAATAAAATTCCCCAAGCATTTAAGTCTTTTTGGTTACCATAATGAAAGGCCTCTCTTTTGGGCCTGGTTAAATTATTTATTTTCTCCTGACCGATATAGAAAGGAAGGAAACGCTTAAGATACGAAGAACGATATATAGCGTGTAATAGAAGAGCTTTAAGGTTCAGTAGGTTGCGATGGAATTCCCCCGTCGGGCTGGAAGAGTCCCGTTCCGTGGAAGGCCTGGATTTGTTTGGAAGCGTTTTAAACTTCATTTTAGCGGTCTGCTGTTTAAGTCGCCTTTGTGGGACTGAGCCCCTCCCCGGTTTCTCAGCGGGCTGTTAGTTTTACTCCAGGCGCAAGGGTCACGTTTGGACAGTCAAACACCTGGCGTAGCTGTTTTCCAAAAGTGAAACTAACTTTTAGTCCCTTCCAGAGCTGCTAGAAATTTCTTTTAACAAGCTGCCGACACCCAGGATTTTACCCTTTCCCGTATTATTTATTACCTTTACTCACGTTTTGTTTATTTAGGAGATAATTGCATTTTTCACGCTTCGGTCCCCAGAGCTCTGAAGAAATCTCACTGCACCGTCCGGCTGTTAGGCTCCGCCCCCGTTTTTATTCTGTTTTTATTTTCATTTTATCTTTATCTTGTTCACCGCTCCGAAATTTTCAATGGGGAGGGGTATATAAATATTGTAAATAAATAATAAATACATTCCCAGATGTCCATCTGTTCTTTCCCACTTCTCCCCGCCCCGCCCCCAAATCTCTTTCTCTCTCCAGCTCATGAAATTTTGTTTCTGATTTTCCTCCCATCTTGTGTTCCCCCCCACCCCAATAGGCGCTTAATGGTCCCCGAGCGAGAAACTCTGTTCAATGCCCTCACTAATAACCGGGAGATCATAAACCAGCAGCGGAAAAGACTGAAAAACCTGGTGGACAGTTTGCAGGAGCTTCGCTTGTACAACCACGCAGCCCCGTGGAAGCTTTCCGCGCCGGCCTCTTCCCACAGCAGCGTTCAGAGGTGAGCGTTGCCAGCAATGTCCAGGAAATGCCTTTGCTTACTGTTGCCATCTTGTGCGCTAATCCATCCAGCGACGTTGTACAGAAGTATGCCAAAGACACGGTCTCTTTCTTTGTGTCCAGTTCATGGTATATCCTGGGAAATTTGCTTGTTTATTTAGAAAAAAGAACGACATTTCTAGCCTTTGAGTTCAAATGTGTGCTGTGAATCCCAGAGAACCTGGAGGTAGGCGTTGGAGAAGGAGTACTGGCAGACCAGAACCAGGGTTTTCCTCCGCCTTTACGACTGTCACCACCGGGCTCTTTGTGATTATTTTTTTTTGCAAGTTACATTTGAAACTTTTTATTTGCCTCTATGAGGACTAGAATCTTGTCCAGTTGAATAGACAGTGGCTCAGTTCAGATGACCCATTTATTTATTTATTTATTTATTACATTTATATACCTCCCCATAGCCGAAGCGCTCTGGGCGATTTACAAAAGTGAAAAACAGTAAACATTTTAAAAGTATACAAAATTTAAAGCCATCAAAAATATAAAGACAACAGTGTCCATTTATACAACAGCAGTTCTGGGGTCCATTAAAAAAAAAACTTAGCATATGTTGTTAAATGCTGTTAAAATACCTGGGAGAAGAGAAAAGTCTTGACCTGGCGCCGAAAAGATAACAACGTCGGCGCCAGGTGAGCCTCATCGGGAAGATCATTCCACAGTCAGGGGGCCACCCCTGAAAAGGCCCTCTCCCTTGTTTCCATCCTCCGAGTTCCCCTCGGAGTAGGCACTCACAGGAGGACCTTAGATGTTGAGCGCAGTGTACGGATAGGCGTTCCATCAGGTATTGTGGTCCCAAACCATGTAAGGCTTTGTAGGTTAAAACCAGCACCTTGAATTGGGCTCGGAAATGTATAGGCAGCCAATGCAAGTGGGCCAGAATCGGTGTTATATGTTCGAAACTTCTGGTTCCAGTTATCAATCTGGCCGCTGCATTTTGCACAAGCTGCAGCTTCCGAACCATTTTCAAAGGCTGCCCCATGTAGAGGGCATTGCAGTAATCTAATTTGGAGGTTACCAGAGCAGGGACGACTGCGTTGACTGTTAGTCAACACAGTGTGAAAACTCCACTCAACAGTTGAGTTTCTAGGTGGTAACTCCCCACACAACATGTTCTAACTCTGCCGCGCTGTGTGACTGTGGGCTACCGTGGAGTTGAGTAAAATCCATTGCGACATTTGATTGACAGTTCCCCCACCCTCTCTCCTCCCCTCGGTCCTAGCTCAGCTCACCAGCTCTCTGTCATGGAAATAATAAATAGAAGAGTTTGGTTTTTTTAAAGGTATTTTTACACCTTTCCTCATCCCAACAGCCGCCCCGAGCAGCTTACATAGAATCGGTTAAAAGAAGACCATCCCGTCCTGCGGGCTCACAGTCTAAAAATACACGACACACAAGGGAAAAGGAACGGGGAGGGAAGAGGAAAACATGAAGTTGTCTTTCAGCAGGGCTGGTGGAATGGCCCTGGTTCCCCTGCTGGTGGTGACTTTCATGGGAGTTGTAACGAAAATTAGTGCATGCATGCCAAGCCTTTTGAGTCCTTTTTAAAAATGTTACATGGTACGATTTTGATGTGCCTCTTCTTCTTCTTCTCCTCCTCCTCCTCCTCTGCTGCTTTTTTCAACCTCTCACGGGCTCAGCCTTGACAGCGAACTGGAGAGCTTAAGTAACGCCTTGACCAAAGCTACTCTCGAATCGTGCACGAAAACATCTCCGAAATCAGCAGGTAACGGCTCAGTGACAAGGTTCCTTTGGCAGCGTGAACGAGGTTGGGTCCAGCATCTGCTTTCCGCGAGAGGAAGGGACCCTCCACCCGAGTTTGGGGACCCCCTCTGCTGATGTAGCATTTTCAGGGGCTGAGGGCTGCCATAGGAAGGAGATTTGTAAATCCAGATCCCACCCTTCCTGTATATGCATGTGTCTTTTGGTGGGTGAGTGTTTTTACTCCTTCCTGTGATGCTTCCAAATCTTTATTATGCAACCAAAACAGGTTTTAGCCAACATCGACAATACCACAAAGTACAATATAAAACAGAGTATTATAGTAGTTCGGTCACAATAATATATTTTAATTGCATTTCCGTTAATTAATCAGGATATAAATTATAGCGGTCTGTATCCTAGACCAGGTCATTGCCCTCTATTGCAGTTCTAAGCTGAGCTGCTTTAACTGCGAACCTAGCTATGCTTAATAGAATAAACGTAGATGAATTTGTAAGTAGGTAACTAATTTTATCCATACCATTGAGATTGGCTGCTTGTACTAGGTGTCTCTTTAGATATTTATCGCCAGGGCTTCTATAGAGTTTACAGTATAGTATGTAATGGATCGTGTCCTCCACCTCCAGACTTCCACAGATGCGTAAGCGTTGCTCTCTGGGGATGTTCTTCTATCTCCCGTCTCTAAAATGTGCTTTCATTGTCTAGAAACACAAATCAATAATGGCTTTATGGAGAAATGGGGACGTAATTGCTGAGAGATATTTCTCTTCCCAATGAGCGAATTTTAAGCAAGGAAAGCTAGAAGAGAATCTCGATATTCTAATTGCGTCCATGTCCAGCTTAGCATAATATTCCTGTAGTCTGTCTTTAATAATTTTGGGGCTGTGTTGAATATCAGATACCACGACCATTTTAGGGTCAAGGCCAGGGTTCTTCAAACTGGATTCGCAACGGCTCAGCCAGTGGTTTTTAAAGGGGAAATTTCCCTGCTCCGTTACACGAAGAGTTAACAGTCTGTTAGATGTATATTTCAATTTAACATAGTAAAAGAACATCGTTCGCCAGATAGAATATATTATTGGCATTACCCCAAATTCTGCCCTTATATAGCTAGTGGCCATACCTGGAGAAAGAGCCAACTTTGTGTGTTACACGCACACTCGGCGAAGCTCACAGTATAAATACATCGCCGTTGCCTACCTCCTCCAATCTAATCACGTACTGTGTGAAGGACCATTTTCTTTTTCTCTTTTTCCCGAGTGTATTTTTTAAACCCTCGTGTGCAGTGTGAAGTTATGAAACAAATTTGCAAGTGCAGTCATAACCATAAAAACGCAAACCTAGCCGCCGCCGTGAAACGTCTTGGTGCGCAGCTAAAACGACCTTAGCTTTTAAGTGTTTCGAAATGCAGTAACACCACAGGGGTCCAGAGATGCGGCGTGATGGTGCCGGTTGGCGGATGCGTTTTCTGAAGGGTTGACGAAAGGGCGGGGGTGTGTGCAGGGAAATGAGCAAATAGAAAAATCGTCTGATTAGCTGTGCGCAATAACTATTATTATTATTATTATTTATTTATATAGCACCATCAATGTACATGGTGCTGTACAGAGTAAAACAGTAAATAGCAAGACCCTGCCGCATAGGCTTACGTTCTAATAATCGGGCTTTAGTGGGCAAGAAGAAATAAAGGTCTTGCCTTCGGTGCTGGTATTTGGAGTTGCGATCGGGGCAGGACACGGAAGAACGGGCTCATGTTACAGAAAGCCAGATTCCGGCTGGACATCAGGAGAAACGTCCTGACTCTTAGAGCAGTACGACAATGGAACCGCTGACCTAGGGAGAATACTTGTTCTTCTTTTCTCCAGGCTAAACGTATTTAGTTCCTTCAACCTTTCCTCATAGGGCTTTTCATATCCGGGATGAGAATATGGCCCTCTTGGTGTGCTAGCCAAGACGATGATCAGGGGTCTGGAAACAAAGCCCTAGGAAGAGAGACTGAAACAACTGGGCCTGTTTAGCCTGGAGAAGAGAAGATGGAGGGGAGACATGATAGCACTCTAAATACTTAAAAGGTTGTCCCACAGAGGAGGGCCAGGATCTCTTCTCCATCCTCCCAGAGTGCAGGACGCGGAATAACGAGCTCAAGTTACAGGAAGCCAGATTCCATCTGGACATCAGGAAAAACTTCCTGACTGTTAGAGCAGTACGACAATGGAACCAGTGACCTAGGGAGGTGGTGGGCTCTCCCACACTAGAGGCCTTCAAGAGGCAGCTGGACATCTATCTGTCAGGGATGCTTTAGGGTGGATTCCTACGTTGAGTAGGCAGTTGGACTCGATGGCCTTCTAGGCCCCTTCCAACTCTACTATTCTCTGGTTCTATGGATTATTCTGAATGCATTTTAAATGCATTTTTTTGTTGTTTGTTTGTTTGGGGGCTGAGCTAAAGGAACTAATCCGAGACCCTTTGGACAATTCCTTATTGCATCAATGACTTAAGACTCCTTTTCTCTTTCAGCTAAACTCTCCCCCGTGAAGCAGGCCCAGCTGAGGAATTTCCTCGCAAAGAGGAAGGTGCCACCCGTGAGGTCAACTGCACCAGGTATCCCACAATACCGTATTTCTTTGATTGTAAGACACCATCGATTGTAAGACGCACACTAATTTCAGTACCACCAACAGAAAAAAAAAAACCTAAGACACACCCGCGATTCTAAGACGCACCCCGTTTTTAGAGATGTTTATGTGGGGGGGAAGTGCATCTTAGAATTGAAGAAATAGGGTTCTTGAAAATACTTCTCAGGATGTAGCAAAAGCTCCGCTCTCCGTCTCTGCCTCTGCTGCAGCCCTGATGGGTTGGATCACTTGAGAGTTTGGGCACGTCTGCGAATTTTGGGAATGCCCCTCCCTCCTATTTCTCAGTGGCCTGGTTCTGCTTACATTTCCGTTGGCACGAGATCACGGAGTTCGCTGTTAGAGGGAGGAACTGGGACTCTCGCCTGTATTTTGAAGAAATTGGAATCCTTTTTGATCGCTGGGACATTGCAGAGGGGACTCTGAAGTGCCCACCTCCAGTCCCATGGGGGTCCAGGCCTCATCCCTCACACACCCCCTTTGCCCCCCACTAATCATCTAACCATTGGGGCCACAGAACTTCCATCCCATCATCCTCCCTCTTTCTCTAAACGTTTGCAGCCAGCCTCTCCCAGTCGGCCTTCCTGTCCTTGAGGTACGACGAAGACTTGGACGACGTGAGCTCCGCCTCTTCGGTGGCCCCGTCGCTGGAGAACGAGGCTATTCAAGCCCCGGATCAAGAGGAGGAGGAGGAGCTGGCCCCGATCCCGGTGCCTCGCCACGCCCCCGTCGTCCGGACCCCCTCGATTCAGCCTGGCCTCCTGTCTCAGCCCCTGCCTCTCGGCAAAGCCCAGGTCCCTGTGGGCGCTTTGAGTGAGTGGACCCTGGAACCTCTCCCCCATTTCCGCGTGTTTTTTCTGCAGGATTTCTCTCCGGCCGTTCTCTGGGAGAGAGGCGGCTGAGTTAAGGTGGACCGTCAGTCGGGTCCAACCCAGCTGTTTTCCCGTGGGTTCGTTTTATTTATTTATTTGTTTATTTGTTTTTTTATTTGTTTATTACATTTTTATACCACCCAATAGCCGAAGCTCTCTGGGCGGTTCGCAAAAATTAAAGCCATAATAAAACAACCGACGGTCTAAAAACACAAATACACAATGCAGTATAAAAAGCACAACCAGGATAAAAACCACGCAGCAGAAATTGATACAAGATTAAAATACAGAATTAGAACAGTAAAATTCATAACTAGATTCTCTTTCATTGGGTCTAAGCCAGGGGGCTCGTGTGGCGCAGAGCGGTAAAGCAGCAGTTTCTGCAGCTGAAACTCCCCCCACGGCCTGAGTTCGATCCCAGCGGAAGCTGGTTTCAGGCAGCCGGCTCGGGTCGACTCAGCCTTCCATCCTCCCGAGGTCGGTAAAATGAGTACCCAGTTAGCTGGGGGAAAGGGAATAAGGGCCGGGGAAGGCAATGGCAAACCACCCCGCTATAAGGCCTGCCAAGAAAATGTCAGTGAAAGCTGGCGTCCCTCCAAGAGTCAGTAATGACTCAGTGCTTGCACGAGAGGTTCCTTTCCTTTTTTTCAAGCCAGGGGTGCACACCTTTTGGGCTATGCGCCCTTGCATGCCTTACACATGCGCGCACACACACCTTGTCGCCCTCACCGCAGAAGCAACAGCATCAGGATACTGAAGCCCAATCCAGCCACCCTACTGCAGTTCCCCCCCCCCACTTCCCAAACAAGCATTTTCCTGTCCTGCCATAAAGCCGGAACCTCATTCCTAGATCATCCCCAGAAGTAGGCAGGAACCTTTAAGCGGTGGCGGCTCCGATCTCGGTGGGGCTGCAATTCCATTCCGGGTTTTAGTCAGAACTAGCCAGAGCTCTCCACAGTGCTGAACCCTGTCCCCCGAAGTGAGTTCAACACCTTGGATAGCTCCTTTAAAGTTCTCTGTGTTCCTGACTAACACCTGCAATGGAATCCTGTCCTGCTCCTCTCCATGGTTGTCCCACAGAGGAGGGCCAGGATCTCTTCTCGATCCTCCCAGAGTGCAGGACACGGAATAACGGGCTCAAGTGACAGGAAGCCAGATTCCGGCTGGACATCAGGAAAAACTTCCTGACTGTTAGAGCAGTGCGACAGTGGAATCAGTTACCTAGGGAGGTTGTGGGCTCTCCCACACTAGAGGCCTTCAAGAGGCAGCTGTCGGAGGTGCTTTAGGGTGGATTCCTGCATTGAGCAGGGGGTTGGACTCGATGGCCTTGTGGGCCCCTTCCAACTCTGCTGTTCTATGATTCTATGAATCACAGCTCCTCCAAAATCAGAGCCTCCACTGCCTTCACCCTCCTATATTTCATTTGTCTGTTACATTATTTAAAACATTGCTATACCGCCCCTCATTGAACCAGATTCGGGGCTGCCGTACAATGATATAGATAAATATTTAAAACCTGATGCGATAAAATGAAGCCCTGGCATTGGACAACTGTAATAAAGGGCAGTAAATAAAAATTATGAGGCGGACTATAGAGTAGCTTCACAACAACCTTGTGAGGTAGAAAAGGTTGAGAACCATGAACTGGCCCGAGGCAAGATTTCTGCCTTAGCAGGGATTTAATCTCAGGCGTCCCCAATCCCAGCCTGGCATTTTAACCACTACATCATACTGGTTTGCTGGGTAGGGGGGCCGGGTGTGAACAGGCAAGCAAAGGAGGTTTTTAGAAGAACGAATAACCATCTGAGAGAGAGAGAGAGAGCAATACAGGCCCCCCCCCAAAGATTCAGTAGGGTCTGAAAGCGATTTAACTGCTGGAAATGTCGAGAATATTGTGCTGATTTCATGCCTTTCGTTGAGTTTCGGGAAGAGGTATTAGTATGTTTACAACGGGTGTGATTTAAGCTGAGATTGGCTCCTCGGGGCTGTGGTTGCATTTCTTAGACAACTCTGACATAGGTAAACCATAAAGCCCTTTATGAGAAAATTGTTAGTGGCTGTAAAAAACTACCACCACCCTTGTTCCAAAACCCCGAGAATCTAATGGACCATTACCCACGCTGGAACAGTTGAGGACAGCGCTTTCCGTCGCCAGAATGGATACATTAACTGGATTAATCCGTCTTTTGGAACGGAAATTGTGATGAGCTGTTGCAGCGACGAGTCCCTTTCGCGCACTGGAATAATTACGATGAGTGTTCTCGGAGGACCGCTTTGCTTTCGGTTTGGTGGTGTGTCATTGCAATAATAATAATAATCGGGGGGAAAAATAACTGCACGCTCGAACAGGGCCTCAAAGCCGTGGCCCAGATCCAGGCAGCCGGAGGACACGTTCCATGCGCCCAAGGGCATTGTGGACTTGAGGTTCTCAAAGACCGCATCCCCTACACACACACCTCTGGTACCACAATAGAATTTTTGGACCCAGGAAGGGGTTTCAAACGCAGCTTGTCATATGGCGTGGAGAGATCCGATATTTGAGATGTGGTTGGGAATCAAATCCCCGACTGGGCTTACCCAAGACATTGTGAGCAGCTGAAGTAGCTTATCTATTTATTTATTTATTTATTTATTTACTACATTTTTATACCGCCCGATAGCCAAAGCTCTCTGGGCGGTTCACAAAAATTAAAGCCATAAGAAACATAATAAAACAACCAACAGTCTAAACACAAATACAAAATACAATATAAAAAGCACAACCATATAGGTTGAAATACGGAATTAAAACAGCAAAGTTTAAATTTAAGTTAAATTAGGTATTAAAATACTAAGAAAATAAAAAGGTCTTCAGCTGGCGACGGAAGGAGTACAGTGTAGGCGCCAGGCGGACCTCTCTGGGGAGCTCGTTCCACAGCCGAGGTGCCACAGCAGAGAAGGCCCTGCTCCTGATAGCCACCTGCCTCACTTCCTTTGGCAGGGGCTCATGGAGAAGGACCCCTGTGGATGACCTTAGGGTCCGGGCAGGTACATACGGGAGGAGGCGTTCCTTCAGATAGCCTGGCCCATGCTATCCATGGCTACTAGTCCTGATGGCTCTGTACTACCTCCAGTATCAGAGGCAGTAAATCTGTGTGCACCAGTTGCTGGGGAGCATGGGAAGGAGGGTGCTGTGGCACCATGTCTTGCTTGTGAGCTTCCTGTGGTGGGCCACTGTGTGAACAGAGTCCTGGACTAGATGGACCCTTGGCTTGATCCAGCAGGGCTCTTCTTATGTTCTTACGTCAGCTGTGCTAGGCATTGTGGTCCTAAAGATCTGGGGGGCATCTGGCTGAGAAAGGCTGGTTCATAGTAACTGAATGAAATATGCCCCCTTCTCGCCCCCCTTTGCAGTATCCACCCCCAAAATCATCCCCCAGGGAGCAGACAGTACGATGCTGGCAACGAAGACGGTGAAGCACGGGGCACCTGCTCCTTCGGTCACTCTCCCAGCACCACAGGCAGCTGCCGAAGCAGCCCTCAGGCGACAGATGGCCAGCCAGAATCCAGGTACAACCCCAAAGACGGCAGCCGGATCAATAATACAGCTGATGGAAATTCCTTGATTTTGTTGATTTGTTACATTTATATCCCGTCTTTCCTCCAAGGAGGCCAAGGAGGCCAAGGCGGTGGGTGTGACTCCTCCTCCTCCTCCTCCCCTTTCTCCTCGCAACGCCCCTGCAAAGTAGGTTAAGCAGTGACCAGGTCCGCACGGCCGCGGAGGGAAATTCAGCCGTCGTGGTTTTATTTTCCTTTCCGCAATCTTGCGAACCCGGCCTGAGCCAAAGTCTCGTGCTGAGTTTCACGGGCTGAATCGGCAACTGGAACCCGGTTTCCCGAGTCTCCGTTCGAAAACATTGAGCCAGCAGTAAAGCCGATAAACGTTTGAGATACCAGAATTCTTTTGTGGCGGTGAGGCACGCTGGAAGCCGTGCGTGATGGGGACACTGAGGCCTTTGGAATGGCGCAGGGTGGATTTTGTTGAGAAGTGGCAGAATCATAAAGCCGCAAAAGACTTTCTCTAACTCGGTAGCCCTGTCATCTGAAGTCAGGAGCGTGGAGCAATTCCGTGATTATTAGGGTTTTTTTTCAAAGTAGTATTAATTTTCCACACAAAAAAGGACAAATGAGTATGTAAATGGGGTGGAGATAATTACCTCAAGTTTAAGTCGAGCTGTCAGCAGAGGGTGGTGCACGTAACGTATTTCCGCTTTTTACTTCACAAGCAAAAATAGGAGTGGGATTGATTGGCTGCTCGGACCATTTCTTTATGTTTCCTCCTAAAACCAAATTGTATTTAGCGTCTTTTCCCTCCTCCGCATAAACTGAGGACAGGCTGTGACAGACGCTGCTGGGTTTGTCCCTGACCTGCATATAAAATCAAATCGTACCATATTAGGGCCTTTCCCAGCCCCGGTGCCCTCCAGACGTGTCGGGCTGCAACTCCCATCATTCCCAGCGGGTGGGGGTGATGGGCATTGCAGTCCAACACATCTGGAGGACGCCGGCTTGTGGGTCAGCGCAGTCTGGTTTCTTGCCTGTTGCCGACGGAACTAACGCGTCCTGTCTCCTTTCTTACTTAAAAGCCGCGAGCGCATCCTTGACCGAGTCGACTTTGAAGAACGTCCCTCAGGTGGTGAACGTGCGGGAGCTGAAAAGCAACACCTCTCCTCCAGCCGTTTCGGCAGTCATAGGGTGGGTAGAAGGCTTTTCTCCCCTTCTCTCTGCCTTCCGTATGACCTGTTTCGCTTTACGCCATGCTTGCTGGGATGGTTCGGCAGTCGGTGTTTTGAAAAGATGCAGTGATGGCCACCAATGTGGAAGGCTTTCAAAGGGTAAATTCCTGGAGGAGCAGGCTATTGAGGGCTACTAGCCCTGATGGCTGTGTGCTATCTCCAGTCTGAGGCAGCAAGCCTGTGTGCACCGGTTGCTGGGGAACATGGGCGGGAGGGTGCTGTTGCACCATGTCCTGCTGTGTTGGTCCCTGGCCAACGGCTGGTTGGCCACTGTATGAACAGAGTACTGGACTAGATGGCACAGTTACAAGATGGGGGGTACTTGGCTCAGCAATACTACAAACGAGAAGGATCTTGGAGTTGTTGTTGTAGATCACAAGCTGAATATGAGCCAACAGTGCGATATGGCTGCAAGGAAGGCCAATGCTATTTTGGGCTGCATTCATAGAAGTATAGCTTCCAAATCACGTGAGGTACTGGTTCCTCTCTATTCGGCCCTGGTTAGGCCTCATCTAGAGCATTGCGTCCAGTTCTGGGCTCCACGATTCTAGAAGGACGCAGACAAGCTGGAGCGTGTTCAGAGGAGGGCAACCAGGATGATCAGGGGTCTGGAAACAAAGCCCTCTGAAGAGAGACTGAAAGAACTGGGCATGTTTAGCCTGGAGAGGAGAAGATTGAGGGGAGACATGAGAGCACTCTTCAAATACTTACAAGGTTGTCACACAGAGGAGGGCCAGGATCTCTTCTCAATCCTCCCAGAGTGCAGGACACGGAATAACGGGCTCAAGTTACAGGAAGCCAGATTCTGGCTGGAGATCAGGAAAAACTTCCTAACTGTTAGAGCAGTGCGACGGTGGAACCAGTGACCTAGGGAGGTTGTGGGCTCTCCCACACTAGAGGCCTTCAAGAGGCAGCTGGACAGCCATCTGTCGGGGATGCTTTAGGGTGGATTCCTGCATTGAGCAGGGGGTTGGACTAGATGGCCTCGTGGGTCCCTTCCAACTCTGCTCTTCTATGATCCGTCATTGCACTTCTTACGTTCTTCTGTTTTATGTGCTCTCGTGGGGTTGTGAGGCTGAGCTGGAGTGTGTGTGTGTGCGTGTGCAGCAGCTAGGTTTGCGTTTTTATGGTTATGACTGCACTTGCAAATTTGTTTCATAACTTCCCACTACACACGAGGGTTTAAAAAATACACTCAGGAAAAGACAAAAAGAAAACGGTCCTTCTTGGGGTGTGTGTGGGGGTTTCTTTCAAGAAATTCTCTAAGCCACACACACGCACTTAACCTCTCCTCTTCCCAGCTGCCTTCCCCCAGTGTCGGTTTGCATTGGAGAAGTGACGGACGGGGTTCCCGCACGCAATGCCGGCTGTCCATGGATGCTCCCACCCTAAATGGTGAATTGGCCGTGCTTTTATTTGTGTTCACCCCCCTTTTTTCCCCCTCCTCCCTCCAAGTCTGGCAGTATCCTCCAGATCTTTCCCGCGTCGAGGCTTTTTACATCATGCAAAGCCAAACCAAAAGGCAATCTCCTTGCGACTGGCGTAAGATCTCCCAGCGTTTTGGCCATCTGGCCGCACCGTCTTTATTCCCCCTGCTGCCGTGGAAAACATCTGCTCTGTGTCCTCTTGCTTGCCAGCCAGCTTCATTCCCCACAGGAGTTTTGCACACGTTTCATCTGGCGACGAGGAGTGCGACCGTTGCAGTGCGTGATCCCGGCACATGGCTAGATCAAGGGTTAAATATCAATTAGGGCCAGGGATGGCCGGGCATTATGGAGAGCTGACGCACGCTACCCGCTGAGGCCTCGTCTGTTATTATTATTATTATTATTTATTTATATAGCACCATCAATGTACATGGTGCTGTACAGATAACACAGTAAATAGCAAGACCCTGCCGCATAGGCTTACAATCTAATAAAGTTGTAGTAAACAATAAGGAGGGAAAGAGAATGCAAACAGGCACAGGGAAGTGTAAACAGGCACCGGGAAGGGTGAAGCTAACAGTATAGAGTCAGAACAAGCTCAAAGTTTAAAAGCTATAGGGAAAAGAAAAGTTTTTAGCTGTGTTTTGAAAGCTGTGATTGAGTTGGTAGTTCTCAGGTGTTCTGGAAGAGCATTCCAGGCATGAGGGGCAGCAGAGGAAAATGGACGAAGCCGAGCAAGGGAAGTGGAGACCCTTGGGCAGGCGAGAAACATGGCATCAGAGGAGCGAAGAGCACGAGCGGGGCAATAGTGTGAGATGAGAGAGGAGAGATAGGCAGGAGCTAGACCGTGAAAAGCTTTGAAGGTCAACAGGAGAAGTTTATATTGGATTCTGGAGTGAATTGGGAGCCAATGAAGAGATTTCAGAAGCGGAGTGACATGGTCAGAGCGGCGGGCCAGGAAGATGATCTTAGCGGCAGAGTGGTGGACAGAGACCAGCGGACTGATGTGAGATGAGGGGAGGCCAGAGAGGAGGAGGTTGCAGTAGTCCAACCGAGAGATAACCAGTGCGTGAACGAGAGTCTTGGCAGAAGAGACAGACAAAAATGGTCGAATCCTGGCAATATTATACAGGAAGAAACGACAAGATTTAGCTACTGCCTCGATATGAGGAATAAAGGAGAGCGAGGAATCAAATATAAAGTGTGTGTGTGGCAGCGCGTAGTTAAATTATGGAACTCCCTACCACAGGATGGAGTGACGGCCACCAATTTGGATGGCTTTAAAAAGGGGTTGGATAAATTCCTAGAAGAGGAGGCTATCAATGGCTACTAGCCCTGATGGTTGTGTGCTACCTCCAGTATCCGAGGCAGTAATGAGATAGTCCAAAGACACAACATAAGAGGAAAAGGGATTGGGAGGGAGGAGGAAAACGCCAAACTCAGACACCAGTTTTCAAAGTTCTCATAGGTGTTCTTCCTGGCAGGAAAAGGTGAAGCGAGCTGGAGCTGCAACTGTTCTTTCTTTGGCCGATGTATGGAGCCATGTTGGCATCCGACTTGCCGTGGTGTTCTTCACGGGAGGCAGGGGGTGCAGCCTCAGTGGTCCCTGGTTCTCTGGCTGATGGCTGCAGCCAGACTCTGCGGTCCCAGGAAACTGGCCATTATTTTTTAAAACAAACATTTTGACCTTCCCATTTCGCAAGGACGGTTTTATCTGCCGTTCCAGCCACAACAAGTAGCACCTCCCGGCGTGCCGGCCTTGAATCTTCTTTGCCTTGGCAGCTCTCTGAGGCAAGATAAGAGAGCGCTGTTTAGCAAAACAAGCCTAGCTGGTGGCCGGCTGTTTTGCCTGGGAGGATCCGGGCGCGAATAAGCTAGTAAAAGCCCTGACAACTGAAGTGTTTCTGAGTTGCACCGTGCACAGACCATCCCTGATGTCTCGTGTGTGTTTTAGCGACAAGGATTTCTTTACCGCTTTTACCTGCTGTTTTTATCTCGTTGCCCATCTGCTGTTTGATGCGTTGTGGTTCTTCGTGGCGTGTAAATTTCATCCGTTTTTTGACAGATTCATTCTGTCCGCTGCCTTGAGGCCGGTTGGTGAAAGGCAGGGTTTCAATCGCGTAACTAAAATAAAACTCTTGCTTCTTCTTATTTTAAAACCGGGGTAGCTGCCTCTGGCACGGATTTCCTAACTTCCATGTTACAGTCGGCTTTAGCTTATAGGATCATAGAATAGCAGAGTTGGAAGGGGCCTACAAGGCCATCAACTCCAACTCCACGCTCAATGCTGGAATCCACCCTAAAGCATCCCTGACAGACGATTGTCCAGCTGCCTCTTGAAGGCCTCTAGTGTGGGAGAGCCCACAACCTCCCTACTGGTTCCATTGTTGTACTGCTCTAACAGTCAAGAAGTTTTTCCTGATGTCCAGCTGGAATCTGGCTTCCTTTAACTTGAGCCCGTTATTCCGTGTCCTGCACTCTGGGAGAATCGAGAAGAGATCCTGGCCCTCCTCCGTGTGACAACCTTTTCAGTATATGAAGATTGCTATCATGCCTCCCCTCCATCTTCTCTTCTCCAGGCTAAACATGCCCAGTTGTTTCAGTATCTCCTCATAGGGCTTTGTTTCCAGACCCCTGATCATCCTCGTCGCCCTCCTCTGAACACGCTCACGCTTGTTTCGGTTGTTACCCACAACATGTGTGAAGTCCAGGGATCGAACCTATAACCAACCTAGCTGAAGCTAAGAAAGCCTGGCTGTGTTCTGTGCCTGGATGGGAGACTGTATGTAAATGGATGAGATAGGTTCTCCCCAACTTCTGGTGCCCTCTCTATGTGTTAGACTACAGGTCCCATCTCCTCCAGCCAGCAGCATACTGGCTTGGAGAGGCGTAGTGCTTCGGAGAAATTTTAGGGGCCCGCATTCTTGTGGTGGGTGGAGCCAAAAATGCCAGCATATTTTCACTTAAAGCTCTTATAATTTATTTATTATTTATTTTATTACACTTATATACCGCCCCCATAGCCAGGGCTCTCTGGGCGGTTCACAGAAATTCTAAAATTAAGATAAAAACGAGTATACAAAATTTAAAATTCTAAAACACAGAACATACACACATAAAGCATTAAAAACTGTTTTTAAAAATAAAAATAAAAATAAACGTGAGTGATTAAGATGTGCCGCCCTATGCCTGGGCAAAGAGGACAGTCTTAACCTGGCACCCGAAAGATAGCGTTGGCGCCAGGCGAGCCTCGTCAGGGAGATCGTTCCGTAGTCTGGGGGCCTCCACCGAAAAGGCCCTGTCTCTCATTGCCACACTCCGAGCAGGCACCCGGAGGAGGACCTTAGATGTTGACCGTAGTGACCGGGTATATTCACATCAGGAGAGGCGTTCCGTCAGGTATTGTGGTCCCAAGCTGTGTAAGGCTTTATACGTCAAAACCAGCACCTTGAATTGGGCCTTAGAAGAGGCACAAAAGCCGGAGGAAACCATCGCATGATTGACGGGGCGTGGGGGACAGGACAGGGCCTTTGGGGGAACCCCGATGAACGGATTTGAGCCCCGTGACTTAAGGGAAGGACGGTAGCTCAGCCATGGAGCACCTGCTTTGCCCACAGAAGGCCCCGGCTTCAATTCCTGTCATCTCCAGATACTGCTGGGAAAGACTTCTGTCTGGATCCATGGAGACCCGCTGCCCATCAGTATAGACCAGTCTTCCCCACCTTGGTGCCCTCCCTTGCATCAGCCCCCATGGCCAATGGACAGGGATGATGGGAGCTGTTGTCCAAGCCCACTGGAGGACACCAGGTGCAGGAAAGGCTGGTGTAGACGACACGGAACGAGGTGGGCCAGTGCGCTGGCATGGCGGGATCCGGCTTCCTGCGTTGCTGTGCCTTCAGCGCGCATGAGTTCTGTGGGGGTTGTTTGGGCTCTGAAATCTCTCTCCCTCTTCCAGATCGTCGGTTCCTCAGTCTGCCGCCCAAGCCGTCCACCAGGTTCTGGCAACAGTAGCTACAAATCAAGCTAATCAGGTATTGCCATTCGCTTGAAGAAGAACAAGAAGGGGGGGAAATCACTGCAATGGTGGAGTTCGGACATGTTGTGCGGGGCGTGCCCCCCTAAAAAACTCAACCGTTGAGTGGAGTTTTCACACTGTGTTGTCTGACCTGAGCCCGGATCTGCTCCTGTTATTGGCGTCCGTGCCCCTCTCCGTATCTTCATTTTGCCTCCTGAATCTGCTGTTTATCTCTCAGCTTTCAGCTGCTTACAGACGTGGCCTCCCCGGCCCTGATAACGAGGACTGTATCATTCTGGAAGGCTGAACCTAAAACAACACAAAGCCTTGTGGGGAAACAGGGAAGGTCATCCGTGCCTCCTGTGGGTCTCCTTTTCGCTTGCGCCCTTTTCTAAACAGCGGGGCGGCTGTCGCCCGGCCTTAACCCACCTCACAAAAGCCCGCTGCCTTTTGGTCACCTCCGTCAGATGAGACTGGGGAATAGAGAAGTGGGACGGTTGGATAAACTGCTGCGTTGGTTTGAGCGATTTCTGCCTTTTGCTATCCGTGCTTTGGCAGCAAATAGCGCTTGAAGTGGGAAAGAGCTTCCCAAACATCAGGGGTGCGGCACCTTAGGCCCTGGGGGCCAAAACCGGCTCTCTGGGATTCCCCACATAGCCACGCCCCCTTTCCCACATAGCCACACCCCCTTTCCCTGCAGATCATGTGTTTGAGTTCTGATTTTGGCTGGGAGCTAACTCTTCCTCAGTGTACCTCGTAATGCCTCCAATTACTGTTGACCATCTGGCCTTGCGTGGTTATTATTATATTTATTTATTTATTTATTACATTTCTATACCGACCCATAGCCGAAGCTCTTTGGGCGGTTTACATAACGTTAAAAACAATCTACAAAATTTAAAACCACAGAAACATGCAACATCACAGAAACCTTTTATTACGGTTTTAATTTTTGTGAACCGCCCAGAGAGCTTCGGCTATTGGGCGGTATAAAAATGTAATCAATCAATAAATAAACAAACCTATATCTAAAAACAACTATAAAAACAGATCCAGGATCGATGAAGCTCATCGCATATAATTGGGGAGCCACCACTGAGAAGGCCCTCTCCCTTGTTGCCATCCTCCGAGCTTCCCTCGGAGTAGGCACTCGGAGGAGGACCTTAGATGTGGAGCGCAGCGTACGGGTAGGTTCATGTCGGGAGAGGCGTTCCGTCAGGTATTGTGGTCCCGAGCCATGTAAAGCTTTATAGGTTAGAACCAGCACCTTGAATCGGGCTTGGAAACGCTCCCCCTTCGTTTTCATGGGGCCCGCGCTGTTTTCTGGCTGGATTGCTCCTTGTCTCGGGCCTTTCTCCCTGCTGGCTTCTTGACCAAGCCTTTCTGCTTAATCTTTTAGGCTCCTCCGCCCAGCTCCACCCCCCTGGCAGGTGTCGCCGTTGCATCCCCTGGTCAGACGTCGGCCGGCAAGAAGAACTCAGGTGAGTTCAGGCCAGGCGGAAGGGTGGCCGACGCACAGCGAACTCTTTGCAGCTACGGGGCTTCCCTCGTTTATGTATGTCCTCGCCCCCTGTCCCTGACCACCAATCGTTTCTTGGCATACTGGCCTTTGTGCAGCTTTCTCTAAAAGGTTGAGCTGCGTCTCCTAAGAGCTCCGTTCCTGGCGGTCAGAGCTTTGAGCGCCATTGGGCTGGGGTTCCCCCCACCCCCGGTGTTTCCTTCTGCCTCTTTGGCCTTCAACCCTGCCCTCCAGTGGAAAGCCGCCCCCGAGAGCTTCTCGTTCAACACCCCTGATGTACTGTGACTTCAGCTGCGGTCCCCCAACACACCCACACCCACACCTTCTCTCGCTGCTTCTGTCTAGAAGTGCTGCGTTCCCTTCGTCGTCTTGACGCATCTGCGGACAGTGAAATGAAAGGGGCTTAGTTTTGTCAGCCAGATTCTGAAGGTGTGGAATGCAGCTACGCGAGGGTTACTTGCAACAAAACGGAGCAGCGTGGAGCGTTCCTGCTCGTGCTGCCAGCAAGCCAGCCTTGCTCCTTTACACAATACTCCATTTCACTTCCCTCCGGTTTTTCTATGTTTCTCTTCTACGGTCACGGAGCACGCTAAGTCCCCATAGGGTTATTTTGGGGTCCCCCACCCACTTTTTTCCAAAGCTGCTTTTTATTTTTCCAAACTTTGCATTTCCCCTCAAGGTTGCTGATAGTATCTCTCTCTCTCTCTCTGGTATATGGGGGATGGCCATGATGGCAGGTTGTAGTCTAACCTATCTGGGCGAAGGGTGACCTGGCATAATTGAATAGTGACGGGCTAGGATGGGGCAGGCCCACGTTCAAATCCCGACTCAGTTATGAAGAACTCAGGGCGCCCTTGGGCCAGTTACTGTATTGATCCACCTCGCAAGGTCGTTGTGTGGATAAGAGGCCCCCCGGGGGAGAGCCCTGTCTTCTGCGCTGTGACCCTTGGAGGAAAGGTGGGATATAATTAATCATAACTTGGAAGATTTGTCCTGGGAGAACCCATTGTGGAACATAGAACGCCCTCTTCTCAGATCTGCCGGCTTGTGCGTGTGCTTTTCCCATAACCCTCTGCTTTTCGTGCCATCGAAGGCCAAGGGCCCATGAAGACAGCCGCCGCCACCGCCGTGACCTCGTCTGCCGTAACGTCCACCCCGGCGACCGCTAGCCAGTTCAACAAAGCCTTCGCCTTCGCCTCCTCAGGGTCTGTATGGGCGTCTTCCTCTACCCGCATTGTCTTCTTTCACCTCTTCGCTTTAGAAAGCAGCCTCCTCCGACCTGGTGCTCTCCAAACGGACTGCAATTCCCATCCGGGGACGATAGTCGCCGTACAACGCCTCTGGAGGGGGAGGGACCCAGGCTGGGGGAAGGCTCTACGTTGGAGAATCAGATTAAAAGGAGGGAGAGCCGAGTTCAAATCCCTGCTCAGCCATGAAGCCCACAGGATGGGCTTCGTCACTCAGCTTAGCCTACCTCGCAGGCTTGTTGTGAGGGTGAAATGGGGGAGATACATGGTATGTGGAGCATCTTGGGGGCAGGGGAAAGGTAGGATACAAATATACCGGGAGACGGGGTGGAACGAAACGTGCAGGAATTGTTGCAGCGGGGATTCAACCTGCCCTTCTTTTCCGGACGCTAGGATAGCTTGGCTGGCATTGGATCCTGTCGGGCAAAACACCACTCACACACAGAGGGAGCGAGAGATGGTGCAGGGTCTTTTTCCCCCTCCGTCGTCTTCATTTATTTTACAGCGTTTCTATCCAACTCCACATCTAAACAGATTCCAGAGCGGTGAGCCGGGGCTCCCGTAAGACCCAGCCAGCATGGCCAATAGTGGGGGCTTCTGGGCAGTGTAGTCCCCATCTGGAGGGTGCCTGGTTGCCGACCCCTGCTGTAGAGATATTAGTTTTACGAGGTGAATCCTGGGAATTGTAGTTCTTCGGACAGGGCAGGAGGAGGGCAGAGAATTCTTAGCACCCACGCCGAACTATAATCCCCATTATTTAGGATGCGGGGAGGAGCCATGATCCAGTGCGGAATTGTATAAATGTGTAGTCTAGACACGTATCCTCTTCTTTCCCTCTTCCTCTGCCCCTCGCACCTTTCTGCTTTCAGAAAGAAAATGGAAACAAAGGTTAAAGTACCTCTCAACTTTCTCTCCCCCCCTTTTTTAAAAAAATCTAGACCTGGATTTAACTTCGCCGCCGTCACTTCTTCCCCTGCTACACCTGGCTCTGCTGCATCACAAGGCAAGTGCTTCACACAGTGGGCAAAGAAAGCATGGAACGGAGTCGCTGGCGTGTCAGGGGGACGGGACCGCATTGGGGATGTGTCTTCGGCCGCTCCCCTGTTCTGGTTTTTTTTTTAAAAACCGGATCCGGGGATTGAACCTGGCCTCTCCTGCATTCCAAGTCGATGTTCTTCCCCTGCGCTGTGATTTCAGTCCGCCGGGATTGTTGCCTTCTTAACATTTACTCCTTTGCCTCCCTTGTGCCTCAGCGGCCCTAACCGCCCCGGCGAAAGAAGCGAGCCAGCCCGACGGGTTTTCCCTCGGCGGGAGCGCCAAGTTTGGAACTGCTCCGGAGAGCTCGTTTGCTTTCGGGACCGCCAAAGCGCCCGGCCTTTCAGGAGCCTCCGTGGCGAGCGGCAGTTCTGGGGATCCGTGCCAGGCCAACGGGCAGAGCGCCGCCGGCACCGCTCCTCTCCCCCCCGCGGCCTCCGGCAAACTGGAGACCCTTCCGTCGAAGCAAGGCGACCATCTCTTTCAGGGCACCGTGGCTGGGGAAACCCTGGGGAGCTTCTCTGGGTTGAGAGTCGGTCAAACGGACGAGAGCAGCAAGCCTGCCCCTACCAAGCCTCCCTCGGCTAGCCTCGCAAGTGGGCAGGCACCCAAAGCCACGGCGGGACCGGCCGGATTTCCTCTCGGGAGCTCCCTGCAGGCTGGCAAGCCAACGGAAGCCTCAGCTCCGCCGGCCGCTCCGCCACCTACAGCCGTTGGCCCTGGCACCATCTTTGGCAACGTCCAGTTGGTCAACGCCGGACCCCCGGCCGTCTTTGGCCTCGGAGCGTCCGTGAGCGGCGCCAAGGCTCCCTTCACTTTCGGCATCCAGCCGGCGAGCGCCGCGTCAGCCTCTCCTCCAGCGGCCCTGCCGGCCTCGACGGCTCTCTCGTTCGGGAGTCTGCTGAGTTCGGCGGCCACAGCGGTCGTTTCCGCCGGGAGCCGAGGAGAGGAAGATGCCAAGGCCGTCACGACACCGGAGAAGCCTTCTTCAAGCGATGCAGCGGCAGCCGCTGTGGCGGCCACAGCAGCGGTGCAAACGCCGCCGCAACCGCAGGGGCCGACTCCGGAGCCTCCGCAAGACCCTCTCGCCTACCCCGCGCCTTCACCGGCAGAAGCAGACGGGGCGAGCGTCGGCGCAGCTTTGGTGCCCCCCCCTGCC